>NW_006921912.1:2627298-2638528 GCF_000298275.1 Orycteropus afer afer | reverse complement strand
GATGTTGCAGCTCTTTCCCAGTCCTATTTTTCGAGCCTTTTAGCCTAAACGGACTATTCCTAAAGTTGCGCAGTAATGTACTAAACAGTGTTTCTTTGCTATTCATAAGGTTTTCCCTGACCAATTCTTTCAGAAGTGGATGGCCTCTTCCTTCTTCCTAGTCTGTCTATAGTGCTAGACCTATAACTAAAGTTAAATCCAAGCGAGCCCCAAAAGGTGAAATACAAAGTGTGATTAAGGAGATGGTACGCTACACCCAAAAAGACCTACTTGATTTTGTAACATGTACAGGGAGAAACCTGGAGAATATGTATAGGAATGGCTACTGAGGGTGTGGGATAATGGTGCAAGGAATGTAACATTGGATCAGTCTGAGTTTATTGATTTAGGTCCACTAAGTATGGATTCTTCACTCAATGTTTCAGCTCGAGAGGTTAGGAAAGGATCTAATAGTTTATTTGGTTGGCTTACTGAAGCATGGATTATGCAGTGGCCTACATTAAGTCACATTGAAGTACCAGACCTGCCTTGGTATAATGTAGAAGAAGGTATCCAGAGGCTTAGGGAAATTGGTCTGTTAGAATGGATTTATCAGATTAGACCCCTAGAGCCAGAAATGGAGAGTCCAGAAGACATGCCTTTTACCAGTACAGTGAGGAATAAACTAGTGAACGGAGCTCCAGCATCCTTGAAGACTGCTGTGATTGCTATTTTATGTAAGCCGATTTGACAGTGGGAACTGCCCAATTGAACTAAGACACTTAACTACAATGGGGCTGATTGAACCCTATGGTAGTAGAGGCCAAGTGGCAGCAGTTAATCAGCAAAGGCAGCCTTTTCTTGTCTTTTTATATAAGTGAGGTCATACAATATTTGTCTTTTGCAATTGACTAATTTCACTTAGAGTAATGTCTTTAAGCTCCATCTATACTGTATGTAGCATGTATCAAGACTTCATTTCTCCTCCTGGCTGATTTTGTTTATCCATTCATCTGTTGATGGGCATTCAGATTATTTCCACCTTTTGGCTATTGTGAATTGTGCCACAATGAACACTGGTATACAAATCTCTTTTTTAGTTTCTTGGGTATATATCTAAGACTGGAATTGGTCATATGATAGCTCTATTTTCAGTTTTTTGGGCAACCACTACACTGATTTTCACACTGGCTCTACCATTTTGCATTCCTACCAGCAATGGATACCAGCAATGGATAAGAATTCCCATTTCCCCACATCTTCATGAGCATTCATTATCTTTTAAAAAAAAAAAAAAAAAAAAGCTTAGCCATCCAAATGGAAGTATAATTGTATCTGATTGTGGTTTTGATTTGCATCTCTTTGACAGCTGATGATGTTGGGCATCTTCTCATGATGATGTTTGGTAGCCATTTGATATCCTCTTTGGTGAAATGTCTATTCAAGTCCTTTGCCTATTTTATGATTGGGCTGTTTGTCTTTTTATTGTTAACTTGTCAAAGTTTTATATATATTTTGGTTATTAGATTCTTCTCAGTTATAGGGGTGCCAAAGATATTCTCCCAGTCAATAGTTTGTCTTTTCACTTTTTTGATATGTCTTTTGATGAACAAATGTTTTTAATTTCCATGAGGTCCCATTTATTTATTTTGGCTTCTGCTGTCCGAGCTTTTATTATTTTATTAGATAATGCATCACTGAAAGCTAGGCCTGACAGCATTGTCCCAGCCTGTTCTTTTAAGAATTTAATGCCTTTAGCTTGTACATGTAGGTACTTAATCCATTTTGGATTTGGTTTTGTGTATGGTGGGAGGAAAGAAACCTGTTTCATTTTCTGCATGTGGAAATCCAATTTTCCAGCACCATTTATTGAAGAGGCTCTTTTCTTTGTCATTACATTGTGCAACCACTAGGAACTTTTGTCCCATTCATATGCAGATCAGAACACAGCCAAATGCTCAAAGAGATCCCTCTGCAAATCCCTAGAGCTGTCTATGTAGAGCTCCTTCTTCTTGTATACTCTGCCTGATGTCATCTATCCACCTAGGTCTCCCAAATACTGACTTCTAACTCTTCAACTTAGATACCACTGAGTGCTTTCTGAACCCACCTGCCCTATAAATAGCATAGAATATGCCTACAGGCAGGTAAGTTGGTACAATCTTAAGACTCATGTTTGTTTTCCTTGTCTTAGAAATCCATTTGGCAGCACTGGTGGTATAGCAGTCAACACATTCTGCTGCTACCTAAAATGTATGAAGAGAGAAAGTGGCCAAGGATAGACTGACCACTAGATACCCCACATTTTAAAGGTATGCAGAGAAAGGGATAAGTTAAATACCTGCTTCCCACACAAATCATTTTATTCTTCACCTGTGAGCTGCCTTGTATTCTATTTCTAGTTCCACCTACTCCTAAACCTGATCCAACTTGAATTTTTCGTGAGTCCTCTGAGTACAGTGAAGAGCAATCAATCACAATCTGTCTTCACTTCCTATATTTTATAGAATAAATGGCATTTTGAGCCTGAATTCCCTATTTTTTTAAGCTATGAAAATATTTTGGTTCCAATAAACACAAAACTCTCAAATAACAAAATCTTTACTCTCACTGGCTGGCTCCTACCCAAAGCATAGAACTAAATTCCCAGATAATAACCCAGGACAATTAAATCAGAATTTCTATAGATGGGACTCTTGCACCAAAGTTTTTTAAAGTTCTGCAATGTACAGACAAAAATAAGAGTAACTACTCTTGGAATTCAGGTCCAATGAAAAATTAGTATCAATTCCAGATCCCTATCGAAAACTCCCATTTGTATAACTGAATATTTGAAAAATATTGCCTTGTATATTATTCCATTTTATTTTTAAAACAACCTTGGAAATGATACTATGATTCCAATCATTTTTTCAGATAAGAAAATTGACTTGTACTCAGTAAGTGGAAGAGTTTTAACTACCAGTTAAGCAATCAGGACAGAGCTCAGGATTCACTCAATCAATAGCAAATGCTTGTACATGACCTCATCAGGAATGCTGTAAAGCCATTCACAGGGCTCTTCTCTCTTATCCTCACAAGATACCCACCCCAAGGAGAATGGCTGCAGGGAATCACTTTACAGTAACAGACTTTGTTCTAGGAGGATTAACAAATTGGCCAGAGTTTCAGCTCTCCTTATTTGTAGGGCCCTATATGGTCACTATGGTGGGGAAATGGGGCCATGAACACATTCATTTTTCTGACTTCCCAGCTTCACACCCCCATATACTACATCCCCAGAAATTTCACTTGTGGATTTGTGTTATTCCTCAGCCATTATTCCTAAAATGCTGGTGAACTTTGTGTCAGAGAAGAACATCATCTTCTATGTGGGATGCATGCTACAGCTCTACTTTCTCCTCCTTTTTTTGTCATTGTTGAGGGCTATATGCTGGCAGTGATGGCCGATGATCACTATGTCACGCCTTTTGGTTTATAACATCATTATGTCACATCAAATCTTCTCCCTGCTAGTGTCTATGGTCTACAACATGGGGCTTATTGGCTCAATAATAGAGACCACCCTCATGTTATGATATCCTCATTAGTCGTTATTTCTGTGACATCTTCCCTCTCATGAAGCTCTCCTTGTCTAGCACCTATGATATTGAGACAATAACTTTCTTTTTTGAGTGGATTCAACATTATAGTCAACAGCATAACAATCCTTGTTTCCTATGCCTTTATCCTCTCCAGCATCCTAGGCATCAGCAGCACAGTGGGCAGGATCAAAGCCTTCAGTGCCTCCAGTTCCCACCTTGCAGCAGTGGGACTGTTCTATGGGTCTGCTGTATTCATCTACTTAAACCTTTGAATGATAAATATAGTGATCATCTACCTTTTCCACCTCTGGGATTTAGGAGAAGCTGCTCTCCCACTTTTAATGAATGCTGCCATCTGATAGGGACCTATATAATTGTGTGAATCTGAAGCAATGGGCTTAATCCCATCAAACCCAGGACCAGAGACCCCTTAGGACACATGTGTCCCACTAATTTATAGATAGGAGCTCTGCTAGCATATTGCCTAAGGCACTTGACTGCTAACCAGAAGGCTGACAGTTCAAACCCACCAGCCACTCCTCGGAAGGAAGGTTGGACAATCTGCTTCTGTAGTGATGCCACCTCGGAAACCCAAGGAAGGGTCACTATGAGTTGGAGCCAACTCCACAGCAAATAACAACAATTGTGTGTGTGTGTGTGGTGTGTGTGTGTGTATATATATATATATATATATATATATACATATATCCATATTACCTAAAAGAAAAAAAATTTATTTCATTCAAAATGTCTTCCATTACTGAAAACACATGTTGTTGTTGTTAGATGCCATTGAGTCAGCTCCATCTCATAGTGACACTATGTACAACAGAACAAAACACTGCCCAGTCCTGTGCCAGCCTCACAATCCTTGCTGTACCTGAAGCCATCATTGCAGCCACTTTGTCAATCCATCTCATTGAGGTCCTTTCCCTTTTAATTAATACATGTCTACTATATAGTTACTAATTTTCCCAAACCTCCTCTACATCCCTGGTAACCATCAAAGTATGTTTCTTTCTACCTATAATCCTTTTCTTGACTTTTTTTTTTTTTTTAATGTTATTGTGTTTTAGGTGCAAATTTGTTTTACATTCAACAGTACATGCACATTTGATTTCTTGCCCCACTTACCATCCCCAACCACAAAAATACCTCCTCCTCTCCCATCCCTGTAACTACGCCCTCCCTGTGCCCTTCTTAAACATTCCTGTCTGTCCAGATTTCCTTCTATGTGAATGCTGTCCCTCTGGTGTCTCATGGCTGATTGCTCTAAAGGGTTCATCTCTGTAGAGTAGGTAGGTGTGCTGCCTTGGGGTAGGTCTTCTGTATTTAGGTCTTTCTGGTGTTGGGCTGATAGAGCCAATCCATGGGAGTGAGTCCATTTCTAGGCCTGAAGGGTAACCCAGGGCCATAGTCTCAAGGGTTCCACCAGGCTCTATCCAAACAGTACTTCTTGTCATTTTTGTGTTTTTGAATTTTGTTCTACCTTTTCCCTCCCACTCCATTCAAGATCTCCAGTTTTGATCATTTTCCAAGTGGTTGGCATTGGTAGCTAGGCACCATCTAGTTCTTCTGGTCTCTGGGTCATGAAGGCTGAAGTCTTCATGGTCCATCTTATCCTTAGACTAATTGTTTCCAGATGGCTTTGATTTACTTCACTCTTCTTTGATTCAGATGAGAGGAGACGAATAGTTGCCTCTTAGATGGCCACTAGAAAGCTTTTAAGACCCCAGTCTCCACTCACCAATGTAGGTTGTAGAACAAGATTTTTATGTATCATATTGTGCCAATTGAGCATGATGTTTCCTGAGACTTGATTCATACAATTGTGCTTTTCTGATTGACTTATTTTAGTATGTCCTCCAAGTTCATCCACATATGAGGTGTTTCATGGATTCTTCATTATTCTTCAGTATCGGATAGTATTGCATTATATTATGTACCATGGTTTGGTTATCCATTTGTCTGATCACGGGCACGTAGGTTGTTTCCATCTCTTTCCTGTTGTCAATAGTGCTACAATGAACATGGGTGTGCATATTCATGTCCAAGCTCTCTTTTCTTTAGGATATGAACCAAGTAGTGGGATGGTTGGATAAAATGATATTTCTATTTCCAACTTCTAAAGTCTATAATTTTCATGTTAAGTGGTATCTTTGCCTGGTTTTGGTATCAGGGTTATGCTTGCTTCATGAAATGACTTTTGGAATTGGCATCAGCTCTTCTCTGAATGTTTGGTAGAAACCTCCAGTGAAGCCTGTTCTTCTTTTGTTATGGGTCTGTTCAAATTTTCTGTTTCAGTCTATGTAGTTTAAGTAAGTAGTGTGTTTCTGCAAATCTGTTAATTTCTTCTAGGTTTTCAAATTTGTTGCAGTACAGTTCTGCCTAGTATCTTGATATTATCTTTTTATTTCATTTAGTTTTGTTGTGTCACCCATTTCATTTCTCATTCAGGTTATTTGCATAATGTCCTCTTCCTTTGTTAAATTTTCCAGTGACATGTCAATTTCATTAATCTTTTCAAAGAACCAACTTCCAGTCTTATTGATTCTTTCTATTGTTTTTCTGTTTTCTGTTTCATGTATTTCTGCCTGAATCTTTATTTCTTTTCTTTTGGTGACTGCAGGATTTCTTTGCTGCTCTTTTCCTAATTGTTGGAGATTTTTGGATAAGGTATTGATTGTTGCTCTTTTTTCATTTTTGATATATGCATTTATTGCTATAAATTACCCTCTGACCACTGTTTTTATTGTGTCCCACAGATTTTGGTATGCTGTGCTTTCATTCTGTTTGATTAATGAATTTTTTTATTTCAGTTTTCATTCTTCTATTACTCAGTAGTTTTTGAGGAGGATGCTATTCAGTTTCGATGTGTCTGCTTTTTTCCCTCGACCATCCTATTGTTGATTTCTAATTTTATAACATTTTATCTGAGAAGATGCTTTATAGTTTTACTTTTGTAGCATTTTGATGTTTTTAAATTCATTGAAGCTTGTTTTGCTTTGTGGCCTAACATATAGTCTGTTCTGGAGAACATTCCACGTGCACTGGAAAAGAATGTATATTGTGCTGCTGTTAGGTGAAAGCTTTGTATATGTCTATCAGGTTAAGTTGGTTGATTATATTATTTAGTTCTTCCCTGCCTTTGGTGAGCTTCTTTCTAGTTATTCTATCCTTCATTGAAAGTGGCCTGTTAAAGTTTCCTACTATTACTGTGGAGTTGTCTATTTCTCTTCAATCCTGGTAAAGTTTGATTTAAGTAATTTGGGGCTCTTTCATTGTAGATATTTATTATGGTTATGTCCTTTTTTTCAATTGATCCTTTAATCATGATATAATGTCCTTCCTTATCTCTTATGGTAGCTTTTGTCTTGAAGTTTATTTTATCAGAAATATTGCCACTCCCACTCTTTTTTGATTGCTATGTGCTTGACAATTTTTTTCCAACCTTTAATTTTTAGTATCTTTTTGTCTTTGTGTCTAAGGTGTGTATCTTACAGACAGCATATCAATGGGTCATGTTTTTTGTTTTGGTTTGGTTTGGTTTGGTTTTTTTTAATCCATTCTGCTATGCTCTGTTTCTTAAAAGGTGCATTTAATTCATTTACATTCAGTGCAATTATTTACAAATATGAATTTATTGCTATCATTGTGTTACATGGTTTTTGTGGTATTGCTGATTTCTTTGTTCCTTATAACTTTTTATGCTGAGCTCATTTTGTTTATAAGTATTTTTATCATTTCCTTCATTTCTATTATTTTAGTATTTGCTAAATACTTGTACTCACTGCCGTCAAGTCAATCTCTACTCATAACAACCCCTCCTTGGATTTCCAAGGTGCAATCTCTATGGAAATAGATTGCCAAATATTCCCTCTGAGGAGTGGCTGGTGGGTTTGAACCACCAGACTCCTGGTTAGCAGTCAAATGCTTTAGACACTACACCACTAGAGCTCCTTGTACATTCCTCTTTTTTATTTTAATAAGGTTTATTAATTTTCTTTGAGGTTACCATATGATTTATTTTCTTCCCAAGTTAAAAACAATCCATTCTATCTCAAAATCATCTTAACTTCCTCTCCATTTGGAAGTCTGTACCTACACTATTTATTCCCTCTTTTTACTTTGGACTTCTCCTCATTTACAAATTGATGTATCTTTTAACCCATTTACAATCTTGTAAGTTTATTTCACATTGGATACTTCTATGTCTTGTTTGGTTTGGGGGTTATGTTGTGTTGTGTGTTAATAACAGGTTTGTTGTCTGCTCTTGATGGTTCTCTGTCTAAAGGACTCCCTTTGCCATCTCTTGTAAGGTTAGTCTGGGTTTTTTGAATTCCCTTAATTTCTGTTCACCCAGAAAACTACTAATTTTCAGGGACAGTTTTGCTGGGTATATGATTCTTGGTTGGCAATTTTTTTCTTTCAGGTAGTTTTTTTATTTCTTTCACCCAAATCAATATGTTTCTCTTACCTAAAAAAACCAAACTCACTGCCTTCAAGTCAGATCTGACTCATAGCAACCTGTCCTTGGGTTTCCAAGGTGGTATCACTATGTGAGTAGATTGCCCAACTTTCTCTTACCTAGCTAGAAATTTTCTCTTCCCTCTCCCCCATTTCTGATAACCAAAAGGAAAGTTTCCTTCCATGTGTAAATTTTTCCTTCATGTTTCACAATAGTGAATGCATACAATATTTGTCCTTCTGTAGTTGACTTATTTCACTCAGCATAATGTCCTCTAAGTTCATCCACATTATGAGGTGTTTCAAGGAATCTTCATTTTCTTTAGTGTGGCATAGCATTCCATTGTGTGTATATATCAATTTTTTATTATTCTTCCACTGATGGGCACTTAAGTTGTTTCCATATCTTTGCTATTGTGAACAGTGCTGTGCAAAATATGGGTGTACATATATCTATTAGTGTCCCAGCTCTCATTCCTTTAGTATATATACCTAGTAGTGGGATTGCTAGATCAGACAGTATTTTCCTTTACAACTTTTTAAGGAAGTGCCATACCATTTCCACAGTGCTTATGCCATTTTACAGTCCCATCAGCAACGTATGTGTTCCAATCTCTCCATATCTTTGCCAGCATTTGTTATTTTCTCTCTTCTTAAACTTTGCTATTAATGCACAGGTGAGGTGATATATTGTCTTCATTTGAGTTCTCTAATGGCTAATGATTGAGAGCATTTCTTCATGTGTTTCTTGGCAGCCTGAATATCTTCTCTGGTGAAGGGTCTGTTCATGTCTTCTGCCCATTTTTTAATTATATTGTCCATCTTTATGACATTGAGGTGTCAGACTTTTTTATAAATTTTAGAGATAAGTCTCCTGTAAGATATATTGTTGCCAAATATTTTTCCCAGTTTGTTGGTTCTCTTTTTAGTCTTAAGGAGAATTCTTTTGATGCATGTGAGAATTTAATTTTTAGAAGGCCCCAGTTATCTACTCTTTCTTCTGTTGTTTGTGTATTTTTGGTTATGTTTGATAGTCTATTATGCAATAAATTAGGGCCTTTAAGTTTACTCCTATTTCTTTGATGAACTTCATAGTCTGAGGTTTTACATTTAGGTCTTTGATCATTTTTGTGTATGGAATGCTGTTTGGATCCTGTTTCATTTTTCTGCAAATGGACATCCAGTGTTGCCAGTACTATTTGCTAAGGAGACTATCTCTTCCCCCATTTAATGGGTTTTGGCCCTTTGTCAAAGATCTGTTGCATATAGGTGGATGGATCTATTTCCAGATGCTCACTTCTGTTCCACTGATCTATGTGTCAGTCATTGTACAAATACTAACCTGTCTTTTTTTTTCATTCTTTATTTATTTATTGTCTTTTAGTTGTTGAGGTGTTGGAGTTTTCTATAAATTTTAGAGATAAGTCCTTTGTCAGATATGTCATTGCCAGATATTTTTCCCAATCTGTAGGTTCACTTTTTATTCTTCTGGAGAAGTCTTTGGAAGCACATAAAAATTCAATTTTTTTTATAATTTTTTTTTTGTTTTTGTGCTTTAGGTGCAAGTTACAGAGCAGAGTTTGTTTTACATTAAACATTTCGTGTACATTTGGTTTCACTCCCCAATTACCATCCCCAATCCTAACCCACTCTCCTCCCCTCCCTGCCCAGTAACCACACACGCACACCCATGCTCCTCATAGTTATGCACTCCTGTGTGTCTTGCATTTCCTCCCTGTGTGAATGTTGCCCTTCTGGTGCCCTGTGGTCAATTGCTCCAAGGGCTGAATCTCCATAGAATATGTGGGTGTGTCACCCTGGGGTGAGTGGTCTGCATGTACATCTTATTTACTATTGGGCTAAGAGCCATCCCCTGGAAGTGTTTTATTCCAGGCCCAAAGTATATCCCAGTGCCACAGTATTGGGGGTCCTACCAGACTCCATCTGAGTAATTCTGGTCATTACTGTGTTTTTGGATTTTGTTCCACATTTTTCCTCCCACTCTATCTAGGATCTCCAGTGTTGTTCCTTTCCCAAGTGGTTGGCATTTTTAGCCGGTCACCATCTAGTTCTGGTCTCAAGGTCCATCTTGTCCTAGTGCTGATCTCTTCCAAATGTCCTTGGGAGTTTTGGGGTTTTTTTGGGGGGGTATTATTTTTCACTTCCAATGATAGGATACCATTAGCTGCATCTCAGATGGCCACTTGAAACCTTTTAAAACCCCAGTAACTACTCACCAATATAGGTTGTGGAACAAGACTTTTAACATATTTTATTTTGCCAATTGAGTCTGGTGTCGCCCAATACTATAGTCCTGAGTTGGCTGATCCATTGGATCTGTCTCTCACAGTGTCTGTTGTCTGTCAGGGATTGCTCTGTCTTCTGTTGTTTCTGTAAGGATTGCAGGTATTTTGTATCACTGGTATCTGTGCAAGATTAGCCTCAGATGAATCTATCCTTGGTCTAGAATATAATCCTGTTCACTAACCCCCCATCTGATCTTAGATGTTTATGTGTTTATCTGTAGCCTGGAGTTTGGTGTTAATGGTAATGCAGTATTGTGCATATACTGGTATTCCTCTGTCATCTATATCTTATGTGCACAATTTGGTGTCCTCCCTTCCTTAATGTTATCATGGTGTTCACAGACTCTTTCCATACCATTGTTCCTCTTACCCCTACCCTTTCAGACCAGTGGGGAGTCACACGCTGATGTGAGTAAAAATTTAATTTTTAGAAGATCCCATTCATCTAGTTTATTTTCTGCTGTTTGTGCATTTTGGGTTATGCTTGACAGTCTATTTATGCCATAAATTAGGGCCCCTAAATTTGGGACTATTTCTTCCTTGAGGAACTTTATAGTTTTAGTTTGCACATTTAAGTCTTTGAGCTACCTGGAGTTAGTTTTTGTGTGTGGTCTAAAGTAGGGATTTTGTTCCATTTCTCTGCAAATATATATCCATTCTTGCCAGCACCATTTTTTAAAGAGACCATCTCTTCCCCATTTAATGGATTTCAGCTCTTTGTCAAAAATCAGCAGACCGACAGAGTTCTGGCAAGATGGCGGACTAGGCAGAAGGATTGCAAAGACCCTCTTCAACAAACAAAAGGGAAACCAATTAACACAGACACAGAAGATAATCTTGGACCCCTGAGCCTTGAAGGGAAGGATACAGAATTGGATTAAACCCCAACTAGCA
>NW_006921912.1:2598344-2613268 GCF_000298275.1 Orycteropus afer afer | reverse complement strand
AAAAAAAAAAATCAGCAGACCATAGGTCAATGGATCTATTTCTGGGTTCTCAATTCTATTCCACTGATCTACATGTCTGTTGTTGTACCAATACCAGGGTGTTTTGACTACTTTGGCTGTATAGGAGGTTTTGAGATCTGGGAGTCTGAGACCTCCTATTTTGTTGTTCTTCAGTAGTGCTTTGCTTATCTGAGGTACCTTTCTTTTCCATATAAAATTAGTGATTGGTTTTTTCCATGTCCTTAAAGAATGTTGGTGGAATCTTGATTGGGATTGCATTGAATGCATAGATTTCTTTGGGTAGTATTGACATTTTCACAATGTTCAAACTTGCTATCCATGAGCATGGTATGTTCTTCCTTTTATGTAGATCTCTTAGGGTTTCTTGAAGTATTATTTTGTAGTTTTCTTTGTACAAGTCTTTTGTGTCCCTAGTGATATTTATTCCCAAGGTTTTTTTTTTTTTTGGGGGGGGTGTTTTTTTGGCAGCTATTGTAAATGGTATTGATTTCTTTTTTAGCAATATCTTTATTGGTGTAGAGGAATCCGACTGATTTTTGTATTGTGATCTTGTATCCCATCACTATCATAAATTTATCAATTAGTTCCAGTAGGTTTTTTGCTTTTGCGTTTTTGTTTTGTTTAGTTTTTTGGTGAGTCTCTTGAGTTTTCTATGCATAAGATGGTATCATCAACAAATAGGAACAGTTTTACTTCTTCCTTATCAATTTGGATGCTTTTGATTTCCCTTTTTTTGCCTTATTGCCCTGGCTAGGACTTCCAATACAATGTTGGATAGAAGTGGTGATAAGGGCATCCTTGTCTGGTTCTTGCTCACAAGTGGAATGGTTTCAGTCTCTCTCCTTTAAGAATAACGTTGGCTGTTGGTTTTGCATACATGCCATTTATTGTGTTGAAGAATTTCCCTTCTATTCCTATTTTTCTGAGAGTTTTGATCAGGATTGAGTGTTGGATTTTATCAAATGCCTGTTTTCATCTATTGATATGATCATGTGGTTCTTTTCCTTTGTTTTATTTATGTGATGGATGACGTTGATTGTTTTTCTAATGTTGAACCATCCTTCCATACCTGGTATGAACCCCAGTTGGTCATAATGTATTATTTTTTTGAGATGTTGTTGGAGTCTATTGGATAAGATTTTGTTGAAGATTTTTGCATCTATATTCATGAGAGCTATGGGTCTGTAGTTTTCCTTTTTAGTGATGTCTTTGCATGGTTTGGGTAGGGTTATACTTGCTTTCTAAAATGAATTTAGGAGGATTACATCTTTTTCTGTGTTCTGGAATATTTTGAGTAGGATTAGTATCAGTTCTCTGAACATCTGGGAGAATTCTCAGTGAAACCATCAGTGCCAGGGCTTTTTTTTTATTGGTAATTTTTATATGACCTGTTCAATTTCATCTTTTGTTATGGGTTTTTTCAAATTTTCCACCTCAGTCTGTGTTAGTTTAAGTAGTAGATTTCTAGAAATCTGTCCATTTCTTCTAGATTTTCAAATTTGTTGGAGTATAGTTCTTCATACTATCCTGATATTATCCTTTCAATTTCTATTGATTTGTTGTAATGTCACTCAATTCATTTTGCATTTCTATTATTTGTATTCTCTCCCTCTTTTCCTTTGTTAAATTTGCCAGTAGATTATCAATTTTACTAATCTTTTCAAAAAAAACAACTTCTAGTCTTGTTGATTTGTTTCTATTTCTTTCTATTTTCTGTTTCATTTATTCCTGCTTGAATCTTATTATTTCCTTTCTTTTGGTGACTGTAAGCTTTTTTGGTGCACTCTTTCTAATTGTTGGAGATGTTGGATTAAGGTATTGATTTTGGCCCTTTCTTCCTTTTTTATGTGTGCATCTATTGCTATAAATTGCCCTCTGATCACGGTTTTTGCTGTGTCCTAAAGATTTTGGTATGTTGTGTTTTCATTCTCGTTTGATTCAAGGAAACTTTTAATTTCACTTTTTATTTCTTCTAATACGCAGTCATTTTCAAGGAAGGTGTTAATCAGTTTCCATGTGTTTGCTCTTTTCCCATTGATCTTACTATTGTTGATTTTGGGGGATCTTTCATGGAGTGCATAGATATTTATTCTGGTTATGGCCTCTTGTTGAATAGATCCTTTAATCATTATATAATGTCCTTTCTTATGGTGGTTTTTGTCTTATGGTGGTCTTTGTCTTAAAGTCAATTTTATTGGAAATTAATATTGCCACTCCTGCTCTTTTATGATTGCCGATTGCCATTTGCTTGATAAATATTTTTCCAACTTTGATTTTTTAGTGTGTTTGTCTTTTTCTCTAAAGTGTGTCTCTTTTAGACAGCATATTAATGGTTTATGTTTTCTTATCCATTCTACAACTCTCAGTCTCTTGAGTGATCCATTAAGTCTTTGACATTCAATGTAATTATTGACAAGTATGAATTTGTTGCTGTCATTTTGTTATGTGTTTTTTCATGCTGTTGTTGATTTCTCTGTTCCATACAATTCTCTGTGCTGTACTCATTTTGTTTATGAATCATGTTAGCACTTACTTCATTGCTATTGTTTTAGTATTTGCTAAGAAGTGGTGGTCTTCTTTTTTAATTTGATTTGAAGGTTTATCATTTCTTTCAATTTAGCCTGTGATTTATAATGCCCTTCCCAAATTTAGAACAGTCTGTTCTGTCTTGCAATTGTCTTGACTTCCTCATCATTTAGAGGCTTTGTAACTTCACTACTTTTTCCCTTATTTTGGTTTGTAGTAGTCCTCATTTGCCAATTGATGTCTCTGGTTCCCTGTTTACAATCTTGTAGAATTGTTTACTTTGGGTACTTCCATAACTGGGTTGATTTCTGGATTATGCCATCATATGTGTTAATGGTAAGTTGTTGTTTGCTGTTGTTGGTTCTCTGTCCAAAGGACTCCCTTTGGCATCTATTGTAAGGTTGGTCTGGTTTTAACAAATTCCCTTTATTTCTGCTTATCTGGAAATGTCCTAATTTCACCATTATATTTAAGGGACAATTTTGCTGGGTATATAAATCTTGCTTGGAAATATTTTTCTTTCAGGATTTTATATATACCATCCCATTGCCTTCTCACCTGCATGGTTTCTGCTGAGAAATCAGAGCTTAGTCTTATTGGTTGCCATTTGTGGGTAACTTGTTTTTCCCATGTAGATTCTTTCTTTGTCTTTGGCTTTGGTGAGTTTAATGATGGTACATCCTGGTGATTTTCTTTTGGGGTCCATCCTGTTTGGGGTTTGTTAAAATTCATGAATGGATATATTCTCATCTTTCATCTTGTCAGGGTAATTCACTTCCAACAAATCTTTGAAAGTTTTCTCTGTAATTTTATTTGTCTCTTCCTATTCTGGAATTTTGATCACATGTAAGTTACACCTCCTGATAAGTCCCACTTAAGTCTTAGGCTTTCTTCAGTTTTGTTGTTGTTTTGTTGTTTCTGATTGTTCTTTTTAACAAAGTAGTATTGAGATATTTGTCTTCAATCTCACTAATTCCGTCTTCCATTGATTCAATTCTACTCCTTTGCCTGTTCAATGTGTTATCTATTTCTGAAAATTTAGTATTAATCTTCTGGATTTCTATCTGAAGTTTTTGTATCATTTCTAATTTTTCATTTATTTTGACATTTTGTTCTTGAATTGTCTTCTGAAATTGTTCTAAGGTTTTGTCTGTGTTTTCAATTTTGTCAGTGTTTTCCTTGATCTGTTTTTTGATCCGTTGAAGGTACCTAAATATAATTCTTTTGAATTACTTATCAGGGAGTTCCAATGCTGCTTCTTCCTCTAGGATGTTTTCTGGGTCTGTATTCTGGCCCCTTGTTTCTATTGATTTATTTGCTTCTTTGTGTGGACTTTGATGGTCTGTAATTTCCAAGACATTGAGATGTTTTTGTATTTACATTTAATTGGTGATTGTATGTTGGAGCAATTCACTTATGATTTTCATTTTCTTTGTTTTATTTGGATGTATCTGAGTAAGCAAAGAACTATGCTCCTCTATTTGCTAGTTGGCAGCACTTAGGCACTCACCACCTGTCTTCTTTCCAGTCATCAGCCTCCCATATGTCCATGCTGTCCTTGTCAAGCAGAGCCTATTCTTAGGTCTGGAGTCTGGACGAGAATGCTGTCACTTTAAATATCCAATATGGCCACTGCTTGTAAACATTCAAAATGGCTGCATCCTCCAGACAGCTGAATGTTCACAGCTCAGTTTGTATCCTTTGCTGCTTATCTTTTTAGTTATCAGCCACCAGTGTAGTCATCCATGAAAACTTTTGTGAGCAGGGCCAACTTTTAGGTTAATTCTCAGGTCCTAACACCACTTGGAATTATTCAAACTCTCTGGGCCATCAGGATAGCTGACAGTCCACAGCTCCATTTGTCTCCTTACTCACTTTTTTCATTCAGGTTCTTCTACTACTTGGTGTTTAATCCATTTCTGTATCCTTCCTTTCAAAACTCAGTGCTCTAGGATTATCTTCTGTATCTCTGTCAGTTGGTTTCTCTTTACTTTGTTGAAGAAGGTCTGTGTACGTAGCTTCTCTGCCGATTCCACCATCCTACCAGAAGTCCATATGCCAGCCTATTTTGACTACTGTGGCTCTATAGTAAGTTTTGAGATTGGGGAGTGTCAGACCTCCTACTTTGTTCTTCTTCTTCAGTAGTGCTTTGCTTATCCAAGGTATCTTTTCTTTCCACATAAAATTAGTGATTTGTTTTTTCATGTCCTTAAAGAAAGCTGATTTAATCTACATCAAGATTGCATTGAATTTATAGATTATTTGGGTAGTAATATGTTCAATCTTCCTATTCATGAACATGGTATGTTGTTCCATTTATGTAGATCTCATAGTTTTGTGTAGTAATGTTTTGTAGTTCTCTTTGTGTAGGTCTTTTGTGTCCCTGGTAGGATTTATTCTTAGATCCTTCCTTGGGTTTCCAAAGCAGGAGCTCTATGGATATAGATTGCTCAATATTTCTTCTGAGGAGAGACTGGTGGGTTTGAACCACCAGCCTTCTGGTTAGCAGTCAAATGCCTTAGGCATTATGCCACTAGAGTTCCTGTCTTTTGGGTAGCTATTGTAAATGTTATTTGTTTCCTTATTTCCTTTTCAGAGATTTCTTTGTTGATGTA
Source organism: Orycteropus afer afer (assembly GCF_000298275.1). Taxonomy (NCBI): domain Eukaryota; kingdom Metazoa; phylum Chordata; class Mammalia; order Tubulidentata; family Orycteropodidae; genus Orycteropus; species Orycteropus afer. The sequence goes on along the minus strand of NW_006921912.1, from coordinate 2,608,106 downwards.
AAAGAATCCAATTGATTTTTGTATGTTGGCTTGTATTCTGCCACTTTGCTGAATCTTTCAATTAGTTTCAGTTGTTTTCATGCTGAAACTGGGATTTTCTATGTATTGGATCACATCATCTGTAAACAGAGATAGTTTTACTTCTTCCTTGCCAATCTGAGTGCCTTTTACATCCCTTTCTTGCCTCACTGCCCTCTTTTAAAGTTTTATATATGTATAAGTAGCTCTGGTGGTATAGCGCCTAAAGCATTTGACTGCTAACCAGAAGGTTGGCAGTTCAAACCCACCAGCCACTCCATGGAAGGAAGACTGGGCAATCTCTTCTGTAAAGATTTATCACCTTGGAAACCAAAGGGGGTCATTATAAACCAGAATCAACCCAATGGCAGTGAGTTTGGTTTTGTTGGTTGTATGTCATTCCATTGTCTTCTCACCTGCATGGTTTCTGCTGAGAAATCAGAGCCTATTCTTATTGGTTTCCCTTTGTAGGTAATTTTTCATTTTTCCCATATTGCTTCTTTTGGAATTTGTTGAATTTTTTAATGCATATCTTCTCACCTTTCATCATATTATGGAATTTCTCTTCTAAAAAATCTTTGACAATTTTCACTGTGGTTTTATTTGTCTCTTCCTGTTCTGGAATTTCAATCACATGTAAGTTATATCTCTTGATAGGTCCCACTTAAATCTTAGGCTTTCTTCATTTTTGTTGTTTTTTCTGATTGTTCCCTTAACAAAATAGTATTGAGAGATTTGTCTTCAACTCACTAATTCTGTTTTCCATTGATTTGATTCTGCTCCTTTGCCCTTTCAATGTGTTATCCAGGTCTGAAATCTTAGTATTAACCTTATAAACTTCTATTTGCTCTTTTGTATGGTTTCTCATTTTTCATTTATTTTGTCATTTTGTTCTTGTATTGTTTTCCTAAATTATTCTAGAGTTTTGCCTGTATTTTCCATAATGTTGTCAGTGTTTTCCTTGATCTGTCTCTCAATCCATTGAAGGTACTTAAATATAATTCTTTTGATTTCTTTATCAGGTAGTTCCAATGCCTCTTCTTCCTCAGAGAGGTTTTCTGCCTCCGTATTCTGTTCCATTGTTTGTACTACTTTATTTTAATTCTTTGTATGAAGTGTGATTGTCAGTTGTCTCCATGAAAATGTGATGTCATTGTATTTATTCACCCAGTTTTTGTTTGTTTGTTTGTTACTTATTTTGTTTTGAGTGAGAAAAACTGGTATGCTACTCTATTCTCTTGTTTGGTGGCAATTAGGCACTCACCACCTGTTTCCTGGTGGTTGTGAGAGAGGGTAAGAATATGTACACACATCTGAATTAGCTGTTTGTGTAGAAAAGTTGAGGACAATTTGGGCTGATATTGGCCACCACCTACTATTAATCAGTTGGTGCAGAATCAGGTGGTGGTCCTCACCCAATGTGTGGGCTGCAGGAGATAATGGATATTGTTGGGCCATGTGGGCACAGTTGCTGTCTCCCACCAGTTGTGACAAAAAAAAAAAATACTAAATAAAATGAAGGGAGCAAACAGTATAAATAAACAACCGGCACAAGAAGAAAAATTAATAAATTAAAAGGAAAAGGGAAAGAAGACAAAAGAGGACAAAGAGAGTAAAATGTGTGGAGAGGAAAAAGAAAAGAAAGCAAGACAAAAAGAATAGTAAAGAAAAATGCAAAAAGGAAAAGAACAGTTAGAGAAAAAGAAGAAAATATGGGAACCAGGAAAAGGAAATAAACAAGAAGCTGAGAAGGGTAAGAAAAGAAAAGAAGAAAGAAGGGAAAAAAAGAATTATTTTAAAAAGAAAAGAAAACCAGAGTATTTCCCAGAAGAGTTCCAGCCAGTCCTAACAATTGCTGGGAGCAAGGCCCCTTTTTCCAGTAGGAGTTCCTGCAGCCTAAAAGTAACTGGGGACAGGATGTGTGATGGTATAAAAAGTTCCTGCTCTCCCAAAAGGCAGCTAGATTCAGGGCTCCTATTCCCCCAAAAAAGTTCCTGCCACCCCAAAAGGCAGCTGGGTATAAAGCACTTGGTACCAGAAAATGTCTCTGCCAGCCCAGCAGGTGGCTGACAGCAGGGCAGCTGATCCCAGATCTAGTTCCTCTCTACCCAGAAGGCAATTGGGGTAGGGCACCCAAACCCAGACAAATTCCTGCTGGTCCAGAGATCTGAAGGCAGGGCTACTGGAAAAAAATTCCTGCTTGTCCAAAAGACAACTGGGAGCAAAGTGCCTGGTTCCAGAGGGAGTTCCCACCAACCCAAAAAGCAGCTGTAGAAGGGTGTATGATACCAGACAAAGTTCTTGCTGTCTCAAAAGGCAACTGGGCACAGGGTCCTGTTCCCAGAAAATATTCCTGCTGTCCCAAAATGCAAGATGTAGAGTGCTCCCAAAAAAAAAAAAAAAAAAAAAAACTCACTGCCATTAAGTCAGATCTGACTCATAGCAACCTCTTCTTGGGTTTCCGAAGCAATATCACTGTGGAAGTAGATTGCCCAACCTTCCTTCCAAGGAGTGGCTGGTGGGTTTGAACCACAAGCCTTCTGGTTATCAGTCAAATGTCTTAGGCACTATGCCACCAGAGCTCTCCATAGAGTGCTTAGTCTCAGAAAAAGTTCCTATTGGCCCAAAAGGTGGATGGGAGCAGAGTGCCTACTGCAGGGATTCAGTTGAGGATTGAATTTCTCTTTGGTTCTTTCAGGTTGAGAAATGCCATTTGTGTTTTTCCCTTTTGGTGTTCTAATGCCAGTTCTTTGCACATTTCATTATAATATTTTATTTTGACTATGTCTTCTTGGACCACCCTTTTAAATCTTCTGTTCAGCTCTTTTTATCATTTCTTCTATTAGCTTTAGCTACTAAACATTCAAGAGCAAGTTTCAGAGTCTCTTCTGACATTCTTATTAGTCTTTTCTTTCTTTATCTTTTTAATGACCTTTTGTTTTTCTAATGTATGATGTCTTTCGTATCATGCCACAACTTGTCTGGTCTTTGGTCATTAGTATCCAATGCATCAAAACTCTTCTTGATATGGTCTCTAAATTCATGTGGGATATACTCAAGGTCATACTTTGGCTATAGTGGACTTTTTAAAATTTTCTTCAGCTTCAACTTGAACTTGCATTTAATAACTGATATTCCACAGCTGGCCCCTGGTCTTACCCTGATTGATAATATTGAGCTTCTCCACTGTCTTTTTCCACAGATGTAGTCAATTTGACTCATGTATGTTCCATCCAGTGAGGTCCCACGTGTGTAGTGACCATTTATGTTGTTGAAAGAAAGGTATTTGCAATGAATAAAGTGTTAGTCTTGTGAAATTTTATCTTGCAATCTCCCATTTGTTTCTAGCACCAGGGCAATATTTCCCAGCTACTGATCCTTCTTCTTTGTTTCTAACTTTCTTATTCCAATCATCAGTATTTATCAATGCATCTTGATTGTACATTTGATCAATTTTACTCTGCAGAAGTTGGTAATAATCTTAAATTTCTCTCATGTTTCACATTAGTAATTGATGTGTAAATTTTAATAATAATGTTATTTACTGGTCTTCCTTGTAATTGTATGCATATTATCTTATCACTGACTGTGTTACACTTTTAGATTTTGAAATGTTCTTTATGACAATGAATGAGTTGTCATTCCTCTTCAATTTGTCATTCTTGGCATAGTAGATCACATGTTTGTCCAATTCAAAATGGTCAATAGTAGTCCATTTCTTCTCATTAATGCCTATGATATTTATCTCTATGCATCCCATTTCATTTTTGTCAACTTACAATTTTCCTCAATTCATACTTCATGCATTCCACATTCCAATTATTAATGGATGTTTGCATCTGTTTCTTCTTATTTTAAGTCATACTATATCAGTAAATGAAGCTCCTGAAAACTTTACTCAACCACATCATTAAGGATGACTCTACTTTGAAGAGGGAGCTTTATCATATTCACATTTTGTATGCCTACCAATGTGAGTGACTCATCTTCCAGCACTATATCAGACAATGTTCTGCTGCTATTCATGAGATTTTCACTGGGCAGTTTTTTCAGAAGCAGATCAGTAGGTCTCCCTTCTTAGTCTGTCTTAGTCTAGAAGCTCCACTGAAATCTGTTTACCACAGGTGACCATGCTGTTTTTGAAATACCTATGGCATAGCTTCCATAGAAACATGAAAAACATCATAGTACAACAAATTAACAGACAAATGGTAATATTAGCCATTAGAGAGATGCAAATCAAAAAATCAAATCAGGACCAGGCAGTGTTTTCATTCTGTTGTACATAAGGTTGTTATGAGTTTGAGATGACTTGATGGCACCTAACAAGAACAACAACAAATCAAAAACTATAATGAGATAACTAACTCCTGCAAAAAACAAAAAATGGCATTGATCAAGAAGTAGAAAACTGGAGAGGTTGTGAGGAGATTTGAACTCTCATACACTGCTAGTGATATTGCAAAATGGTATGACCATTAAGGAAAACAATATGGTACTTCCTCAAAAAGCTAGGAATAGCTATTACTTATGATTCAGCAATCCCACTCCTAATCATGTATCCAACAGATATAACAGTGACCCAAATAGAAATACGCACACCTATGTTCATTACATCATTATTAAATAGGAAAAAAATAAAGTGCCCATCAACAGATGAATGGATAAAAAAAATTGTAGTACAAATATACTGAATACTTCATAACTATAAAGAATAATGAGGAGTCCATGATACATCTTATAGCTTAAATGAATTTGGAGTACATCACACTGAGTGAAATAAATCATTCATAAAGGATAAATATTGTATTGTCACAATATTATAAAAAGTTGAGAATAGATATATACACAGAAAGCAGCATTCTTTGATGGTTACCAGAGATGAGAGATGGAAGAAACAGGAATCACTGTCTAGATAGCACATACTTTTATTTTTGGTGGTGGGAAAGGCAATACCAAATATGGGTGAAATTTTTACAACTTGACCAACATAAAGGAAGACATTAAGAGGTACATAAGACAAAGGGACAATTTCACTAACAATTTTACAACATAATAATAACAAAAAAATGTGCGATTAACTAAGTAGATATGTATGTATATAGGAAGGCATATGCAAGTAAATGTGTATGTATGTATGTTTATCTGTAGTTGTAAGTTTATCTGTAGTTGTAAGGTGGAGTCAAGTCAGCTCTGACTCATACCAGCTATATGTACAACAGAAAGAAAGACTGCCTGGTCATGCACCATCCTCAAACTCCTTGCTATACTTGAGCCCATCTTGCAGCCATTGTGTCAATCCATCTTATTGAGGGTCTTCCCTTTTGTCAACACCCTCTACTTTACAAAGCGTGATATCCTTCTCCAGGGAATGGTCCCCTCTGACAACATGACCAAAGTAGGTGAGATGAAGTCTGCCCATTCTTTTTTCCAAGGAACATTATGGCTGTACTTCTTCAAGGACATATTTATTTGTTCTTCTGGAAGTCCTTGGAATTTTCAGTATTCTTTGCCAACACTATAATTCAAAGGTGTCAACTCTTCTTTGGTCTTCCTTATTCACTGTCCAGCTTTCACACACATATGAGGCAACTGAAAATACAGTGGCTTGGGTAAGATGCACCTTAGTCTTCAAAGTGAAGGAATAATTGAGAATGAAAATATAACTTACAAAATCCTTTGGGACACGGTAAAAGCAATACTCAGAGGGCAATGTATTGTGATAAATGCACACATCAAAAAAGAAGAAAGAATCAAAACCAACACCCTAACAACTCCAACAAGTAGAAAAAGAACAACAAAACTAAACTAAAGTGTGCAGAAACAAGGAAATAATAAAGAGCAGAGCAGAAATAAATGAAGCAGAAAACAAAAATAGAGAAAATCAACAAGACAAGACACTGGATCTTTAAAAAGATTAACAGAATCAACAAACCACTGGCAAATTTAAGAAAAGAAAAAGAAGGGAAGAGGTGAAAAACATGACTTAAAATGAAATGGGTGACATCACAACAGAACCAACTGAAATAAAAAAGGAAACAATAGAATATTATGAAGAATTGTACTCCAACAGATTTGAAAACCTAGGAGAAATGGACAAATTTATATAAACACAAGAATTGCCTAACCTTAACTCATCTGAGATAGAATACTTGAACAAATCCATAACAAAAGAAGAAACTGGGCAGATCATTTTTAAAAAAAAAATCTCCTGGGGGAGAAGATGGCATCATACCTGTAGCACACATATCTCTTCCCTCTACCATCTTAATTGCTGAATAACTAGGTAAAGTAGATAGAAACAAAGATATTAGAGTTACTAGCTACTAGGAGTTACTAGGAGAAGTTGTCAGATTTAGTGGAGGTGGAGAAAAAGAGTATATTAAACAACTGGGGAAAATAAAAGAACTTCTACCTAGCTCACGAAGACAGGGAGAGACAGAGAAGCAGAGGACTCATTAGCAATACAAGAGAGATCTGCAGAGAGGAAGCCAAATATATATATATATAATGGAACCCACCAAAGCATTGGGAATTGGAATAGGCACACCAGGAGTTTTTGAAGGAGACCTTGGGAGCAGAGCTGAGTGAGTAGATAGCCTTACTTGGAAAAAGATCAAAACTCTCCTTGGCTCAGGCTGCTTTCGAGTTCAGAAAGGAGTGGGAGAAAGGGAGAAACTCCCTTCGAGTAGGGGAACCCCCAGAGCAAGAGCACAGCAGCAGGCTGGGGTTCAACACTTCCATAACAACTTTTTAGCAAAGAGTGGAGTGGGGTACTGGGGTTTTGCAGCTTCTTGATCCAAAAGGAAAGTAGTATCCCTCTACCCATCAGGGTCTCTGTCAATTTTGAACCACAGGTCTCTAATTGACAATGTGACATCATCATTAGTAGCTGTCCCAGAAAGACATAAACCACACCACCTGAGCCAGCAGTACCTCACCCAAATGCAGAAAATGGGGACTCACTACAGGCACTTTTTTTTTTTCTTTTATTCCTCTTCTTTCTCCTTCTCCCTTGCATCATCCAATAGAAGGAACACAGTAAACCACCACAACACCTGCTCATCCCAACTCCAAATCCCCTTCATGATGAACAGAGACCTGCATCCACATCCCCACCAGTGATTCCACCAATGCAAAGAGAACTGTATAACAACCCAGTACAATCGAATTAATAACCAAAAAAAGTACATCTACTCCACACTTTCAAATATAGTAAAACATAAAATCAGGGTGAAACATATCAATATATAACTAACAGTTAAAAGACAACAACTTCAAAATGTCCAGGAAACAACAGACAACCTCATATCAAACAAACAAACCAAAAAAAAAAAAAGGACAAGACAATAGAAATAAAACCCCAGGCTAAAGAATTATCTATCATGGAAGAACAAGCAATAGAATTATCTGAGAAGGAATTTAGAAGGTACCTATATAGGGTTCTCCAAGAACTCGAGGAAACCACAAAGAGAATCAATGAGAAGATAGACAATACCTTGAACAATTCAAGAAAACCATTCAAGGACAAAATAACAAGATAAATACACACAGAACTCATACAAAAACAGCAGTTAGAAATCCAAAAGATGAAACACTGAAATTACAGAGTTAGACAACACAGTGGAAGGACAAAAGAGTAGGTTAGAACTGGCTGAAGAATGCATTTCCCAACTAGCAGACAAATCCCTTGATGTCAGCCTGTAGGGAGAAAATATTGGAACAAAGATTTAAGAGAAATGAGAAAATAAGAGATATATGGGATGATAGGAAAAGAAACAACATACATCTCATTGGAATACCAGAAGAGGAAGCAAAAAAAAAAATCACTGAGAAAATTATGGAAGTCTTGCTAACAGAAAATTCCGCCCCCCCTTCATGATATCATGAAGGAAGAAAAGATATCTGTCTAAGAAGTTCAATGAACCCTATACAGGATAGATCCCAAGAGAAAGTCACAAAGACATATAATAATCAAACTCTCCAAAATCAAAGATAAAGAAAGAATCTTGGTAGCAGCTCAGGAAAAAACAAAATGTCACCTACAACAGACAACCAATAATATTAAGTTCTAATTTCTCAGCAGAAACCATGCAGACAAGAAGGCAATTAGACAGCATATATAAAACACTGAAGGAAAAGAACTTCCAACTAAGAATTCTATGTCCAGCCAAACTGTCCCTCAAATATGAGGCTGAAATCAAGACATTCTCAGACAAACAGAAATTGAGGGAATTTGTGAAAACCAGACCAACCCTACAAGCAATGCTAAAGGCAATACTTCCAATAGAGAACACACAACAGAGAACAACAAATTAAAATCAGGACACTTGGCATAAACACTTAGAAAACAAACTACAAATAGATGCTCAAAATAAGCTTATAAAACAATGTACTCAAAGAAAAAGGGAGTCAATCTGCAGGCAACACCAGCAACAAAGCAAATAGAGGGAATAAAAATTCTAATTTCAAAATTTCAAAATGGAGAGGAAGACAGGATGTCTTTATAGAACTGATTGTTCCAAACTTGAGAATTTAAGGATTTATTTTAGGGTAACCACAAAGAAAATTAACAATCCCCCTAAGCAAACCCAGAAAGAAGAAAACATTTGGGCTTAGTAAGCACAAAACCAACAATAATGAAGAAAAGAGAAGAAACACTTGATAACAAAATGAACACAGCACAAAAAAAAAATATTTAGAACAAGGAAATAACCAACAACACAACAAAAAACACAATATAATGACAGCAATAAATTCATAACTATCACTAATTACATTAACATGAATTGACTAAATGCACAGGTCAAGAGAAAGAGAGTGTCTGATGGTATAAGAAAAGAAGACCCATCAATATGCTGCCTATAAGAGACCCACCTTAGACACAAAGATAAAAACAAATTTAAAATTAAGGGTTGGAAATAAATATACCAAGCTAATAGCAACCAAAAAAGAGCAGGAGTGGCAATATTAATTTCTGAAAAATAGACTTAAAGGTGAAAAACAGCACAAGGGACAAAGAAGGACATTATATGATCCTAAAAGGATCTACTGACCAAGAAGACATCACCATAATTAATATCTATACACCCAATGAAAGTGCTCCAAAATATGTAAAAGAAATGTTAACTGAATTGAAACAAAAATAGACAACTCTACAATGGTAGTAGGAGACTTTAACACACCACTTTCAAGGAGGGACAGAACAACTAGAAAAAAACTCAACAAAAATACAGAAGAACTCAACAACACAATCAACCAAGTCACCTCATAGACATATACAGAGCACTCCACCCAACAAAAGCACAAAACACATTCTTCTCCAGTGCACACAGAACGTTCTCCAGAATAGACCATATGTTAGGACAGAAAACAAGCCTCAATAAACTAAAAAACACTGAAATACTACAAAGCATCTTTGGACCACAATGCTGTAAAATTAGAAATCAATAATAGGGAGATCAAGGGAAAAAGCATAAATATGTGGAAACTGAATAATACACTGCTCAAAAACTATTGGGTAACAGAAGAAATGAAGTGTGAAATGAAAAAAAAAAAATTACTAGAAACAAATGAGAATGAAGATACATCTTACCAGAACCTATGGGACACAGCAAAAGCAGTACTCAGAGGTCAGTTTATAGAAATAAATGCACACATCAAAAAAGAAAAAGGAAACAAAATCAATACTCTACCTCAACAACTCCAACAATTAGAAAAAGAGCAAAAAAAAAGAAACCTACT
>NW_006921912.1:2593593-2598234 GCF_000298275.1 Orycteropus afer afer | reverse complement strand
CAGAAAAAAATGCAAATAACACAAATAATAAATGAAAAGGTAGACATCACAACAGAACTAACTGAAATAAAAAGAATATTGACAGATTATCATGAAGAACTGTACTCCACCTTCTAGATTTAAGAATCTAGAAGAGATGGACAAGTTTCTAGAAACACAAGACCTACCAAAACTATCCCAGTCAGAGACAGAATACTTGAACAGACCCATAACAAAAGAAGAAATTGAGCAGGTCATAAAAAAAGCTCCCCACAAGAAAAAGTCCTGTCCCAGATGGCTTCACTGGAGAATTTTACCAAGCATTCAGGAAAGAGTTGACACCTATAATCCTCAAACTATTCCAGAACATAGAAAAAGATGGAATACTCCTAAATTCATTTTATAAATTAAGTGTAACACTGATAACAAAACCAGGGAAAGACAACACTAAAAAGGAAAACTGCATACCAATATCCCTCATGAATACAGACACAAAAATCTTCAACAAAATCCTAGCCAACAGAATCCAACAACATATCAAAAATAATAATAATATATCATGATCTAGTGGAATTCATACCAGTTATGCAAGGATGGTTCAACATTAAAAAGAACAATCAATGTAACCCACCACATAAACAAAACAAAAGAACCATATGATCATATCAATCGATGCAGAAAAGCATTCAATAAAATCAAACAGGCATTCCTGTTCAGAACTCTAAGCAAAATAGGGATAGAAGGGAAATTCCTCAACATAATAAAGGGCATATACGCAAAGCCAACAGCCAACATACTTGTTAACAGAGAAAGACACAAAGCATTCCCCTTGCAAATGGAAACCAGACAAGAATGCCCTCTATCACCACTTCTATTTAACATTGTATTGGAAGTCCTAGCCAGGGAAATAAGACAAGAAAGAGAAATAAAAGGCATTCAAATTGGCAAAGAGGAAATAAAGCTATTTCTATTTGCAGATGACATGATCCTATACACAGAAAACTCAAGAGACTCAGAAAAAAAAAAAAATACTGCAACTAATAGAGAGGTTCAGCAAAGTGGCAGGATACAAGGTCAACATACAAAAATCAGTTGGACTCCTCTACACCAACAAAGAGGATTCTGAAAAGGAAATAAGTAAAACAACACCATTTACAGTAGCCACCAAAAAGATAAAATACTTAGGAATAAATCTTACCAGAGACACGAAAGGTCTATACAAAGAAAACTATAAAATACTACTACAAGAAACTACAAGAGATCTACGTAAATGGAAGAACCTCCCTTGTTCATGGATAGGAAGATTGAATAATGTGAAAATGTCAATATTACCCAGCAATCTACACATTCAATGCAATCCCAATCCAGATACCATCAACATTTTTTTAAGGATATGGAAAAGCCTATTATTAATTTCATATGGAAAGGAAAGAGACCTTGGGTAAACAAAGCACTGCTGAAGAAGAAAAACAAAGTGAGAAGTCTCACACTCCCAGATCTCAAAACCTACTATACAGCCACAGTAGTCAAAACAGTGTGATATTGGTACAATGATAGACAGATAGACCAAAGGAACAGAATCAAAACCCAGAAATAGATGTATCCATCTACGGATAACTGATGTTTGACAAAGGACCAAAACCCATTAAACGGGGGAGAGATAGCCTCTTTAATAAATGGTGCTGGAAAAATTGGATATCCACTTGCAGAAAAATGAAACAAGACCCATACCTTACCCCACACACAAAAACAAACTCAAGTTGGATCAAAGACTTAAATGTAAAACCTAAAGCTATAAAGCTCATCAAAGATAAAATAGAGGCAAATCTAGGGGTCCTAGTTTATGGTATAAATAGACTATCAAGTATAACCCAAAATGCACAGGCAGTGGAAGAGAAGCTAGATGACTGGGACCTTTCAAAAATTAAATCCCTATGTACATCGAAGGGAGCTCTGGTAGCATAGTGGCTAAGGCACTTGACTGCTAACCAGAAGGCTGGCGGTTCAAAACCACCAGCCACTCCCTGGAAGGAAGATGGGGCAATCTACTTCCGTAGTGATACTGCCTTGGAAACCCAAGAAGGGGTCGCTATGAGTCGGGTCTGACTCGACGGCACATAACAACAACAACAACAACAACAACATGTACAACAAAAGACTTCTCCAAAAAGGTAAAAAGAGAACCTACAGACTGTGAAACAATATTTGGTTATGAAGTATCTCACAAAGGACTTATTGTCAAAATTAGTAGAAAACTTCAACACCTCAACACCAAAAAGATAAACAGTCCAATTCAAAGATGGACAAGGGACATTAACAGACACTTCTCTAAAGATATACTGGTGGCCAACAAACACATGAGGAAATGCTCATGATCATTAGCCATTAGAGAGATGCAAATCAAAACAAAAATGAGATATCATCTCACCCCAGCAGCAATAGTGAACTTCAACAAGACAGAAAACAACAAATGCTGGTGAGGTTGTGGAGAGATTAGAACTCTCATACACTGCTGGTGGGACTGCAAAATGGTACAACCACTGTGGAAAATGGTATGGTATTTCCTTTAAAAACTAACAATAGAAATATCATTTGATCCAGCAATTCCTTTAGTAGGAATATATCCTAAAGAGGTGAGAGACAGGACATGAACAGATATATGCACATGCATGTTCATCCCAGCACAATTCACTATAGTAAAGAGATGAAAAACCTAAATGCCCATCAACAGATGAGTGGATAACAAAATTGTGGTAAATTGACACAATGGAATACTATGCTACATTAAAGAATAATGAAGAATACATGAATCATCTCATAACTTGGATGAATTTGGAGGGCATTATTCTGAGTGAAATAATTCAATCACAGAAGGACAAATATTGTACAAGCCCATTATTGTAAAAAGTCAAGGAAGGATTTACTTAGGGAAGGGAACTCACTTTGTACGTTACCAGGGATGGGAGGAAGATGGGGAAGAATTTCAGACTAGTTGGTGGTCAGATGTTAATTTGGCTAAGGGGAGGGATGGTACAGAAAGAGTCTGTGACCAGCATGATGACATTGGGGAAAGGAAGGACACTGAAATGTACACATAAGATATGGACAACAGAGACAAAAACTCATATATGCACAATGCTGCATCACCAGTAACACCATACACCAGGCTACAGATAAATACATAGACAACTGAGAAGACCAGGTGAGGATCAGTGAACAGAAATGTACCCTAGATCAAGGATAGATTTAGCTGAAGATAATCTTACATAGATATGAGTGATTAGAAATTAGTCGCACTCAATACAGAAACAGCATAAGACTGTTGGAGTAACCTCTCAGAGAAATCAAACACCTTGACAGAAAGAGTCACCAGGCCTGCTGACTCAGTACCATAGTACTGAGGACACCAAGTTCAATTGTCACAACATAGTACATAAAAATCTTATTCCACAACCTACTTTGTTGAGTAGTGACTGGGGTTTTAAAAGCTTTTGAGTGGATATTTAGGATGCAACTATTGGTAGGAAGGAAGATTGGGCAATATGCTTCCATAGTGATAAGGCCTCATAAACCCAAGGAGGGGTTGCTATGATTCAGATATGACTCAATGGCAGTGAGTTTGTGTTTTTTTCTTTTTTTTTTTTTTTTTTTTTTTTTTTTTTTTTTTTCTTTCTTTTTTGTTTTTTCTCATCTGAAGCAAAGAAGAGTGAAGAAAATCAAAGCCAGTTGAAAACAATTAGTTGAAGGATATGATGGATCTCAAGACAAGAACTAGCTGGTGCCCAGCTACCAATGCCAACCACTAGGGAAAGGATCAAACTTGGAGATTCTGAATAGAGTGGGAGGAAAAATGTGGAACAAAATTCAAAAATACAAAAATGGCCAGAATTATTGGTCACATGGAGCCTGGTGGAACCTCCAAGACCCCAGGTTACCATTTGGGCCTAGAATTGGACTCACTCCCAAGGATTGGCTTTCAGCCTAACAGTAGAAAGACCTACATGCAGAACACCTACTTTAGGGTAATGCATCCACCTGCTCTAGGAAGATACACCCCTTAGAGCAATTGACCATGGGGTACCAAAGGGGCAGCATTCACATAGAGGGAAAGCTGGACAGACAGGAGAGTATATAGTTAAGAAGGACAGAGAAAGGGTGTGGTCACAGGAATGGGAGGGAAGGAGAGTGTTTTATGGTCAGGGATGGTAATCGAGGCATGAAATCAAATACACATGAACTGTTGAATGTAAAACAAATTTTGCTCTGTAAATTTGCACCCAAAAATACAACTTAAAAAAAAAGAAAAAAGAAAAAAAAAACCTCTCCACACATACTCTGGAAAGCAGTATGGCAATTCCTTAAAAAATCAAAAGCAGAAATACCATTTGATCCAGCAATCCCATTACTACCATTACTACATATATATATCCTAAAGAAGTGAGAGCCAAGACAAGAACAGATATATGAACACTCATGTCCATCACAGCACTATCTACAATTCCAAAAAGATGGAAACAACCCATCAACAAAAGAATGGCTAACCAAACTGTGGTACATACACAAGATGGAATACTACACAACACTAAAGAATAAGGCAGAATCTGAAAAACACTGCATAATGTGGATAAACTTGGAGGACATTATGCTGAGTGAAATAAGTCA
>NW_006921912.1:2591375-2593243 GCF_000298275.1 Orycteropus afer afer | reverse complement strand
ACCTATACTACTCAAACTATTCCAGAACTTAGAAAATGATGGAATACTCCCAAATTTATTCTATGAAGCAAGCATAGTACCAAAACCAGATTTAAAAAAAAAAAGAAAAAAAAAAAACTCACTGCTATGCAGTCCATTCGACTCATAATCACTCCTCCTTTGGTTGCTGAGGCAGTATCTCTATGGAAGTAGATCGCCCAGGTGAAGAAACCACTAAAAAAGGAAAACCACAAACCAATATCCCTCAAGAATTTTTGTTGTTGTTGTTGGCTGCTGTCAAGTCTCCTCTGACTCATAGCAACCCTATGCACAGCAGAACTAAACACTCCCCAGTTCCATGCCAGCTCCACCATCCCTGCTATACTTGAGCTTATTGCTGCAGCCACTGTGTCAATCCACCTCATCAAGGGCCTTCATGGACCCTCCACCTTACCAACCATGACATCCTTCTCCAGGGAATGTTCCCTTCTGACAACATGACCAAAGTAGGTGAGATGAAGTCTGGCCATTCTTATTTCTAAGGAGCATTGCAGCTGCACTTCTTCCAGGACAGATTTGTTAGATCTTTTAGCAGTCCATGGCACTTTCAGAATTCTTTGCCATCACCACAAGTCAAAAGGATCAACTTTTCTTCAGTCTTCCTAATTCATTGTCCAGCTCTCACATGCTTAAGAGGCCATTAAAACTACCATAGCTTGTGTCAGGCACACCTTAGCCCTCAAAGATATATCTTTGCTCTTCAGTACTTGAAAGAGATCCTTTGCACCTGATTTTCCCAGTGTTATGCCTAAGGTGTTTGGCTGCTAACCAGAAGGCTGGCAGTTCAAACCCACCAGCCACTCCTCGGAAGGAAGGTTGGGCAATATACTTCCCTAGGGATAACACCTTGGAAACCCAAGGAGGGGTCACAATGAGTCAGGTTCTACTGGATGGCAGTAAATTTGGTTTGTCCAGTTTATATGTCATTTGATATCCTTACTGCTGCTTCTGTTGGTGTCAACTGTAGAACCAAGCAATGTGAAGTCTTTGACAACTTCCATCTTTTCTCCATTTATCATGGTGCTGCTTATGGGTCCAGTTGTGAGAATTTTTGTTTTCTTTATATTGAGATGTAATCCATACCGCAGACTGTATTCTTCAATCTTCATCAGTAGGTGCTTCAAGTCATTCTCACTTTCAGCAAGCAAAGTCACGTCATCAGTGTATGGCAGGCTGTTAATGATTCTTCCTCCAAACTTGATGCCATGTTCTTCTTCATGTAGTCCAGCTTCTTGGATGATTTGCTCAGTATACAGATCAAATAATTATGGTGAAAGGATGAAACCTTGATGCAGTCCCTTCTTGATTTTAAACCATGCAATGTCCCCATGTTCTGTTCAAACAACAGCCTTCTGGTCTATGTACAGGTTCCTGATGAGTACGATTAAGTGTTCTGGAATTCCTATTCCTCTCAATGTTATTCATAATTTGTTATGATCCACACAATCAAATGCTTTTGCATAGTCAATGAAACACAAGTAAACATCTTTCTAGTATTCTTTGTTTTGAGCCAAGATCCATGTGACGTCAGTGATGATATCACCTGTTCCATGTCCTCTTCTGAATCCAACTTGCATTTCTGGACATTCTCTGTCAATATACCACTGCAACCTTTTTTGAATTATCTTCAGTAAGATATTACTTGCATGTTATATTAATGATATTGCTCGATAATTTCCACATTCTGTGGGATCACCTTTCTTTGGAATGGATACAAATATGGATCTCTTCCAATCAGTTGGCCATGTAGCTGTCTTCCAAATCTCTTGGCAGAGCTGAGTGAGTGCCTCCAGTGGGGCATCTGTTTGTTGAAATATCTCAATGGGTAT
>NW_006921912.1:2588455-2590164 GCF_000298275.1 Orycteropus afer afer | reverse complement strand
CTACAGAAGTAGGATTGCCCAACCTTCCTTCCGAGGAGTGGCTGGTGGGTTTGAACCGCCAGCCGTCTGGTTACAATAGCTACCAAAAAGATAAAATACTTAGGAATGAATCTTACCAGGGATACAAAACCCCATACAAAGAAAACTACAAAACACTACTACAAGAAACTACAAGAGACCTACATAAATGGAAGAACATGCCTTGTTCATGGATAGGAAGATTGAATATCATGAATACATCAATATCACTCAAAGCAATCTATAAATTCAAGTAAATCCTGATCCAGATTCTGTCAACATTCTTCAAGGACATGTAAAAACCAATCACTAACTTTATATGGAAAAGAAAGAGACATTGGATAAGCAAAGCAATGTTGAAAAAGAAAAACAAGGTGGGAGGTCTCACCCTCCCCAATCTCAAAACCTAATACACAGCCACAGTAGGCAAAACAGTGTGGTATTGGTAAGAAAACAGACAAATAGACCAGTGGAACAGAATCGAGAACCCAGAAACAGACCCATCCATCTGTGGATAGCTGATCTTTGACAAAGGACCAAAACCTTTTAAATGGGGGAGAGATAGCCTCTTTAACAAATGGTGCTGGAAAAATTGGATATCCACTTGGAGAAAAATGAAACAAGACTCATACCTTACACTGTACACAAAAAGAAACTAAAGTTGGATCAAAGATTTAAATGTAAAACCCAAAATTATAAAGTTCATCAAAGATAAAATAGGGGCAAACTTATGGGCCCTAATTTATGGCAGAAATACACTATAAAACATAGCCCAAAATGCAAAATAAGCAGAAGAGAAACTAGACTACTGGGACCTTTTACAAATTAAACTCTTATGTGCATTGATAGACTTCTCCAAAAGGGTAAAAAGAGATCCTACAGATTGGGGGAAAAAAAATGGCTATGACATATCTGACAAGGACTTATCTCTAAAATTTATAGAAAACTCCAAGACCTCAACAACCAAAAGATTAACAATCCAATTTAAAAATGGGGATATTCAGGTGGGCCACAAATACATGAAGAAATGCTCACGATCATTAGCCATCAGAAAGATGCAAATAAAAACAACAATGAGATACCATCTCACCCCAGCACTAATGGCAAAGTTCAACAAGACAAAAAATAATAAATGCTGGTGAGGATGTGGCGAGATTGGGACTCTCATACACCGCTGGTGGGATTCTCAAATGATACAGCCACTGTGGAAAGCACTATGGTGATTCCTTAAAAAGATGGAATTAGAAATACCATTTGACTCAGCAATCCCATTACCAGGTACATATATCCTAAAGAAGTCAGAGCCAAGACAAGAATAGATATATGCACACCCATGTTCATTGTAACACTACTTACAATAGCATAAAAATGGAAACAACCTAAGTGCCCATCAACAGAAGAATAGATAACCAAATCATGGTATATACACACCATGGAATACTACGCAACACTAAAGAATAATGTAGAATCTGCTAAACACCACATAACATGAATGAACTTGGAGGACATTATGCTGAGTGAAACAAGTCAATCACAGAAGGACAAATATAGTATTAGTTCATTATTGTAAAAAGTCAAGGAAAGGCTTATATATGGAAGGAAACTTTCTTTGTTGGTTATCAAGAGTGGGAGGGAAGGGGAGGGAACACTGTTAGATAGGTAGAAACAGTATTGATTTGGGTGGAAGGAAG
>NW_006921912.1:2584912-2588030 GCF_000298275.1 Orycteropus afer afer | reverse complement strand
AAAAAAACTCCAACACTTCAACATCAAAAAGACAAACAATCCAATTAAAAAATGGGTAGATGACAGGAACAGACACTTCACCAAAGAGGATAGTCAGGCGGCTAACAAACACACTAAGAAATCTTAGCCATCATTAGCTATTAGAGAGATGCAAATCAAAACAACAATGACATACCATCTTACCCTAACTCTAATAGAAAAGTTCATCAACACAGAAAATAACAAATGCTGGCAAGATGTGGAGAGACTGGAACTCTCTGGTAGGACTGTAAAATGATACAATCACTGTGGAAAGCAGTATAGTGATTTCTTAAAAAGTTGGAATAAGAAATACCATTTGATCCAGCAATCCCATTGCTAGATATGTATCCTAAAGAAGTGAGAGCCTAGACTTCCAGTAAGACAGATGAATAGGCAGAGAAGCGACACAGACCCTCTTCAACAAAGAAAAGAAAAACCAATTGACAGAGATACAGAAGATAATCCTGGAGCCCTGAGCTTTGAAAGGAACTATAGAGAAGTGGATTAGGCACCAACTAGTAGAAAAATCTAAAGGAAATCAGTGAGTACAGAGACAGTTGGAGCTGCAGACTGTCAGCTACTCTGATGGGACCAACACCCTGAATATTTCCAAGTGGTATTGGGGCCTGAGAGCAGACCTAAAGATCAGCCCTGGTCACCAAGGGCTGCAGGGACGACTGCACTGGTAGCCTATGACTAGGAAGGGAAACAGCAAAGAGAGAGACAACCTGAGCTGTTGACTTTCCGCTGTCTGGAGGGCACAGCCATTTTGATTGTTTACATGCAGCAGCCAATTTGGATATTTAAAGTGACCAAGGGTACAGCCATTTTGAATGTTTACAAGTGGCAACCATTTTGGATTTTAAAGTGATAACACTCTCATTCAGATTCCAGGGACGTAAGAATAGGATCTGTTTGCCAAGGTCAACAGGGATATATGAGAGGCTGACAACAGGAAAGGAGACAGGTAGTGAGTGTATAAGTGCTGTCAACTAGCAAATAGAGGAACACAGTACCCTGCTTGCATAGATAACATACAAACAAAACAAAGAAAATGAAAATCCTGGGCAAATCACTCCAACACACAATCACCAATTAAATATAAACACAAAAATGTCACAATGCCTCAGAGACAACAGAGCATCACACTCCAGATAAAGAAGCAAGATAAAGCAGGAGAAACAAGGAACCAAGATACAGACCCAAAACACAGCCCTGAGGAAGACACAGCATTGGAACTCCCTGATAAGGAATTCAAAAGAATTATATTTAGGTATCTTCAATGAATTGAGACCTGATCAAGGAAAACACAGAGAAAGTCCTAGAACAATTTCAAAAGACAACACAAGAACAAAATGACAAAATAAATGAAAAATTAGAAATGATACAAAATCTATACACAGAAATCCAGAAGATTACTACTAAATTTTCAGAAATAGATAAGACATTGAATAGGCAAGGAGCAGAACTGAATCAATGGAAGACAGAATTAGTGAGATTAAGGCAAATACCTGAATACTTCTTTGGAAAGGGATAAATCAGAAAAAAAGATCAAACAAAATAAAGAAAGCCTAAGGTTCATGTGGGATACCATCAAAAGGAATAACCTACATGTATTTGGAATTCCAGAACAGGAAGAGACAAATAAAACCACAGAGAAAATTGCCAAAGATTTGCTGGAAGAGAATTTTCCTGGTATGATGAAAGATGAGAATATATCCATTCAGGAAGTTCAATAAACCCCAAACAGGATAGACCCCAAAAGAAAATCACCCAGACAGATCATCATCAAACTCACCAAAATCAAAAACAAAGAAAGAATCATGAAAGAAGCATGGGAAAAACAAAAATTTACCTACAAGGGGCAATCAATAAGACTAAGCTCAGATTTCTCAACAGAAACCATGCAAGCAAGAAGACAATGAGATGGTATATATGAAACATTGAAAGATAAAAATTTCCAACCAAGAATTATGTACCCAGCAAAACTGTCCCTCAAATATGATGGTGAAATTAGTACATTTCCAGATAAGCAGAAATTAAGGGTATTTGTTAAAACCAGACCAACCTTACAAGAGATGCTAAAGGGTGCCCTTTGGACAGAAAAGCAACAACAAACAACAACTGACCATTAACACACATGATGATATGACCTAGAAACCAACCCTGCTATGGAAGAATCCAAAGTAAATTAGCATACAAGATTGTAAACAAGAAACCAGAGACACCAACAAACTAATGAGGACAACTACAAACTGAAAAGAGGGAAAAAAAATCTGTGTCATTACAGAACTTCTAGATGGTAAGGAACTCAAGACAACTACAAGATAGAATGGACTGTTCTACACTTGGGAAGAAAACTATAAATTACAATCTAACCTCAAAGAAAATGATAAACCTTCACATCAAAATAAAAAAGAGGACCAGCATATATATTTAGCAAATACTAAAACAATAGCAATGAAGGAAGTGATAACATGATTTATAAACAAAATGAGCTCAGCATGGAAAATTATATGGAACAAAGAAATCAACACAATGAAAAAGCACAGGACAAAAATGACAGCAACAAATTAGTATTTGCTGATAATTACATATCTGGCAAGAGACTTATCTCTAAGATTGATGGAAAACTCCAACGCCTTAACACCAAAGGAATTAATAATCCAATTGAAAATGGGCAGAAGACATGAATAGACACTTCACCAAGGAGGATATTCAGATGGTCAGCTAATACATGAAGAGATGCTCACAATCATTCGCCATCAGAGAGATGGAAATCAAAACAACAGTGAGATATACTGTTTCACCCTAGCACTGACGGCAAGGTTCAATGAGACAGAAAATAACAAATGCTGGCAAGGATATGGAGATATTGGGACTTTCATACATTGCTGGTGGGACTATGAAGTAATAAAACCACTGTGGAAAGCAATATGGTGATTCCTTAGAAAGTTGGAATTGGAGATACCATTTGACCCAGCAATCCCATTACTAGATATATATCCTAGAGAAGTGAGAGCCAGGACAGGAACAGATACATGCACACTCATGTTCATCACAGCACTATTTACAATAGCCAAAAGATGGAAACAAC
>NW_006921912.1:2579022-2579546 GCF_000298275.1 Orycteropus afer afer | reverse complement strand
CACAAAAGGACAAATATTTTATTAGTCTGTTATTGTAAAAGTTAAGGAAATGTTTATCTATAGAAGGAAATTTTCTTTGTTGGTTACCAGGGGTGAGAGGGGAGGGGAGGGAATGTTGTTAGATAGATAGAGATAAGTATTGATTTGGATGAAGAGAAGGGCAACATACCAAACATGAGTGACCAATATGGCAGCATTGAGGATGAGAAAGACATAGAGAGGTACTTGGGAGGTACAGACAACAAATATGAACTCTTTTGTACATACAGTATTGCATTGTCAGTGAAGGCTAACATGGGTATATGGATGGATAGATGGGTGGACAGGCTGAACGATTAGGTATGTCTATGAAATGAGGACTGTATCCAAGAACATATATAGGGTTGGCAGACAATGGTCCTATAAGGTTATGTGAATGATCGGAATTCTTAGGTGTATAGTAGAGTTGACAAGGGGAAGGTTGTGGTCACTGCTTGGTCACAGCCAGCTACCCAGAGGGACTGAGTAGTTGAACCTGCGGGCTT
>NW_006921912.1:2573801-2578397 GCF_000298275.1 Orycteropus afer afer | reverse complement strand
GATGGACACTGGAAAAAGGTAACTATGGGGAGGAAGTGGGAGGGGAGCTGTTGCATTGTGGTAAACTGTGGTCAATGTCATGAGACAAAGTATATGTAAACTGCTGTATGGAAAGTGAATTTGCTCTGTAAATCTTCACCCAAATCACAATTTAAAAAAAAAAGAAGAAGCGATGGACAGATATCTAGAAACACACTGCCTACCTAAACTGACACTGAGATAGAAAGTGTGAACATACCTATAACAAAAGAAGAAACTGAACCAGTCACACACAAAAAAATAAAAAAAGTCACCCAACAAAAAAAGTCCTGGCCCAAACAGCTTCACTCTAGAATTCTACCAAACATTCAGAAAAGAGATGTCACCAATTCTACTCAAATTACTCCAGAATATAGACAATGGAATACCCCCAAATCCATTGTAAGTAGCAAGAATAATCCTGATATCAAAACCAGGGAAAGATTCCACTAAAAACAAAAAGTATAGACATCCCTCATGAATATAGATGTAAAAATCTTCTACAAAATCCTAGCCAATAGAACCCAACACTGTATCAAAACAATAATACAACATTACTAAGTGGGATTCACACCAGATATCCAAGGATGGTTCAACATTACAAAAATAATCAATGCAATCCATCACATAAATTAAACAAAGAAAAGAACTACATGATCACATCAATTGATGGCATTTGATAAAAATCCAACACTCATTTCTCATTAAAAAAAAAAAAATCCAGAAAAATAGGAATAGAAGGGAAATTCCTCAACATAATGAAAGTCATACACAAAACCAACAGCCAACGTTATTCTCAAAACAGACTAAAAGCACTCCCCTTGTGAAAGGAACTAGATAAAGATGTCCTCTATCAACACTTTCATTGGAACATTGTATTGGAAATTTTATTCAGGGCAATAAGACAAGAAAGAG
The DNA here is from genome assembly GCF_000298275.1 of Orycteropus afer afer. Classification (NCBI taxonomy): domain Eukaryota; kingdom Metazoa; phylum Chordata; class Mammalia; order Tubulidentata; family Orycteropodidae; genus Orycteropus; species Orycteropus afer. The sequence continues at coordinate 2,577,464 of NW_006921912.1, read as the reverse complement.
AAATAAAAGACATTCATATTGTCAAAGAAGTGAAACTATTTTTATTTGCAGATGATATGATTCTACACACAGAAAAAAAAACAAGAGACTTGGCAAGAAAACTACTGATACTAATTGAAAGATTCAGGAAAGTGGCAGCATATGAAATCAACATACAAAAATCAGCTGGATTCCTCTATATCAACAAAGAAGTCTCTAAAAAATAAATAAGGAAAACAGTATCATTTACGAGAACTACCAAAAGATAAAATACTTAGAATTTTTTCTTACTAGGGACAAAAAAAAAAAAAAATCTAAGAGACCTACATAGATGAAAAAAACATACTATGCTCATAGATAGGAAGGCTGAACATTCTGAAAATGTCAGTACTGCCATAAATTCAATACAATCCCAATCCAGATTCCATCAACATTCTTTAAGGATGTGGAAAAACCTAAATCACTAATTTTGTATGTAAGGGAAAGAGATCTCAGAGAAGCAAAGCATTACTGAAAAAGAAGAAGAAAGCAGAAGGTACCACACTCCCCCATCTTAAATAGCCTGATTTGGTAAAACAGAGACATAGATCAGGAGAACAGAATTGAGAATCCAGAAATAGATCCATTAACCTATGGGCAGCTGATCTTTGACAAAGGGCCAAAACTTATAAAATGGGCCAGAGATAGTCTCTAACAAATGGTACTGGCAAAACTGGATACCCATGTGCAGAAAAATAAAACAAGATCTACCTCACACCATACACACACACACACCAAAAAAAAAAAAAAAAAAAAAAACTCAAGATGGATTAAAGACCTAAATATAAAATTTAGAATTATAACAATAATCAAAGAAAAAATAGAGGCAAACTTTAGGGCCCTAATTTATGGCATAAGTAGACTATCAAACATAACCAAAATGTACAAAAAGCACATAATAAACTAGATGGCTAGGACCATCTAAAAATTAAATTTTTATGTCAATCAAAAGACTTGTCTAAAAGAGTGAAAAAATAACCTACAGACTGGGGAAAAAAATATTTAGCAACGACCTATCTATTTAAAGATAAGACAGGATAGGGATATATCTCTCAAATTTATAGAAAACTTCAACACCTCAACATCAAAAAAAAGAACAATCTATTTGAAAATGGGCAGAGGGCATGAACAAACACTTTACCTAAGCAGATATTCAGGTAGCCAACAATCACATAAAGAAATGTTCATGATCATTAGCCATGAGAAAGATGCAAATCAAAATCACAATGACATATCATCTTACCCTATTGAGAATAGCAAAGTTCAACAAGATGTGTTGTCGTTGTTGTTGTTAGGTGCCATAGAGTCATCTCTGACTCATAGTGACCCTATGCACAGCAGAACGAAACACTGCCCAGTCCTGAGCCAGCTCCACAATTCTTGCTACACTTGAGCCCATCACTGCTGCCACCATATCAATCCATCTCATTGAGGGCCTTTCCCTCTTTTGTTGACCCTCCACCTTACCAAGCATGACAACCTTCTCCAGGGAAGGGTCCCTTCTGACAAAATGACCAAAGTATGTGAAATGAAGTCTGGCCATTCTCCTCTACAAGAAGCATTCTGGCTGCACTTCCTCTGGGATAGACCTGTTAGTTCTTTTAGCAATCCACAGTACTTTCTGTATTCTTCACCAACACCACAGCTCAAAAGCATCACCTCTTCTTGGGTCTTCCTTGTTCATTGTCCAGCTCTCACATGCATATGAGGAGATTGAAAATACCAAGGCTTGTGTCAGGTGCACCTTAGTCCTCAAGGACACATCTTTGTTCTTCAGCACTTGAAAGAGGTCCTTTGCAGCTGATTTGCCCAGTGCTATACATTGTCTGATGTCCTGACTGCTGCTTCCATTGGCATCAGTTGTAGAACCAAGCAATATGAAGTCTTTGACAACTTCAATCTTTTCTCCACTTATCATAATGCTGCTTATAGGTCCAGTTGTGAGGACTTTTGTTTTCTTTATATTGAGATGTAATCCATACTGCAGACCATATTCTTCAATCTTCATCAGTAAGTACTTCAAGTCTTCCTCACTTTTAGCAAGCAAAGTTGTGTCGTTTGTATATCACAGGTTGTTCATGATTCTTCCTCCAATCTTGATGCCACATTCTTCTTCATATACTCCACCTTCTCAGATTATTTGCTCAGCATACAGATTGAAAAATATGGTGAAAGGATACAACCCTGATGCACTCCATTCTTGATTTTAAACCATGCAGTGTTCCCTTTTTCTGTTTGAATGACAGCCTCCTAGTCTATGTTAAGGTTCCTCATGAGTACAATTAAGTGTTCTGGAATTCTCATTCTTCTCAATGTTATCCACAATTTGTTATGATCCACATAATCAAATGCTTTTGCATAGTCAATAAAACATAAGTAAACATCTTTCTGGTATTCTTTACTTTGAGCCAAGATCCATCTGACATCAGCAATGATATCCCTCATTCCACGTCCTCTTCTGATTCCAGCCGGCACCTCTGGAGGTTCTCTGTCAATATACTGCTGCAACCATTTTTTAATTATCTTCAGTAAGATTTTACTTGGGTGTGATGTTAATGATATTGTTCAATAATTTCTGAATTCTGTGGGATCACCTTTCTTTGGAATGGATACAACAAATGACTCTTCCAATCAGTTAGCCAGGTAGTTGTCTTCCAAATCTCTAGGCATAACCGAGTGAGTGCCTCCAGCAGGGCATCTGTATGCTGAAACATCTCAATGGGTATTCTGTCAATTCCTGGAGCCTAGTTCCTCACCAATTCCCTCAGAGCAGCTTCAACCTCTTCCCTCAATATCATTGGTTCTTAAACATATGCCACATCCTGAAATGGATGAAGATCGACCAGTACTTTTCGGTACAGTGACTCTGTGTATTCCTGCCATCTTCTTTTGATGCTGCCTGCATTATTCAATATTTTGCCCATAGAATCTTGCCATGTCTAGCAAAACCACACAGGTCACAAAACAAAGCAAAATGAAAGGATTAATGGTTTTTTAAAAAAGAAATGGGAGCCAGGTGGAAGCCCTGCATATTCTGCGAGAGTGACCCCTGATGCATCCATCCTGCTTTATTTATACATAAGTGTAACATTACATTATTATTCTTGGAATTTCCCTATTATAATCAAATATACAATCAAATCTTCTAGGAATCAAATTCTTCTAGGAAGAAGGAAGAGGTCATCCACTTCTCAAATAATTGGTCAGGAAAAACCTTATGAATAGCAAAGAAACACTGTTTGATACATTACCGTGCAACTTTATGAATAGTCCAGTTAGGTTAGAAGGATCTCAAAATAGGACTGGGAAAGAGCTGCATCATCTGAGCAAACCCAGCCTTACTCATATGGATAAGGTAAAGCTTTCAAGACCTCCATGTGCTGATGTGGCACCACTCAAATTGAAGAGAAACAGCAACAGACATCCATTAATCATCGGAACATGGAATGTATGAAGTATGAATCTAGGGAAATTGGAAGTTGTCAAAAATGAAATGGAACACATAAAGATTGATATCCTTGGCATTAGTGAGCTGAAATGGACTGGTTTGGGCCATTTTGTATCAGACAACCATGTGATCTACTATGCCGGGAATGACAGTTTGAAGAGGAATGGCATGGCATTCATCATCACAAAGGATGTTTC
>NW_006921912.1:2554873-2571136 GCF_000298275.1 Orycteropus afer afer | reverse complement strand
TGCTTGGTAGGGTAGAGGGTCGACGAAAAAGGGGGAGGCCTTCAACGAGATGGATTGACACGGTGGCTGCGATGATGGGCTCAAGTATAGCAGGGATCGTGGAGCTGGCGCGGGATCAGGCAGTGTTTCGTTCTGCTGTGCATGGGGTCACTATGAGTCGGAAACGACACGATGGCACCTAACAACAACAACATACAATCAAATATTCTTTTACAATACAACCACATATTTTCTTATAACAATCAAGTATTCTCTGAAAGTTAAAATTTTACTCTTTCCCACACCCAGAGTTTTTTTCCCATATCCACAAGTAATGGATGATTAGTTGAGTTAATATCTCTTACAGAAATAGCAAATAATCACTAAAATGTATCATTCTGAAACATAATGTAATTGGTAAGGTACGTAATTCTAAAGAATGGTTTCTAAGGTATACTATTCTTAGGGAAGAACATTATTCCAAGGAACAGGTTAGCAAACATTTTTCTGGGGAAACGTTCCGCCCCAGGAACACAAAGCTGGAACCAAACAAGCATTTAACCATAGGAGAGGCTTTGCCATCTCTTAAAGCAAACCTTCAACCACAAGAGAGGCCTTGCTATCTTTTAACTGTAATTAGAACATGTGTCTTGCAATCATGTTCTTTTGGGGGTCTTTTTCTTGGTCTCCAACATTTCTTCCCTTTTTATTTTTTAAATGAAGTACATTTACTTCAGTAGTTAAAGATCAAATTAAATATTTAATTAATCTTGGGACCCAAAGAATAATAAGTAGTATGATTAAAAACATAATTATGTATGTTAAAAAATGCTATAAAAATGTAGGAATGCTCTTAAAGGGTTAAGACTTTTAAATTCATCAAGTATTGAATTTGTAACTTGATTTGGATTAATCATGGGTGTATAACTATCCTTTATCTTTTGAATATCTTCATGGAATTCCTGAATTTCAAAACTAATATTTGAACTATGCCAAACTCCCAATATTCTCATTTTGATTTTTTCCCAAGTGAATTCAGGATCACTGAAATTCACAGGGTATGATGTCACACGAAAGTATTCATACCAGTAATCACAATGCAATATCTGCCTTACTCTTATCACTTCTAACTCATCTTCTAATGATAGTACTGCTTCCTCTAACATATCTACTTTGAGTTAAAATCCTGATCAATATTCTTTTGATCTACTAATGCCTTTACAGTACTTCTGGCAATATCATTTCCATATTGGGTTGTCTGAATAGAGGATTGTAGTGCAACAGCAGCCACAGTCATAGTAGTTACCATTGCGGCAAGAGCAGTTATGCCTGTAATCAAAATGCAATAAAGTGCTTAGATCTATCAATCCCTTGATGTACTAAGTACAGTGAATGTTCTCCTGCTGAATGAAACCATCTATTTGAAATATTCACTGGTAATTTTGTATAGTGTGGGTTGTGTTACCATCAATACATACTGATCAGTTGAAGTTAAATATTGAGTTCACAAACAATTATGACAAGTCACATTCCAATAATAGTATTCAAAAGTATCATTAGTTTCAAAAATATTTAAACAACTCATGTTAATATTTATAGTACAATTATTATACCTATGTGCTAGCATAAGGGTATTCAGGGGTCAAACACATGCTTGAATGTTGATGCAAATTCCATGTGTTTCTTGCCCAGTGGTATCACTTCTGATATAAGCAGAATGATTCACTGAGCCCACTGCTGTAAATAGTCTCCAAAGTCCTGATTGCATAGGTCTTTCTGGAACCTGCAGGATATTTTCAGGAAATCCTCCAGGATATGCATCTGGCTTCTAAGTCGAATCTGGAATATAGTTAAAGCTAGCATAGTCACCCCAGTCTAGAAGGTACTGTGGATCCCAATGTGATTTGGGGTTAATGGTTAATGATAAATTGACTTTTCTGGAAAATGGTAGATAACATCTGAACCAAGGTGGATAGCCTTCCCAATTCTTGGAAGTATTAGGACAGTATGACACAGGGAGTTTAACCTTAGGTTGATTGTTTAGATTAATGTCTGCAGCATTGCCATTTGTAGAAAAATTTTATATTCCCCAATAAGCACGTTTGTTAGAATATTCTACTTCTTGTAGTGGTGTGTACCAATCCAAAGGTGATATAACACTAAGCAAGTTTTTAAGTACATAAAAAAATATCATTTCCAGACACCCAGTGCATTTTTGGTATTAACTTTAGGCACGGTAAGGGACTATAATTATTTTGAGTAAAACAAATTGGTATTTTTGTAGCAAGATCTGTATAATTCACTAAGTTTTCTCTTTCTAATAATTTTCCTATAGATTCTCCACCTTTTCCTCCAAGCCACCAGGTGTCATTAATAAAAACAGGAATATCAGGATCATAATATGTAGTAGGTCACACCCAAGGTGGATGAAACAAATATGCCCAATGAGTTTCAGTTGCTACAGGAGCAATTTTAAATGATAATAATGTTACCATAGCTAAAAATATCATTTCCGGGATCTGAAGCTGGTTTAAACCTTGAACCATACTTGCAGCCTTATGAGATAAGGCTTTAATCTGCTTCCAAGTTGGCAGCATCACTTCTCTGGTCTGATGACTCAGTAGTCATCGCCTCCTTCAATGATCCTGTAGTGACAGCTGTTGAAGTTGGCGCTGGATGTGATCCATAATGTTGGATGAGTCTCTCCAGTACCCATATGGGCTTCTCATTGTTTTCTGGAAAGACACAAGTATAGCCTCATCTCCACATTAATAGTGGATCTGGTCCCTTCCATTGACCTGTCAGTACATCCTTCCACTGAACTCTGACTGAAGTGGTGTCTCATTTTACTTTTTAAAAATATCTATCAGCAGCAGACTTCCCATCAGTTTCACAGTTCAAAAAATTTAAAGTATATAAGACATTATTTAATCTTTCCATAGGGCTATTCCAATATTCCCCTGTTACTCCCTCTTTTTGATTTTTTAAATAAAGTTTTAGAGTTTGATGTTTTCTTTCTACTATGCTTTGGCCTTGAGGATTATAAGGAATGCCAGTAGAAAGGTTGATAGAATAAAAGGAACAAAAATGTAAAAAAATATTTACTTTTGTAAGCTGGGGCATTGTCTGTTTTTAACTGTTAGGAGGTCCACAAAAAGCAAAATAATGTAATAAATGATAGATAACATATTTTACCACCTTGCCTGTTAAGGCTGAAGCCATAGTGAACCCAGAATATGTGTCTACTGTAACATGTACAAAAGATTGTTTTCCAAAAGAAGGTACATGGGTGACATCCATTTGCCAAACATCGTCGGGTCAAAGCCCACAAGGGTTTAAGCCTTAATGTGGCACAAGGAGATGCACACTGCAGGAACAATTTTTTTATTATTATTTGTCTATCCTGTTCTCTAATAAAATGGAATTGCTTACGTAAGCTAGCACTATTTTGATGAAAAGAAGCATGTGATTGGATAGCTTCCTGTATGGGGAGACAGAGTTGTTCATTTGCTCATTTATTTCCTCGAGTGAGTGGGTCCACCAAGGGGGTATGGGCTCTAACGTGTGTGATGTAAGACAGATGAAAGTGCTCCCATAGTCCCTTTTGTAAAGTTAAAAAAAAAAAAAAAAAAAAAAGAGCTAATAATTCTTCATTTGATATATGTTTGATTTTGCCAGTTTCAGTACTGTAAGTAAGTAAATGAACCATATACTGGCTGTCACTCACAATATTAAGTGGTTGGCATGAGAAATCCTGAAAAACAAGTAAAACAGCATAAGCCTCTGCTTTTTTTTTTTTTTTTGCTTCCTTGGTAGCCCTAATAGCCTGTTTACAATCTTTGTTGGCATTATCATAAGCCAATTGTTTGATTAAAATATTAGCAGTAGTAGTGTTATCACTAACACTCTGAGTCACTGCTACACTTATCCTATCCACAAATTGCTCAAAGGGCTCTCTGTAGGTCCTTGTATAATTTTTGTAAAGCTAAAATTATCAGCTCCTTTTGCTGGTAACTTAGACCATGCCTGAGAGGCTGCAGCTGATATCTACTGATATGCTTGTAAGAGATAGGTTAATTAAGTTGTGATCTCTAAAAACTGTCCAGTACCAGAAGCATTTCAAAACTAATGGGAACATTATGTTGCTGATTTTTCATACTTTGTTCTGTACAAAAATCATGAAAATACATTTTCCACATCAAATAATCTTTTCCTTCTAATGCAGGTTTAGCCAGTATATACCAATCATAAGGACACAAAACCTCTTGAGTAACAGTTTCTATAAAATGTTTTACAAATGGCACCATTGGCACATAGGTGGTAGCAGCTTGTTTCAAATCTTTAAGAGTTTTAAAAGAAAATGCTTTATGCCCTCGCACTGGTTGATTAGTCTACTGATCTATGTATTCTGTCCAAGGAAAAACATGTTTTAATTCTAATGGAATGTCCTCATCCATGAGGACACCTTTTGCACCAAAGCTTGTATAGGTGATAAAAGAGGCACAGTGGATGATAAACAGTTAACTTGTTTCCCTGAAGGAGGGAAAAGTTAAAAGGTGGAGGAGAGCAAGTGCTAGCAGGCATGGTTGCAGCTGAAACAGTCTGATTTAAAAACGGATTTAAAGAAGGTTTTGCCTGACTTAAAAGTGGATTTAAGGAAGGATATAACTTCTCTTCCTTAACACCTGAGGGTTCCATTTCTAGCTTTTGTTTAACTTTTCTTCTTGTAATTTTAACTCTTTTAATTTTGAATCTGTGTCTACATTTTTCTCCTTTCCCACTTTAGGATCTATGCCCACACTTATTCCCTTATCTAATTCTAAACACAGTTTTAAAATACTCCAAATAGAAAATACACACTCTGGGAAATCCTCTGGCCCATCTTCTTTTAACCGTTCTCTTATCTGCCAACCAATAGTCTCCCAGGATGTTAAATCAATCATTCTTTGCTAAGGAAACCAAGGACAATAATGATCTACACATTGCAAAAAATCCTCTATTCTTTTTTAGACACTGAGAAACCTCTAGCTTAAACTAATGCTTTAAGAACAGAAATATAACAGTCCCTTTTATGAGATCCTGTATTCCCCATGTCAGCCTGGCTTAAAGATGATTTATTTAATTCACCCACACTCACCCTTTTTCCGTTATGGAGCTCCAGTTTCCTTCAAGTGGGGTGACCTCTTGAGCGCCACTGCCACTCCACTCCGAGTCCCTGTTTAGGCACCAATTGCCACATCTGGCAAAACCACACAAGTCATGAAACAATGTGACATGAAAGGATTAATGGTTTTTTAAAAAAGGAACAGGGGCCAGGTGGACGCCCCACATATTCTGCAAGAGCAACCCCTGATGCATCCGTCCTGCTTTATTTATACATAAGTGTAAGATTACATCATTATTCTTGGAATTTCCCTATTACAATCAAGTATAGAATCAAATATTCTTTTACAATACAATCGCATATTTTCTTATAACAATCAAGTATTCTCTAAAAGTTAAAATTTTACTCTTTCCCACATCCAGAAGTCTTTTCCCGTGCCTGAAAGTAATGGATGATTAGTTGGGTTAATATCCCTTACAAAAACAGCAAATAATCACTAAAATGTGTCATTCTGAAAACATAATGTAATTGTTAAAGTACATAATTCTAAAGAATGGTTTCTAAGGTATACTATTCTTAGGGTAGAACATTATTCCAAGAAACAGGTTAGCAAACATTCTGCTGGGGCAACGATTTGCCCCAGGAACACAAAGCTGGAACCAAACAAGCATTCAACCATAGAAGAGGCCTTGCCATCTCTTAAATCAAACATTCCACCACAAGAAAGGTCTTGCCATCTTTCAGCTGTAATTAGAACATATGCCTTGCAATCATGTTCTTTTGGGGGTCTTTTTCTTGGTCTCCAACAGAATCTTTCAATATTGCAACTCAAGCCTTAAATTATTTCCTCAGTTCTTTCAGCTTGAGAAATGCTGAGTGTGTTCTTCCCTTTTGGTTTTCTAACTTCAGGTCTTTGCACATTTCATTGTAGTAATTGGCTTTGTCTGCTCAAGCAGCTCTTTGAAATCTTCAGTTCAGCTCTTTCATCTTGTCAGTTCTTCCATTTGCTTTAGCTACTCTTTGCTCAAGGACAAATTTCAGAGTCTCTTCTGATGTCCATTTTTGTCTTTTCTTTCTTTCTCATCTTTTTTAATGACCTCTTGCTTTCTTCATGGATGATGCTCTTGATGTCATCCCACAAGTCTGGTTTTTGGTCATTGGTGTTCAATGCATCATATCTATTCTTTAGATGGTCTCTAAATTCAGGAGGGATATATTCAAGGTCATATTTTGGCTCTCATGGACTTGTTTTAATTGTCTTCAACTTCAAGTTGAACTTGCATATGAGCAGTTGATGGTTCTGTTCCACAATTAGCTCCTGGCTTGGTTTTGGCTGAAGATATTGAGCTTTTCCATTGCCTCTTGCCACAGATGTAGTCAATCTGATTCCTGTGTACTCCATCTGGCAAAGTCCACATGTATAGCCACCGTTTGTGTTGTTGATAAAAGGTATTTGCAATGAATAAGTTGTCGGTCTTGCAAAATTCTATCATGCGATCTCCAGCGTTATTTCTGTCACCCTGGTCAAATTTTCCAACTACCGGTGATTCTTCTTTGTTTCCAACTTTTACATTACAATCGCCAGTGATAAGCAACACATCTTGATTGCATGTTCGGTCAATTTCAGACTGCAGAAGTTGATAAAAATCTTCAATTTCCTCATCTTTTGCTTTGGTGGTTGGTGCATAAATTTGAATAATAGTCATATTAACTGGTTACATTTTAGGGTATTTATTTTTTACTCATTTTTTTAATACAAAAAAAAAAAAACAGGATTAGAATGGTTGGGTTACTTATCCAAAGTCTCACGTATGATCAACAGGCAGAACTCAGACTAGGGGACCATGGGAACCTCAGCCTGTGTGACCCTGAGACCAGAATAACTAGATGATGCCACTGCCAACCATTCAGAAAGGTATCAAAATTTGAGATCTTAGATAGAGTGAAAGAAAAATGTAGAACAAAACTCAAAATCATAAAACAACCAGGCTTACAGATCTCATAGAGACTCATGAAGCCCCTAGTGCCCCTTAAGGCCTGGAATTGAACTCATTCCCATGGCTCAACTTTCAGCAAAACAACAGGCCAATGAGGTGAACAATTAGACAAAGGAGGTTCATTCCTTAGAACAATCATGCACGGGAGTTCAGAAGGGAGCATCTGTGTAGGGAGAAAGCTCAGAAGGCAGAAATGCATAGGAAAGGACACAGGGAAAAGCTAACCACCAGGAGGAAGTGGGAAGACAGCCATTCATTGTGGGGATTGCAATCAATACCACGAAACAAACTGTGTCTGAACTGTTGAATGGAAAGTGAAGTGGCTCTCTAACTTTTACCCAAATCACAATAAAAAGTTAAATAAAAATATAAAAAACATTTAGAATAAATATTTTAAAGCTAGTGGATTGTGCCTAAAAATGAATGACCTGATAGTATAACAACTAGATAATGATGACCAGATAGTAGTACTGATTATGATGTTGCTGAGCATCACTGATGGTGGTCCTCACTGATGATGATGTTGTTGGCAATGAATGATGTGTGGTAGTGATAATGATGGTGACGGTGAGGAGGAGGAGGTCGGTAATGATGAAGCTGGTGCATTAGACACTAAGCTTCCCAACCTGCATAACAACTCTCCCAGTTAAAAGAAAATTAACAAACCTGAAAACAAACAAACAAAACAAAACAAAACAAAAAACATGATTCACAGCACAAGTATAAGTCAATATTCTAATTGCTCTCCAACAGTGAGGATCCAGTCTCTGGAGTGACTACTTCCCAGGAGATATTCTTCCCACATGTGTTAAAAAGATCCCAAGACTCCCAATCTTGGTGACCCATTTTTCAAGACTGTACCTACCTCTTTGAGTAAGTATAGAACTAATTATAAATATATATGTATTATTCTCTTATTTTTGAACATTTATTTCCTCAGTGCTAAAACCAAAGAATTCCCTAAAAGTTCCAAGAGACTGTGCTCCATATTTCCTCAGCACAGGTATTAATTGCAGATCTAAAATAATTGTATGACAAAAATATTTTCCCATAAACTCCCATAACTAATGCAGGCTATTTACAAAAATGGTTTCCTTCATCCCTAAAGGCTTTTTTCTGTATTCTATGTTCTCATCATCAGCAATTCTGAGTAACTGTTGGCCTGGTAAAATCAGATTTTCCTGTGGAATGGTGTTCATATCTCTACTGCACTGAATGAATGGTGTTCACTCTGCACTGCTTTGTAAAGCATTTTGACTTCTGGTAATGGTATATTCAAAGTGGATTTTCTATATTTCTTATCGTTTTAGAAGACTCAGATACAGGGGATATGTAAGATTTATTTTTTTTAATTTATTGGTATCTAGAAGAAAATTATTTTTCCCTTTGTAATAAAACCAGTTGCCATCAAGCTGATTCTGACTCTTGGTGAAGCCACGTGTGACAGAGTAGAACTGTGTGCCATAGGTTGCTACACAAATTATTTAGTAAATTTACTAAATAATAATATGTGCTATATATTTGTATACCACATTATTATTATTATTTAGTAAATTTAATTTATTGAAGTTTTGGAGATAGAGGAGGGATCTTATTGCTAATTTCTAAGGCATTTTAAAAGAAATATAGGTGTATTGTGGAAAACTGGAAATACAAATAAGCCAAAATTCCATATATGTAATAAAATAAAAACACCATAGTCCCACTACCCGGAGACTTATGTTGATAGTAGATATTCTCCTAGAGTTTTCTATGCATGTATGTATATGTGTGTGTTTGTATGTATACATATATAGAGATTTACACACACACACACATACACACACACACATAATTTCAATACATACATAGCAAACTAGCTTAATTTCCTGGAGACAAACAGACTGGTGTTCAGAAGTCCTGGGATTTAGACCTCACTAGGAGCTCTGGTAGCATAGTGCCTAAGGCACCTGACTGCTAACCAGAAGGCTGGCGGTTCAAACCCACCAGCCAGCCGCTCCTCGGAAGAAAGGTTGGGCAATCTACTTCCGTAGTGATACCACCTTGGAAACCCAAGGCAGGGTCGCTATGAGTCGGGTCTGACTCAACGGCACGTAACAACAACAACCAGAAGTTGTATAATATTAGGAGCTCTGGTGGCATAGTGCCTAAGGCATTCGACTGCTAACCAGAAGGCTGGCAGTTCAAGCCCACCAGCCACACCTCAGAAGGAAGATGGGGCAATCTACTTCCATAATGATACCACCTCAGAAACCCAAGGAGGGTTTGCTATGAGTCAGATCTGACTTAACAGCAGTGAGTGAGTTGTATAATGTTGGGTAACTTCTTTAACTTTTAGAGCTTCAATTTTCTATAGAATAAAAATAATAATAATATAACATTCCTTTTTTTCATATATCATGTTCATAATAAGACATCAAGCACAAGGTACGTTCAACCACAACACTGCCTCAAAGGTAGGTGTATGTGTGCAGATTTACAAGGCTACACACTAGAGGCAAAGCTCATGATAAGGAGAATAGATTTAAGTTTGAGTTTCAAGTCCAAGTCACTTCACATCCAGCACTTTAGTTTTCTCAATATGAAAATGAGAATTAAAATCTTGCTCTAAATACATTTCTCCCCATATGCAAGAGTCTTAGAAAGAGTTAATGAGATTGGCCTTTCAAAGAAATGTGTAGATTTTAAAGAATTTCACACAGGTTAGTAATAATTTGAAAAAGCAATTAAAATAATGAAAATTTAAGTTTTTAGATTAAGAAATACACTTCAGAGACAGGGACAATTATAAATATCATATACCAAAAATAATAAATCCATGTTTCCTAGAGAACGTATCCGTCGTTTGAATAATTTACCACTAGGTAAATAACTGGGAGCTCTGGTAGCATAGTGGCTAAGACACCTGCCTGCTAACCAGACGGCTGGTGGTTCAAACCCACCAGCCACTCCTCGGAAGGAAGGTTGGGCAATGCTACTTCCGTAGTAATACTGCCTCGGAAACCCAAGAAGGGGTCGCTATGAATCGGGTTTGACTTGACAGCACATAACAACAACAACAACAGGTAAATAATAGTGCCATGGTTTTAATTTTATAATCTTATTGTTATAATGACAATAACAAAATAAATACTGACCAAGCACCTACTATGGACAATATTATGCCAATGCCCAGGCCATACTACAGACAAATTAATTAAATAAGAATTTCTGTGGATGGAACTCAGGTATCAATACTTGTTAAATACTCCAGGTGATTGTAATATACAACCAATGTTGAGAACCACTGCCTTGGGCCTTTAAGCCCAAAGACAAACTAAAAACAAATTCCACCCACATAATGACTACTCATATTTTTATACATACTGTACATTTGAAAAAAAATTCTAAATATACATGATCTCATTATTTTTACAACAACCTTGGGGATGGATATTATTAATCCCTTCATTTTCCAGATGCAGCAATTGATTTGCCACTCAATGATACAGATGTAACTACCTTATCACCCTGATATTGAACAGATTTGAGACAGGTATGCGCACACTCACATTCATTGAATATTTGGAAATGGCATAAATGACAGAGAAATTCTATTTCTTAAGCAAAACACATCTCCAACTGCAAAATGTGAAATCTAATATTTCTTTCCTCTATTATTGTGTTTAGATGCTGTGAAGTCAGTTCCAACTCAGAGCACCCTATGGACAATAGGAGGAAACAGTGTCTGCCCTTGCATCATCTTCACAACTGTTCCTACGTTTGAGCCCACTGTTGGAGCCACTGCATCAGTCCATCTCATCGAGGGGCTTCCTCTTTTTGGCTGACCCTCTACTTTACCAACTATGATGTCCTTTTCCAGGGATTTGTTCCCTCCTAATAACAGATCCAAAGTCCATGAGATAAAGTCTTGTTATTCTTGCTTCTAAGGAGCATTCTGGCTGTATTTCTTCCAAGACAGATTTGATCATTATTCTGGAAATCCATGGTATATTCACTATTCTTCACCAACACCATAATTCAAAGACATCAATTCTTGGGTTTTGCATGCACATGAGGCAATTGAAAATACTGTGGCTTAGGTCCTCAAACTGACAGCTTTGCTTTTTAAAACTTTAAAGGGGTCTTTTGCAGCTGATGTGACCAATCCAATATGTCATTTGATTTCTTGACTGCTGCTTGCACAGGCATTGATAGTGGATGCAAGTAAAATGAAATCCCTGACAACTTCAATCTTTTCTCCATTTATCATGATGTTGCTTGCTTATTGGTCCAGTTTTGAAGATTTTTCTTTGTGCTGATGTATAATCCATACTGAAGATTGTAGTCCTAGATCTTTATCAGTAAGTGCTTCATGTCCTCTTCACTTTCAGAAAACAAAATTTTGTCATCTGAATGTAACCAGTTGTTAATGAGTCTTCATACAATCCTGATGCAATGTTTTTCTTCATATAATCCAGCTACTTGGATTATTTGCTCGGCATACAGATTGAATAAGTATTGTGAAAGGACACTACCCTGACACACACTTTTCCTGATTTTAAACCATGTAGTATCCCCTTGTTCTGTTTGAATGACTGCCTATTTGTCTCTGTAAGGCTCTGCATGGCCCAATTAAGAGTTGTGGAATTCCCATTCTTCTCAATGTTACCCATAATTATCATCTAGAGTAAAGGTTACCACACATTAGTGTGCATCAATATCATCTGAAGAGTTTGATAAAACACAGATTGTTGGGCCCCACTCTCAGGGTTATGATTCAGTAGGTCTGGAGCAAGTACTGGGAGTTTGTATTTCTAATAAGCTCCAGGTCAAGCTGATGCTGCAGGGACTACACTTTGAGAACCACCCATCTAGGATATTTGAAAAACAGAGTGGTGGAAATTCAAGATCTTGGCCCTTTTTCCTCTTATCTTCCTGACCTTTGAAATGTTCAGGTGCTGGTCTTCCTCCAGTTAACAAAAGGAGTGAGGGGAGGATGCATCAACAAAAAGCCTGTAAGTTGATAATTTTGCCAAGATTTCATTTATCTATTATGTCTTCTGTTCCTTGTGAGTTTGGTCAAATCTTTTAAGAATCCATTGTTGAAGACAAGATTCTAAAACATTACCCCTATATTTTCTTCTAATTCTGTTATGGATTTCAGTCATATATTCAGGTCTTTTAATCATTTCGCATTAGTTTTTGTCTAAAGTAGTGATGTATGAATCCATTTTCATTCTTTTGCATGTAGAAATCCAATTGCCACAGCACCATTTTTTCAAGTGACTATTCTTTCCCCATTTTGGAATTGACATTGTGTCAAAGAATAATTGATGACAGATTTTTTTCACTTATCTCTGGATTCTTGATTCTATTCCCTTGGTCTATAGATGTATCATAACCCAAGTGCCAGGCTGTTTTATTATTGTAGCTTTATAATATGCTTTGAAATGGGGAAGTGTAAGTACTCCTACTTTACTATTCTTTTTCAGGAATGCTTTGACCATTTGAGATCTTTTACATTTCTATTTAAATTTGAGGTTTGGCTTTTCCATTTATGCAAAGAAGATTGTTGCAATTTGATGGTTATTGTGTTAAATTTATAGGCAGCACAAGGTAATACTGACATCTTGACAATATTAAACTTTCCAATCCCTACCACAACTGGATGAAACTTGAAACATTAGAATGAGTGAAATAAGCCAATCACAAAATAAGAAATATTGTATGATCTTACTAATACACCTAGACTAGACAAATGTAGGGAGCTCTGGTAGCATAGTGCCTAAGGCACTTGACTGGTAACCAGAAGGCTGGTGGTTCAAACCCACCAGCCATTCCTTGGAAGGAAGGTTGGGCAATCTACTTCCATAGTGATACTGCCTAAGAAACCCAAGGAGGGGTCGCTATGAGTCTGAGCTGACTTGACAGCACCTAACAACAACAACAGACAAATGTATGGAGATCAGACTTTAGTAGTGGTTACCAGAGATAGAAGACAGGTGGAAAAGGGGAAGCACTATTTAAAACATTGAGTTTCTGTTTATGGTAATGAAAAATTTGACAACAGATATTGGTGATGGTTGCACAACATAATTGATGTAGTAAGTCTCACTGAACTGTACACATGAAAAATATTAAATTAGCCAAGAATGTGTTACCTACATTTTTACATTAAAAGAAAGAGGGAGCCCAGGATCTCTAAGCCTGAGACAAATGCTTACTTAATACTAGCATCACCAAGTAGAAGTACAGCCTTTCAGGAGACTTTTCTTTCCCAGCCCCATAGGCTTCCAACTTGAGGAAAATGGCTGCAGAAAATCACTCTGCTGTGATGGAGTTCATTCTAGGAGGATTAACAAATTGGCCAGAGTTCCAGCTCCCTCTCTTCTTCCTCTTCCTAGAGATCTACATAATCACCATGGTGGGGAATCTGGGTATGATCACACTCATTTGTCTGAATTCACAGCTTCACACACCAATGTACTACTTTCTTACAAATTTGTCATTTGTAGATATGTGCTATTCCTCTGTCATTACCCCTAAAATGCTGGTCAACTTTGTGTCAGAGAAGAACAGCATATCTTTTGCAGGGTGCATGTCACAGCTCTATTTTTTCCTTGTTTTTGTCATTGCTGAGTGTTACATGCTGACAGTGATGGCCTATGACCACTATGTTGCCATCTTCAGCCCTTTGCTTTATAACACCATTATGTCACCTCAAATGTGCTCCCTGCTAATAGCTGTAGTCTACATCATGGGGCTGATTGGCTCAACAATAGAGACTGCTCTCATGGTAAAACTGTTCTATTGTAAGATCTTCATCAGTATTACTTCTGTGATATCCTACCTCTCATGAAGCTCTCCTGCTCCAGCACCTATGATATTGAGGTGACAGTTTTCTTTGTGGCTGGATTCAACATCATAGCTACCAGCTTAACAGTCCTTACTTCCTATGCCTTCATCCTCTCCAGCATCTTCCGTATCAGCAGCACAGAGGGCAGATCTAAAGCCTTCAGCACCTGCAGCTTCCACCTTACAGCAGTGGGAATGTTCTATGGATCTACTGCATTCATGTATCTAAAACCTTCCACAGTCAGCTCCTTGGCCCAAGAGAACATGGCCTCCATGTTCTATACCACAGTGATCCCCATGTTGAACCCCCTAATTTACAGTCTGAGGAACAAAGAGGTAAAATCTGCCATGCAGAAAACACTGAGAAGAAAACTTTCTTGATGCAAATGTTATTATTTCTCAATTTTAAAAGTTGTTATAAATACCAGAGGGAAGTCTAAACATGAATGGAGAATAAGCACTTCCCCACATGGTTGGTGAATGTCTTCTCTCTTTTTTCTCTATTCCTTCCCACCCTCCCTCATGCCTTACTATTTGCAGTCAGCTATTTTCAAGTTAATTTGGGATCTGTTCTCTCCATCCTAAGCCATTTGCTACATTTCCTAACTTAATTGTGACTTAACATAAAATTTAAACTTTCAGCACTGAGTTTGAGTCATTCATTATTTCAGTAACTTCCACAGAGAAAATGAAGAGATCTGGTGGCACAGTGGTTAAAGCACTACAACAGCCTCTCTGTGAGAGAAAGATGAGGCAGTCTACTTCCATAAAGATCTACAACATTGGAAATCCTATGGCGCAGTTCTACTCTATCCTTTTTGGTCACTATGAGTCAGAATTAGCTCAATGGCAGTGGGTTTGGTTATGGTTTTGGTATTATTTTTTTGTTGTTGTTTTGGTTTTGGTTTATAGAGAAAATATTGCTTAACCCAGTTCTTACATTTTTCACTTGGGGGTACACAAAGCAAAGAAAATTGAATTGAAAAGTTACCAAGAAGTGATATATAGTCCATCCCATCCAGCTATCTCCCTCTCTACTCTTCTACTCCTCTACTTACTGCTACCCTAAAATGATTACCTGATTCCTTTATTTAACTACCTTTGTAACAATATACTAACACTAGACCTAACATTTTTGGGATGCTTACTCTAAGCCAGGCAACTCTTCTAAGTGCTTTATATGCATTATTTCAATTACATCTTACAATTAAAAAAAAAAAAAAAAAAAAAAACCTCACTGCTATCTAGTGGATTCCAACTCATAGAGACTTCCTCTGCATTTCTGAGGCTGTAAACCTTCCGGGAGGTAGATTGCCCTATCTTCCTTCGGAGAAGTAGTTTGAACTGCTGGCATTCCACTTAGCAGCCAAATTCTTTATCCACTACACCACCAGAGCTCTTTACACTTCACAATACAAAAAAAAAAAAAAAAAAACACTGCCCTCGAGTCAGATATGACTCACCGCGACCCCGCCTTGGGTTTCCGAGGTGGTATCAGGATCATTACAGAAGTAGATTGCCCAATCTGCCTTCCCAGGAGTGGCTGATGGGTTTGAACCCCAGCCTTCTGGTTAGCAATCAAATGCCTTAAGCACTATGACACAAGAGTTCCTACACCTTATAATAGGTAGGTACTATTTTGTTCCACTACCAGATATGGAAACTTGGTTTAATAACTTGTTCAAGGTCACATAGCTAGTAAACAGACATCACTGGAATTGAAATCCAAGCCCAGATGATTCCAGAACCCACAATCTTAGGTAGTACATTATCCCCTTCACTTTAAGCTGACACTCTTTTTGAACAGCTTCTTGATCCTGTCCTAATTGTGCTTTTACAATTCCAAATGCATTCTGATAATAATTTCTCAAATCCCTTCCTTTTATCATGAACCTAACCTCTTTAGGTTCAGCCCCAGGGTTACAAGTGAGGAGAGACAACTCAGGGATGCCCAAGTAGCAAGCGGGAAGAGCAGGAGAAAGGGGATTGAAAACCAGGAAGCCAGAGAGAAGAGCAATAAGCCAAAGGGATTAGGTGAGGAGAGGAAACTCAGACCCGCCCGGAGTAACAGGCCGGAAGAGCAGGAGAAAGGGGATAAAAGCCAGGAACCCGGACAGAGGAGTAGTCAGCCCCTGGGACAACTCAGGGACGCCAAAGCAGCAGGCCAGAAGAGCAGAAAAAAAGGGATTAAAAGCCAGGAAACCAGACAGAGGTACAGTCAGCCACAGGGACCCAGGTGGGGGTGATACGAGAGGTCTCCAACAGCAAGACAAACTTGTCTGTCGGTTTGTCCTACTGTGGTGACATGTAGACGTGAGTTTTGAGGCTGAGCCTCTGGTGTTTAAA
>NW_006921912.1:2537808-2551588 GCF_000298275.1 Orycteropus afer afer | reverse complement strand
TGGACTGCTAAAAGAACTAACAGATCTGTCCTGGAGGAAGTGCAGCCAGAATGCTCCTTAGAAGCAAGAATGGCCAGACTTCGTCTCACCTATTTTGGTCATGTTGTAAGAAGGGATCATTCCCTGGAGAAGGATGTCATGCTTGGCAGGGTGGAGGGTCAACGAAGAGGGGGAGGCCTTCAACGAGATGGATTGACATGTTGGCTGCGATGATGGGCTCAAGTATAGCAGGATTGTGGGGCTGGCACGGGATTGGGCAGTGTTTCCCTCTGCTGTGCATGGGGTCGCTATGAGTTGGAAACGACTCAACAGCACTTAACAACAACAACTTGTTGTCTCTTGTAGTAGTGTTTTATGGTTTTCTTTTTATAGGTCTTTTGTGTCTCTGGTAAAGTTTATTCCTAGATATTTTATCTTTTTAGCAGCTATTGTAAATGGTATTGTTCCCCTTACTTCTTTATCAGAGGACTCTTTGTTGGTGTAGAGGAATCCAACTGAGTTTTGTATGTTGACCTTGTATCCTGCCACTTTGCTGAACCTCTATTAGTTCCAATAGCTCTTTCTTGTTGAGTGTCTTGGGTTTTCTATGTACAAGATCATATCATCTGCAAATAGAGATAGTTTCACTTCCTCTTTGCCAATTTTATGCCTTTTATTTATCTTTCTTCCCTATTGCTGTGGCCAGGACTTCCAATACAACGTTAAATAGAAGTGGTGATAGAGGGCATCCCTGTCTGGTTCCCATTCGTAAGGGGAATGCCTCGAGTCTTTCTCCATTAATAATGATGTTGACCATTGGCTTTGTATATATGCCTTTTATTATGTTGAGGAATTTCCCTTCTATCCGTATTTTGCTGAGAGTTCTGAGCAGGAACCGGTGTTGGATTTTATCATATGCCTTTTCTGCATTGATTGATGTAATCATATGGTTCTTTTCTTTTCTTTTGTTTATGTGGTAGATTACATTGATTGTTTTTCTGATTTGAACCACCTTGCCTACTTGGTATGAATCCCACTTGGTCAGGATGTATTATTTGTTTGATATGTTGTTGGATTCTGTCGGCTAGGAGTCTGTTGAAGATTTTGGCATCTTTGTTCATGAGGGATATCAGTCTGTAGTTTTCCTTTTTAGTGGTGTCTTTCCCTGGTTTTGGTATTAGTGTTTTGCTTGCTTCATAAAAGGACTTTGGGAGTATTCCATCTTTATTTATGTTCTGGAATAGGTTGAGTAGTGTAGGTGTCAACTCTTCTCTGAATATTTGGTAAAATTCTACAGTGAAGCCCTCAGGGGCAGGACTTTTCCTTGTGGGGAGTTTTTTTTTATGACTTGTTCAACATCTTCTTTTGTTATAGGTCATTGATCCTCTTTTTCACCAAACATTACATCCTTTTCCAGGGAATGGTCCCTTCTGACAACATGACCAAAGTAGGTAAGATGAAGTCTGGCCATTCTTACTTCTAGGAAGCATTCTGGAAGCACTTTTTCAGGACAGAATTCTTCATTCTCCTGGCAGTCCATAGCAGTTTCAGTATTCTTCACTAACTCCACATTTCAAAGGCATCGGTCCTCCTTATTCATTGTCCAGCTTTCACATGCATATGAGACAATTGAAAATACTATGGCTTGGGTTAGGCACACCTTAGTCTTCAAAGAGACATCTTTGCTCTTCAGTACTTTAAAGAGGTTGTTTACTCAGTGCAATACAACATCTGATTTCTTCACTGCTGCTTCCATGGTGGTTGGCTGTGGATCCAAGTAAAATAAAATCCCTGACAACTTCAATCTTTTCTCTCTTTATCATGATGTTGCTTACTGGTCCAGTTGTTAGGATTTTTATTTTCTTTATGTTGAAGTGTAACCTATACTAAAGACTCTAGTTGTCTGAGTTCTCTAATGCTGCTATAACAGAAATACCACAAGTGGATGGTTTTAAAAAACAGAAATGTATTCTCTCACAGTTTAGAAGCCTAGAAGTCTGAGTTCAGAGTGCTAGCTCTAAGGGAAAAGTAGGCTGAGAAGTCCAAGTTCAGAGTGCCAGCTCTAGGGTCTGGGTAGAAGACCCTCCACCTTGGGCTTCAGCTTTGCATTCCAGACCCACTGGAGCAAGTTAGAGGTTTCTCCTGACTCATGCAGCTGCAGTGGCTGACAAACTCAAGATTGGCAGGCAGTATAGCAGACTGCTAGCTGCTGAGGCTGATGAGTCCTATTGGCTCACAAGCTGCAAAGGCAACAATCCTAAGATAATCAGGCAATACAGCTGGCCACTGGTTCAAGTCCAGGAACTGGAGATGATGATGAACCACATGCAAGATCTTTTCCATATATACTGGAAGCTGGCCACACCTCAAAAGCAACTCCCCTCCAACTGATTAACTGCTCACAGCAGATTCCACCCAGAGAGGCAATTTCACCACATCCAATCTCATCATGTGGAATAACTATATCACAGCTGCCAGGCCACTCAAAAAATCACAGCCCAGCCAAGTTGACACACAACCTTAACTACCACAGTAGTCTTTGATCTTCATCAGTGTTTCAAGTCATCTTCACTTTCAGCAAACAAGCTTGTGTCATCTAAATATGGCAGGTTATTAATGAGTCTTCCTCCAATCCTGATGCCATGTTCTTCTTCATATAGTCCAGCTTTTTGGATTATTTGCTCAGCATACAGATTGAGTTAAGTATGGTGAAAGGATACAACCCTGACCCACTCCCTTCCTGATTTTAAACCATGTAGTATTCCCTTGTTCTTTTTGAATAGCGGCCTCCTGGTCTATGTACAGGTTCCTCGTGAGCACAATTAAATGTTCTGGAATTCCCATTCTTCGCAATGTTACCGATAATTTGTTGTGATCCACACAGTCAAATCCCTTTGCACAGTCAATAAACACATCTTTCTGGTATTCTTTGCTTTAAGCCAATATCCATCTGACATCAGCAATGATATCCCTCATTCCGTGTCTTCTTCTGAATCCAGCTTGCATTTCAGAAAGTACCTTGTCAATAAAGTGCTATAACAATTTTTGAATTATCTTCAGCAGAATTTTACTTGTGTGTGATATTAATGATATTGCCCAATAATTTCCACATTTCTGTTGCATCACCTTTCTTTGGAATGGGCACAAATATGGTTCTCTTCCAGTCAGTTAGCCAGGTAGCTGACTTCCATACTTCTTGGCATAAATGAACCTCCCATTCTGCATCCATTTGTTGAAACATCTCAATGGGTATTCCGTCAATTCCTGGAGTCTTGTTTTTTGTTTTTTTTTTTTGTTTTGTTTTGTTTTTTGCCATTTCCTATAGCGCAGCTTAAACTTCTTCCTTCAACAGCAGTGGTTCTTGATCATATTCTACTTTCTGAAATGGTTGAACATCAACCAATTTCTTTTTTGTACAGTGACTCTGTGTATTCCTTCTATCTTATTTTGACATTTCCTGCATTGCTCAGTATTTTGTCCATAGAATCCTTCAATATTGCAATTTGCAGCTTTAATATTTTCTTCAATTCTTGAAGCTTAAGAAATGCCAAGCATGTTTTTCCCTTTCAGTTTGCTAATTACCAGTCTTTGCACATTTCATTAATGAGCTCTGGTGGTGCTGGGGTTAAGGCATTGGTCTGCTAACCAAAAGGTATGCGGTTCAAACTTAGGAGGAAGATGAGGCAATCTACTTCTGTAAAGATTTAAAGCCTTAGAAACCTGATGGGGTCATCTTGAGTCAGAATCAACTTGATGGCAATGAGTTTTTTGTTTTGTTTTGTTACATTTAATTATAATACTTTATTTTGTCTTTTCTAGCCACACTTTGAAATCTTCTGTTTAACTCTTTTATTTTATCACTTCTTCCATTTGTTTCAGCTACTCTATGTTCAAGAGTAAGTTTCAGAGTCTCTTCTGATGTCCATTTTGGTCTATGGGTGGAAAGTGGGAAGAGAGCTGTTATACTGTGGGGAATTGCAGCCAATGTCATGGAACAAAATGTGTATGAACTGCTGTATGGAAAATGAATTTGCTCTGTAAACTTTCACCCAACTCACAATAAAAATTTTAAAATGTATTATTTATGTATATTAAAACTTAGACTCTCTGGGTGGTGCAAATATGTAATGCACTTGGCTACTAACCACAATATGAGTCCACTCAGAGGTGCCTTGGAACAAAGACCTGGTGATCTACTTCCAAAAAATCAGCCATTGAAAACCATATGGAGCACACCTCTCCTCTCACATACGTTAGGTAACCATGAGTCAGAATAGACTCCACAGCAATTGTTCTTTTCTGTTTTGTTTTTTAGTATCTAAAAATATATAAACAGTTGAGGTTGCTCAACATTAGACATGTACTAAGTTCCACTGACTTGTACATGCTTAATTTTATGATATATGGATTCTTTTTATTTATTTATTTTTGTGCTTTGGGTGCAAATTTACATAGGAAACTTGTTTTACATTCAACGGTTCATATACATCTGATTTCACGGCCCCCGTTACCATCCCCAACCACAAAAAAACTCTCCTCCCTTCTCCTCCCTGTGACCACCCCTTCCCTGTGCCCTTCTTACCTATGCATTCCTGTCTGACCAGCTTTCCCTCTATGTGAGTGCTATCTCTCTGGTGTCTCATGGGTGATTAATCCAAAGGGTGCATCTCCCTAAAGTAGGTGGATGTGTTGACCTGGGGTAGGTGTTCTGTGTGTAGGTCTTTCTACTATTGGGCTGAGAGTCAATCCATGGGAATGAGTATATTCCTAAGCCCAAAGGGTATCTCAGGGCCATAGTCTTGAGGGTTCCACCAGTCTCTTTCCAATGAGTAATTCTGGTTGTTTTGAATTTTTCCACATTTTTCCTTCCACCCTATCCAGGATCTCCAGATTTGACCCCTTTCCAAGCAGTTGACATTGGTAGCCAGGCACTATCTTATTCTTCTGGTCTCAGGTCATGAAGGCTGAGGTCCTCATGGTCTGTCTTATCTTTGTACTAATTATTTCCAGATGACTTTGATTTTCTTCACTCTTCTTTGCTCTAAACAAGAGGCCAATTGTTACATTTTAGATGGCCACTTGAAAGCTTTTAAGACCTTTTGGTTAGCAGACCAATGCCTTAACCACAGCACCACCAGAGCTCGTTAATGAAACGTGCAAAGACTGGTAATTAGCAAACCAAAAGGGAAAAACATGCTTGGCATTTCTTAAGCTTCAAGAATTGAAGAAAATATTAAAGCTGCAAATTGCAATATTGAAGGATTCTATGGCCAAAATACTGAACAATGCAGGAAATGTCAAAAGAAGATAGAAGGATTACACAGAGTCACTGCACAAAAAAGAAATTGGTTGATGTTCAACCATTTCAGAAAGTAGCATATGATCAAGAACCACTGCTGTTGAAGGATAAAGTTTAAGCTATTCACCAAAGTAGGTTGTAAAACAAAATTTATATGAACTATGTGTGCTGATTGAGCATGATGACATATAGATTCTAATTTAATAAAAGAAATATATGCACACAGACCAGCAAAAGCATATATAGACAAAATAGCATAAAATACACATTAACCAGGTTAGAATGATTGCTCAAAAAATAAACTTCATGGAAGTAGGGAGTGGAAGGAAAAAGAAGAGAAATAAAACTTCTTTTCCTAAACCCACCACAGTTATATACAATCAACACAATCAAGAAGCCCTGAATCAGAGCTATTGAATAGAGAGACAGGCAGGCCTGCCCTTAATATCTGAGGGGTCTTGAGATAAGAATAGTATAAAGTATAAATCAAGTTACTAAATTGTTAAATATTTTCCTTATTCCATCCTTGAAAAATATAACTTCACAACAAGCTAGAAGCTAAATTCAAACTTAGAAATCTTAGAATTTTAAGAGGTCCATGCCAGAATGTAGTACTATAATGTGAGAAACTTAGGAAAGACTCTTTCTGTCTCCTAACTCCCACCCCCTACCCATGACTGCATCGTACCCCTCACTCTCAGTTCTGTCCCACTCCACAGGGAGCTACACACATACATACATATGGACATCCCAGTCCTCATGTCCAAGTTCAAGCCATATACCTGCATACAGCTGGCCTATCTCCCCACAAACCCCACCGCCACTACCCCCAGCCATCCCTTGAATCTAAGGGTAAGCAACCAGGTGTGTGGTTTGCCCTCTGCAGGATGGGCCCAAAAAAAGAGCTTGTAAGCAGGTACAGAGTACTTAAGCAGGGAGTCCTAGGACCCTCAACATTGAAAGAAAAGTCTAGAAGGTGGTACATAGGCTCTGGCTACACATATCCCCTTGGATCCATATATTAACTACTCCACAGGCAGGGTCATAGCCAGAGGATGGCCAGTTCAGGGCTAAGGATAAGGGAACACTTTTCCCCAAGTTGAAAAAAAGGACTACAGTGAGATTTGACCTTTGTCCATTTGTTTGCCCCTCAGTTTTGTCTCCTCCCCCAAAACTGACTAATCCAAGTTCAAATAAAATGTATTGTTTGTCACTCACATTACAGTTTACAAAGCACCTTAACATTTAATATCAATCAATCTTCACTATCCTGTGGGACCATCTATATACCTTCTTACAGATAAGACAAATGGTGTTAAGTGGCTTGTCCAAAGTCACACAGTAAACAACAGGTACTACCACACCTGATCTTTTGATTGTGATGTCACAGTTCATTCCATTTCCATATTTTGGTGTGTATTCCACAGCTTTTTGGAAGGACCTAGTATAGTTGAAAACCTTGGGAAAAACCCAGGGAGGAAGCAGGGAGAAGATGAACTTTAGCATTAAACACACCGTAGTTCTGCAATAGGAGCCACAGTCCAGAACTAAAGTCTTTCTTGAGACAAAGAAGAAAATGAAGGCATAACAATGCCAGGCAGAGTTGTGGGGCCTCCATTCTCATTCCAAAGCACAAAATGAGAGGCTTCAATTTAAGCAAATTCCACATCAATTATATAGCGTCTCTGGACCCAGAGCCCTCCCTTTCTCCTACCACCCTCCTGAAAATAACTCTTTTGTAAGAGTTCAGCATAAAGCCATGAATGGCTCAGGGACAACCCAAGGTAAGCAGCCCAGCATCAGCCCAGCCAAAGCTGGATGGTCCTCTAGCAAAAAGCCACCTAAGGCCAAGCCTCTCTAATTACCAGGGGCCTAGCCAGTCATTTAGAAAACCTTCTCCTGTGCTTAGCATAATCACTTAGAGCCAGCTGCCTGACACTGTAGTGCCCTCATTCTGCTTATCCTGGGATCCCCTCTTGCTGGTTCTGTACCCCCAGGGTCAGCAATAGCATGTCATTTGTACACACTGATGCTGAGAACATGCTCTCAAAATCCCTACTGTCTGTTTAGATGGTCAAGATCATAACTGTGAGCTTCCCCCATTGCTGATATCCCTTGGCCCAGGAGTTCTCCTCCAGCGTATTGCTACTACTCTCCATCCAGTGCATGGGACTAGTCTCCACTGTTGAGCCTGTGTTCGGAAAGGAATGTCGATGCGAGGAAGCTACCACTAACACAATAAAGCAAAAGCAAAAGGAAAGTTTATTTGCTAGCTTGAGGTAGGGTCCCTGCTCTTACCGACGTAGCGGCTTGGGCAAAAGACCTCGTGCTCCTTTACTATCACATTTTTATAGGAAAAATATAGGGTGGAGTAGCACCAGGGCTAAGGGGTACAGATGATTGGTTGTTGCTAAGGGGTTTAGGGCAGGGGTCTGAGATGTTGGGGGACGTGTTGGAATCCCCCGGCTCCAAAGTCTACTTAGGGAATTATTATCTAGGGAGGATGCAGAGCCCTGATACATGGGAGACTTCAGGAGCCAGGCAAATCTCTGATATGCGCTGAATCCGGAGGAAATCTCTGATACGTGCTGAATCCGAAGGGTAGATAAAAGCCATGAGGCATGGGGAGTGTTAGAATCCCTGACACTAAAGACTTCTGGTTAAAGATTTACCTGGAGGCCATTAGGACTCAGGCCTCACATCCACTACTTTATTTCACTCTTTGTATGGGATTTGGAGTAAGACAGCTTCAATTATGAATCACACTTTGACCAAGTTTTATTGCTTTGGGTTGGGTTAGATTACCAAACAGACAGATGAAACATGTTTTAAGAAAACCAAACCAGTTGCCATCAAGCTGATTCTGACTCATGGCAACCCCACATATGTAAGAGTAGAACAGCACCCCGTAGCAATTTTCAACAGGCTACTTTTCAGAAGTAGAGCACCAGGCCTTTCTTCCAAGGTGCCTCTGAGTAGACTCAAACCTCCAACCTTTCT
The DNA here is from genome assembly GCF_000298275.1 of Orycteropus afer afer. Lineage (NCBI taxonomy): Eukaryota > Metazoa > Chordata > Mammalia > Tubulidentata > Orycteropodidae > Orycteropus > Orycteropus afer. The sequence goes on along the minus strand of NW_006921912.1, from coordinate 2,543,310 downwards.
GTTAGCAGCTAAGAACATTAACCATTTTCCCCATCCAGAGACTAGGTTGGAAAAGAAAAGCATTATTGGTGGCAGGGACTGGGTTAGAAAAGAAGAACCTTATTAAAGGCAGAACCAGTCCCTTACCTCCATAATGGGGATTCTATCACTGTATCAAGAGAATGCTAGTCTTCCCACAAAGAGGAGTGAGCTAAGAATGTTTATCTCTTCTTGCCTCTTTTTCCACTTAACTGTGCCCTTCTCTTATAAATTCATGTGCAGGTTTGAAAAGTGTCCACAAAGCATACCACCAATCCAGGGTGGAATATACTAGGGCTTGCTCCAGGACTCCAGTCCTCACAGAACCTTAGAGAGATTCAGTAGTTGCCCAGGTTCAGGACCTGGCCTTGAACCAGGAATGACAGCTGGGAAGAAACCTAGAAATATGGTCTCTGCCTCCTTCACTTCAATAATCACCATCCCATATCCAAACAAAGGGAGGAGGAAGTCCCCAAAACACTCAGTTCTAGGACTCTAAGTGAAGAACATGAAGAGATACGGGATGTAGCCACTTTCACACTGGTTTCATCAGAGCTGGGTCTTCAGCTGCATCTATTCTTCTTCACAGAAGGGAAATGGTTCAGATAATATAGGAGGAACAGTTTTGGGCCCAGCTCCTTCTTTTCTGTTATGCCAAGAAAATGAGAGCCCATTCCATTTGTTTCCACATTATTTTGACAGCAATTCTTGGTTAAAGACCAAGATTTCAGATTAAGGATTTGCCCAGACGCTCTTCTCCAACTGCAGGGAAACGTCATTTGTCCCTATCATTGTGGCCATGGTATTCTAAAGGGATTTCTTTTTTTACATACAGATATATAAGAAGCCTAAGTAGAAATAAAAGAGGGTGCCATCAGATTCTTTCCTAGATAAAGTGTGGCCTTTGAGTTAATATAAAAGCACACTTTACTTCCATGCACAATTTCACATCCACTTGGACTGCTTAACCCAAAAATAATGGAGAGAGGTTCCTTTTCTATCCCATTCCCTATTTGGTCCTGGAGCTCAGGGTTGATGCTAAATGGAAATACTTACACTGGCTTTTTATAAAGATAACCAAGATTCAATGGCACAATTTGTCATTCTGGCCATTGGTCAAGGTTTTAACAATTTCCTTATAACAAAGGCCTTTTCATATCACCATTTTTGGTAAAATTATATAGAAACATTAAAAGCTACTAAGGACTCTGTCTTATCAAGTAACCATGGATACAGCCTTGAGAGAGAGCATAAAATCTGTTGGTTAGGAATATAGTTTAAAAGAATGAATGTTTATTTTGCCATTGGCTCCAAGGAATAGTATTGTGGGTGATGGAGTCAGCAGGGAAGAATCACACCATAGCCACAGTGACATTTTTCTAAAGGTACTTCTTAAAAGCGCAAATAGAGACACACATTCTGTTATTTTCAGGAAGGCAGAAGCTCTCTATATGAATTAATCATTCTTTCCTTCAACGAACATTTCCTGCTGTCATACTTCCAATAATTCTAAATAAAATGAGAAATAAAAATAAAACATACATTTATTTTTAAACGTTTACCTTTAAAATATAATTTCTAAAGAATTATGGCTTAGTGCTTGCAAGATTACTTTTTAAAACAAATATATATATAAACTAACTCACTGCCATTGATTCAGATCCGACTCATAACGACCCCTCCTTGGGTTTCTGAGGCAGTATCACTACGGAAATAGATTGCCCAACCTTCCTTCCAAGAAGTGGTTAGTGGGTTTGAACTGCCAGCCTTCTGGTTAGCACTCAAATGCCTTAGGCACTATGCTACCAGATCTCTCTCTCTCTCACTCTCTCTCTCTCTCTATATATATATATATACATATATATACACATAAAATACAGACTGTATATGTTTGTGTATATATATAAATTACCCTATAAAATAAACTTTACATATACATGCATATAGTATACATATATATGTGTATATATATATATGTAGGCATATATACTTGCATGTGCATGTCTGTATCTCTTCCCTTACCATCTATGAAAAAAAGAAACATGGTGTTTGAAAATCAAAGCAGGCCTGAACAAAGTTAGTTCAAACCAGATGGTTCCGCTTGCTTAAAATTCAAGGACAAGACCAAATAAAAGACAGGCTACATTAGATAGATACTTTCCTTGGAGAAATCAATCGTAGGAGAACAGAAGAGCAGTGAATGCAGAGGGAGACAGCTCAGGGGGCAGGAGTGTATGGGAGGGAAGGACACAGGGAAGAGGTAGCTATGGGCAGGAAGTGGGAAGGGAGCTGTTACATTGTGGGAAATTGCAGTCAATGTCATGAGACAAAATGTGTATGAACTGCTGTATGGAAAGTGAATTTGCTCTCTAAACTTTCACCCAACTCAAAATAAAATTTTTTTAAAAATTCAAGGACAGGAATCAGTATGTTCAGGATCTTTCTCTAGCTCAGAAAACACTTGACAAATTTTAAAGACATAGATAACCCAAATTATAAGATACAACTACATCTATACATGGGAGTTGCACCACAGCACTGGATATTAGTGTAGACATGGACAAGGAATGCTATAACTTATTTAAAAATAAAACATCAATCCTTGACTATAGAGAGGAAAGGAATAAATAAGTGTAAAGGCAGTGCCCAGTTATAAACGAGATCCCTTCCTGTGTCTGTAAGTCTAATATGTAGCTAAGTCAGAACAGGTGCATACAGTTCTTATTTAGCCTTGCAAGAAAAAGAACTCTGGTAGTGCTGTGTTTGGGCTGCTAACCAAAAAGTCAATGGTTCAAACTCACCAGCCACTCCAGGGGGGAAAGATAAGGCAATCTGCTTCCATAAGGATTTACAGCCCTGAAAATCCTATGAGACAATTTTGCCCTGTCCTACAGGGTTGCTGTGAGTAGCAATCTACTCAGTGACAGTGGGTTTCACTGCAAGGAAAAGCTTGAAGCCTTTTTAATGATTTAAAAACTGTACCTGCAGCAAGTGAAGATGATTTTAATGAAGAATTTGTCTGAAGCAGAGGTTTAATTGTTTCAAAGGGAGGGAAAACTTATGTAACATTAAAGGGCACATAGGAGTTGTCCCTAAGCCAGACTTTAGTAACCTGGGGACTTAATGTACATCACTGTTTAAACATTTTTACAATAAAAGAAAGAGAAAGAGTATTTGGGAGAATGTTTTAAGGGTAATGAAGCCTTTCTTATGTTTGTCCATTGAAGAAAAGGAACAGTATAGAAAGGAAGATTGAAGATACAAGAAAGAAAATGGAAATCTGAGGATTTTAAGTACGTGGGGGATAGGACTGTGTGAGAGCAAGAACATCAGAATAGGCATTTAACCAAATTTAATACCCATTCATTATTCTTAAATATTCAATGAAATAAACATTGATGAACACTTTCTTAAGATGGCTAAATGTATAAACCTTAGCCCCAAAGCCTGCATCTCAAATGTAAAAATATTGGATGTATTCCCATTAAAACCTTAGCTAAGACCAGGATGCCCAATGTTTCTTCTATTACTTAATCTTTTATGGAGGAGAAAAGAAATTTCAACTATACAAGAGAATCAGAAAGGAAGAGTTATGACCATCTGCATTTGAAAATGGTATTATTATAGCTGAAAAATGCAAAAGAATCAAAGAAAAAACTACCAAAAGCAGTAACAATAAAATGGCAGGAATGAAATCAGAAATCAATATAACTCATATACAAGCAAAAACTTGTTAGAAAATATACAACAATAGAATCCATTATAGCAGAAAAGTAAATTAAATTCCTAGGCAAAATTGAACAAGAAATGTAAAATATCTATATGAATAAAAGTTAAAAATACATCTAAGTGAAATAAAGATCTAACAAATAAAAAGACATACCATGTTCCTAAATTGTAAGACTCAACACCAAAATGTATTAATTCTTTTAAGTCTGCTTAAAAATGCATGATCTCAATAAAACTACCATCAGGGCTTTTTTGTTTGTTTGTTTGTTTTAATTTTGGAGGCAATATAAACTGATTACAAAGTGTATATGAAAGAATAAACAAGCAATAATAGCATGGAAAATCCTGAAATAAAAAATAATGAACACACACACACAATGTATAGTAGCTAACCATAACAGAAATGAAAACATTATATAATGCTTCTATAATGAAACAGGATTGTATTGACACATGAATAGAAAGTCAGATCACTGGAACAGGACAAAAAAAAAAAAAAGAGAGAGAGAGAGAGAGATACACCCAATAACAAATAGAAATCTAGTATTTCATAAAGGCAGCATCACAAATCAGTAGGAAAAAGGTGGACTTTTATATTTTTAATGGTGATAGTACAACTGGATTGCTATATGGAAAACAATAAAATTAGATGTTTCTTACACCAAAAATAGTATAAATTTCAAATTCATCCAAATATAGAACAAAAAAATAATATAAGTTTCTGGAATGGAAAACAAATAAAGTTATTTATAACCTGAAAGTAGAGAATTCATAGAAGACTGTCATTCAAATCTCAAAAGCTAATGAGTAAAAGATTAACCAATTTTGTTTTTGTTGTTGTTATGTGCCGTGGAGTCAGACCTGACTCATAGCAACCCCTCCTTGGGTTTCCAAGGTGGTATCACTACAGGGAAAAAAAAAATTCCAGGAAAAAATCATAAGGAAAGTAAAAATATAAAGGGCAAAAAGGAAGGAGGATAATCTATGTGGAATTTATATCTCAGACAAAAAGCTAGTATCTTTAACATAAAGAGCTTCTAAAAATTGAGAATAACAAGACCTACAACCCACGAGAAAAAACAGGCAAAAGATGTGAATAGAGTTCAGAGAAAAGAAATATTAATATATTTTAAACATATAAAAATAAAATCAACTTTTCTCATAAAAGAAATGCACATTAAAAGTACAGTAAAAGATACCTGAAGAAAAAAATAAGGTTGAGATTTCCTCATTCAACCATGATGAACAAGCTCCAGCTTTGTTCTCCAACTTAAGCAAATAGAAAACTATACAAAATATGTGAAACAACTCTTTCAGACAGTGAAAAAGAGCAGAAAAATGTAATTCCTTAAATAAAAAAAAAAGGAAAAGAAATATGATGAGCCACATGATCATCATGGCTTTCTGCTTAGAGGCATTTTCCATTAAAGGGCACAGGGAGAAATAAGCAAACAAAGCTGGCAGTCTTACTAAGCTGAGGAGATAGAGATTGGAGTTCAAGATGGCCATGACATCTATGGAGCAGATTACTAGATAGAATGATGCAAAGAACTCCACACACAGAGGTCTACTTGAGACTTTGACTTGATTACAAATCTAAGTCCAGTGAAATTCCATGAAGCCAAAACTACTTCAAGAAACTGTAAGAGATCTACATAAATGGGAGCACATCCCATGCTCATGGATAGGAAGATTGAACATTGTGAAAATGTCAATTCTACCCAAAGCAATCTATACATTCAATGCAATCCCAAT
>NW_006921912.1:2524589-2536073 GCF_000298275.1 Orycteropus afer afer | reverse complement strand
CTATAAGTTTTTGTGTATGATCTGAATTCCCAGGTGTATAGTAGAGCTGACAAGAGACAAGGTGGTAGTCACTGCTTGGTCACAGCCAGCTACCCAGAGGGGCGGACTAGTTGAACCTGTGGGCTCAGGGCCATAGTCACAGGGGATATCCAGCTCAATTGGCATAACATACTACACAAAACACTGTTCTACCTCCTACTTTGGCAAGTAGTGACTGGGATCTTAAAAGCTTGCAAGCTGCCATCTAGATGCAACGATGGGTCTCTCCTTGTCCAGAACAAAGAAGAATAAAGAAAGCCAAAAATTCATGGAAACAACTAGTCCTAGCAACTGGTACACCATCCGATCTGCAACCTATATGACTATGAGACCGAAGAACTAGATGGTGCCCGGCTACCACTGTCAACCACTTGGAAGGGCATCTATGTAGGAGATCCTGGATAGAGAGGGAGAACAATGTGGAACAAAACTCGAAATCATTTGGAGGAAAAAAAAGGGGGGAGGGACCAGGTTTGCTGGTACAATAGAGCCTGGTGGAACCACTGAGACTATGGCCCCTAGCTGCCCTTCAGGTCTGGAATTGAACCCACACTTGTGGCTTCCACAAACAAAAGACAGGCATATTAGTTGAACACTTGCCTGGGGTAGATACGCTCCTTGGAGAGAGCAATCATGGGAGAAAGAAGGGATGCTTATGCACAGGGAGACAGTTCAGGGGGCAGTACTGCATGGAGGGATGGACACAGGGCAGAGGTAACTATCGGGAGGATGTGGGAGGGGAGTTGTTGCATTGTGGTAAATTGTAGTCAATGTCATGAGACAAAGTGTATGCAAACTGCTGTATGAAAAGTGAATTTGCTCTGTGAATTTTCACCCAAATCACAATTTAAAAGAGAGAGAGAGAAAAGGGAAGAAAAAATATAAAAGAAATTCCATGAAGCCAAATTAAAAACAAACAAAAATCTTCTTTGACAAAACCAATTACCAAAGAGCAATAAGAACAATTCCCAGAATTCACGCAGGGCTGGGAATCATTCGAGTTCCCACTAGCCAGAGCAGAGAGATTTTGTGAATACATGGGGCATGTATTAGAGAATCCAGAAGGATCACATCTTAGTACTGGAGCTATATCTTCCCTGGTCTATTATAGATCCACCAAAAAAGAAGCTTAAAAATAAATTTCAAATGGATCAAACTGACCCTTGAGATACTTAAAAGCCTCCCAGAAGAAAGTCTAACACACTTTAAAAGAATACAATAAAATCCAGCACTCAATGACATGAGATCTATAATGTTTTTACCCGATCAAAAATTGCTAGATGTGAAAGAAGCAGAAAAACGTGACTCACAACCAGGGGGAAAATAATTCAAAAGAACCAGCCTAGAAATTAAAGAAATTATGGAATTATTAAAAAGACTTTAAAATTAGCTATTATAAATATTCTCAATATGCTCGATAATTGAAATGAAAAAAATGAACATAATTTTGAAAGAAATGGAAGACATCAAAAATAGAGTACCTAGATTTAAAAATATATAATATCTGAAGATATAAATATCACTTGATTATATTAACATCAGGTTAGACACTGAAGAAGAAAGTATCAGTGAACTTGAAGACTGTGGTGTAGTAATTACATGGTATGACTTTTTTAGTCATAGTCCATAGCCAACTCCCACTTTGCTGTGAGCAACTAAGTAGCTGCTTGTCATCCACCTGGAGCAGTATGAAGTAATCTTCTGGGAAAGTTTACTCTCTCTCAGGTGTGTAGACCTCTGATGCTGGGATTGGTTGTCATTGAGCCAGACTCAAAATGAGCTCTCCTACTGGCAGAAGACCTCTTTCTGACTGCAGGCTGAGAGAGACACACTGCTGAAAGACACACGCTGCTGAGAAAGAGATGTGAGAGAGACGCACTGCTAAGCAAGACATGCGAGAGAGATGCACTGCTGAGAAAGAGACATGCTACTGAGAAAAACTCAGAGACAGCTGGCTGATAGTTAAGGCTGGCTGAGAGACACAGTCTGCTGAGAGACACAGCCGGCTGAAAGAGACTGAGTGCATTCCTGAACCTGAATTGTAGCCTGTTGCTTCCCAAATAAACCCAATAATCTGTGAGTTCTGTGTGGCCACTGCAGGAAAGTATGAAAACCAGCAGTATCAAACCCGTGGGTGCCAAGGGAGGCATGGTTGGTATCAAGATTGGTAAGAGGGCTGGAGGGTGGTGGCATGTGTGGCCTCATAGGCACAGGCCTTGGGCTGCTGATGGTGATTCTGTATTCCTCTTGTGAAGTTAGAGGTCAGAAGATGTCACCTCCTTGTCCCTTTAGAAAAAGACATTGCAATAGAAATTAACAAACTGAAGCACATAAAGAAAAAAGACTGACAAAAAATGAACAGAGCCTCCGTGACCTATGGGACAACATCTAGCACTCTAATATAGGTGTAATTAGAGTCCCAGAAGGAAAGGGAAATTTAAAAATATTAATAGCTAAAATTTTTCCAAGTCATATAAAAACTATACACCCACAGAGCCAAGAAGCTCAATAAATCCATATGCATAATAAACACAAATAAAAAACATACAAAGGTAAATCATAATCAAATTGCTTAAATACCACCAATGAGAAAGAGAAAAACTTTCAAGTGGCCGGAAGAAAAAAATAACATTGCATACAGAGGAACAAAAGATAAGAATGACTGTACACATCCTATCAGAAATGATGCAAGCAACAAAGTAATTGAATGACATCTTCAAGTGCAGAAAGAAAAACTTGTCAGTCTAGAATTCTATACTCAGTGAAAATATCTTTCAAAATGGAAGGTGAATTAAAGACATGTTTAGTGAGACAAAATCTGGGAGAATCTGTCATCAGCTGACTGCACTACAAGAAATGTTAAAGGAAGTTCTCTAGACAAAAGGAAAAAGATACCAGATGGAAACATGGAGAGCACCTGGAACTGTAAAAAGTAAACTTGGAAGTATAATGTAAACTTGGAGAACACCTGAAATTATAAATATGTGCATAAGTATAAGACATTTTTCCCCCACTTTAATATCCTTATATATAAAACACGTTGGTACAAAGGGCAGTGGTATGAGTTGCAATTTTTAACAAGATAGTTAAGTTAGGCTTCCGTGTTACATTGATATTTGTATAAAGATTTGAAAGAGACATGCTTGGAGTTGTGCTTGGTAATACCACCAACTCTAATGGATCATTGGTTAAATATAACTCAATGCAATATTCCTCACAGGCAATTCATTTGCATCCTGCACTTCATGCACAGTATCTTAACCTAAAACACTAGCTCTAAGGGAGAACATTTTGAACACAGAGCTCAGAGGAATCAAGAAAACCTTTCTGACATTTTAAGAAATCACAACTCATATTATGTACAACCAATCCTGTTCCCCAAACACAGCTCTGGCCGTTCTAAATTCCACTCATTGTGAAATCAGCTTCAAAAAGGAATATGATAAACTCATTCTTTTAAAGGCTAATAAAGCTGGTATGTGACACATTCCTCATAAGGAATTCATATTTTACTGAAGATAAAATTTTTTGCCAAAGAAATAAATTCAAGCCTCAGTGAGCAGGTAGGTTAGCTATGTCTTTAATCAGAGTTATAAGCTAAAGCCCTCTTGGGGAAATGATGGAATCACAGCACTAAGGCAAAAGTCCCTCTTCCTGACAAAGCTTAGTTACGTTTATATGTAAACATTGCAATTATAGCATATCTTTCTCTGTGGCCCATATTCAACCAAGTCTCAGTAGATGGTGCCTCATTTATAGATTTTTCTCTAAGAGTTTTCCCATACCCTATGGTGCCATTAATAAATCCTAACTCATCACCAATCCCACGGTATGAAATGTGCAAATAGAAAAAAACAATTCATTATCACAAATTTCAAACAATCCCCATAAGGCAGACTCTCTTTGAGATTCAAGAGCAAATAAGACCTCAGGGAACTCATTAAAAGTTGATTTTTCTCTAGGAGTCTTTGAGAGATCTTATCTGAATGATGTAACACCAAGGAAAGTTCCTCCAAGTTGATGTCATGTTGTCACTGGAGCTTCATTTAAAATGCATTACAAGCACAGCTTTTCCAAAGTCATGTGTACTGATAACTTGATCCAGCACAAGTAGGGAGTAGTGTAGAAAGAAATGTCTTTGATTGTAGGAAAATACATATAAGAAACAAACTTGCCATTTTAACTAATTCTTAGTGTGAAATTCAATGACATTAATTATATTCACCATGTTATGCAACCATAACTACTTCTATTTCCAAGTTTTTCATCACCCCATTAATTTAAGTCCATTGGAAGTCCCCAGGTTGGCAGAGCATGGCAGGCTGCTGAACAACGACATGGTTACACAAAGGGTTAAAGTACGCCATAAGCTAGAGACCAAACAGAAGAAAGCTCAGTACCCTTTAAGCAATAATTCCCCATCTCCCTTTCCTCCTAGCCCCTGGGAACCATTAATAAACTTTTGTCACTGTATTTGCCTAATCTAGGTATTTCATATATGAGAGCATATAATACCTAGCCTTTTGTGTTTGAATTAGTTCACTCTGTATGTTTTCCAGTTTCATCTATGTCATAGCATGTCACAGAACATCATGCCTTTTATGATTGAATAATATTCCACTGAGTGTAAATACATTTTGTTTACCCATTCAACTGCTGATAGACACTTGTTTCTCCCGCTGGGCTATGGTGTATAACACTACAATGTGTGCAAGAGCTTCACTATGTGTCCCAATGTATTCAAGATTCTGTTTGAGTCCTGCTTTCAAGTTTTTTAGGTATAAACGTAGGTGAAGAATTGCTGGATCATATGACAATTCTATGTTTAACTTTTAGAGGAACCACCAAACTACTCTACAACAGCTATACTGTTTTACATTCCCACCAGAAATGTATGAGGGATGCAATTTCTCCACACTTGTCAACACTTGTGATTTTCTGTTTCTCTGATAATAACCATCATAGTCAGTGTGAAGTAGTATCTCATTGTGTTTTGATCTTCATTTCCCTAAAGATTAATGATGTTAAGCATCTTTGCATATGCTTATTAGCCATTTGTATATTTTCTTTAGAGAAATGTCTACACAAATCTTTGCCTATTTTTTATTGAGTTGTCTTTTTGTTATTGAGTGGTGTTTCAGTTACCTAGTTCCGTTCTGACAAGGATATACCACAAATGGGATGGCTTTAACAAATAAGAGTTTATTCTCTTACAGTTTGGAGGCTTTAAGTTCAAGTTCAAGTTCAAAGTACCAGGCTCCAGGGGCTGGGTGAAAGAAGCCCAACCTTGGGCTTCAGTTCTCCCTCCTGCTCCCGAACCACTGAAGCTAGAGGCTTTTCTTCACTCAGACAGCTGCTGGCTGCTGAGCCTGGCAAGCCCAAGGTTGACAAATAAAAAGGCACAGTGTCGATGTTACCAAATCACATGCAGGCCATTAATTCAAGTCCATTGACAGTCCCAAGGTCAGCAGAGCATGACAGGTTGCTGAACAACGACATGGCTACATGCAGGGTTCAAGCATGCCATAAACTAGAGACCATTCCCAAAGCTGCTTCTTACACACAGGAAACAGACCACATCCCTAAGGCAGCTACTCAGCTGCTCACAGTAGATTCCACCATGGAGTTGATTACCGGTCTCTTCATGGGGAATACTACATCCAGCTGCCCAGCCACTCAACCAGGCCCAGCCAAGTTGACACAAACTTAACTACGACAAGTGCTAGTTCTTTATATATTCTGGATATTAAACCCTTACCAGATATATGGTTCCTAAATATTTTCTCCTCCTCTGTAATTTGTCACATCCCTTTCTTAAGCTCTTTGATGCACAATTTCTTTTAATTTTGATAAAATCCGATTTATTTTTCTTTTGTTGCTCATGCTTTTGATGTCATATCTAAGAATGCATTGTCAAAAACGAGATCTTAAAGCTTCCATCTTTGTTTTATCCTAAGAGGTTTTGTTTTTTTTTTTTTCAGTTCTTATATTTAGGCCATTGATCCATTTTTAGTTCATTTTTGTTTATGATGTGAAGTGAGGGTCCAACTTCATTCCTTTGCATGTGGATATACAGTTTCCCCTGCACTATGACTGGAGAATATTCTTCAATAGACAATTTCTCATCAAATGGAATCAACTGAGCCAACCCCTACTCCCAACAAATTATTCATCAAAATCACCTTCACTTGCTGCACATGCAGCTTTTAAATCACTGAAAAGGCTTTAAGCTTTTTCTTGCAGTAACTAAAAAAACAAACCTACTGCCATCAAGTCAATTCCAACTCATAGTAACCCTAAAAAACAGAGTACAACTGTCCCATAGGGTTTCCAAGGCTATAAATCTTTATGGAAGCAGATTGACTCATCTTTCTCCCACAGAGCAGCTGATGGGTTTGAATCACCAATATTTTAGTTAGAAAAAAATGCCTTACCACTGCACCACCAGAGCTCCTCTTGCACTAAACCAAAACAAAACTCACTGCCATTGAGTCAATTCCAACTCATAGAGACCCCCATTGGATTTCCAAGGCTGTAAATCTTTACAGAAGCAGACTGCCTCATCTGTCTCACAAAGAGCCGCTGGTGGATTGCAACTACTGACTTTTTGGTTAGCAACCAAATGCTCTAAGCACTGCACCACCAGAGCTCCGCCTCTTGCACTAAAGTAAGGCTAAATAAGATCTGTATGTACCTGTTCCAAATTACCTACAAATTCAGCTTAAAGATACACTTAGAACAGATCTCATTCATAATCCAGGGACTGCCTGTAATGAGAATATTCACGCATTGTGAAGAATGTAACCAATGTCACTGAACAAGTGGTATAAAAATTGTTAAATAGAAACCTAAACAGCTGCATAAATTTTCATCAATAACACAATAACATATATTATTTTTAAAAAAATCAATTGGCCATAGATGTATGGGTTTATTTTGGATTTTCAATTATATTCTATTGGTTTATCTGTCTATCCTAATACAACTCTGTTTTAACTACTGTAGCTTTACAGTATATTTTGAAATCAGGAAGTGTAAGTCCTCCAACTTTGCACTTATTTTTCAAGATTGTTTGTCTATTCTGGATCCTCTGAATTTCCACAAAATTTTAGAATCAGTTTGTCAATTTTTGACAAAAATAAAAGTAGCTTTAATAGGGATTACATTGAAACTACAGACCACTGTGGGTAATACTGGCATCTTAACAACACTAAGTCTTCCAGGGCAAATGATCAGGTAAGTCTAGGCAGGGGGGAGTGTGCCCATAACCAAGTACAGGGTTGGCAGACAATGTTGCTACAAGCATCTTTGTAATGTGCCTTAAGAATGTCTGGGTGTACAGGGGTCAGTGAACAGAGGTATACTCTAGACCAAGGATAAGATTCAGCTGAGCCTAATCTTGCACAGACGCCAATGATACAAAATACCTGTATTCCTTACAGAAACAATAGAAGATAGGCACAGAGTAATCCCTCACAGACATCCAGACACTATAGGAAAGAGATCCAATAGATCTACTGCCTCAGGACCACAATACTGGGGGACACCAGACTCAATTGGCACAACAAAACACATAAAAGTGTTGCTCCACATCCTACATTGGTGAGTAGCAGCTGGAGTCTTAAAAGCTTTCAAGCAGCCATCTAAGATGCGGCTAATGGCCTCCTAGCATCGGAAGTGAAGAAGAACGCAAAAAAAAAACGGGGGGGGAGGGGGGCATTTAGAAGCAATCAGCCCTAGGACACAATGGCCCTCGAGACCAGAAGAACTAGATGGTGCCCAGCTACCAGTGCCAACCACTCAGGAAAGGATCAAATCTGGAGATCCTGGATAGAGTGGGAGGGAAAAAGTGGAACAAAATCCAAAAAGTCAATAATGACCAGAATTACTGGTCAGACGAAAAATGGTGAGACTCCCAATACTATGGCCCTGGAATACATTCTGCACCTGGAATAAAACTCATCCCCAGGGGCAGGCTCTCTCAGCTCAATAGTTAACAAGATGTACACATAGACCACTCAACCCAGGATGATGCACCCACATACTCTATGGTAATACATCCCTTAGAGCAATAGACCATGGGACACCAGAGGACATTCAAACTGAGGAAATGCAGGACAAATAGGAGTGCATAAATATAAGGGGTTCAGGGGAAGGGTTGCAGGGTAGGGAGGGGAGAACACTGAGTTAGGGTTGGACATGGCGAATGGGGAATGAAACTAAATGTACACATTACATTGAATGTAAAACAAGCTCTTAAAATAAAAAATAAAGAAAAGAAAAAAAAAAGAATGTCTGGGTGTAAAGTAGAGCTGACAAGGGACAAGGTTGTGGTGACATCTTGGCCACAGTCAGCTACCCTGAGGGAGTGAATAGTTGGGCCTGTGGACTCAAGACCATGGTCACAGGTGACATCAAGCTCAATTGGCATAACATACTACACAAAAACATAGTTCTATATTCTACTTTGGTGAGTAGTAACAGGGGTCTTAAAAGCTTGCAAGTGGCCATCTAGATGCAACAATGGGTCTCTCCTCATCCAGAGCAAAGAAGAATGAAGAAAACCAAAGACACGTGGAAACAATTAGTCCAAGGGACTAGCAGACCATGTGATCCTCAGCCTATATGATCATGAGACCAGAAGTACTAGACGATGCCCAGCTACCACTGTCAACCACTCAGAGGGGGATTAGTACAGGGGATCCTGGATAGAATGGGAGAACAATGTGGGAAAAAACTCAAAACCCCTGAGACTATGGCCCCTAGTTACCCTTCAGGTCTGGAACTGATCTCACTCCTGTGGCTTCCAGCCAAACAAGATAGGCCTATGGAGTGAGCATTTACATCAGGCAGAAACACTCCTTGGAGAAATGAATCATGGACAAACAGAAGGGCAGTGTTTGCAAGGGAGAAAACTCGGGGGGGGGGGAGTGCATGGAAAGGAAGGACACAGGGAAGAGGTAACTATGGGGAGGAAGTGAGAAGAGAGCTGTTACACTGTGGGGAATTACAGTCAATGCCATAAAACAAAAATGTGTATGAATTGCTATATGGAAAATGAATTTGCTCTGTAAAATTTCACCCAAATCACAACTGAAAGAAAAAAGAAAGAACAATACTAAGTCTTCCAATCCACGAACATGAGGTATAGTTTCTCTTTTTAATTTCTTTCCACAATGTTTTGTAGTTTTCAGTATACATGTCCTGCACTTTTGTTAAAGCAACTGCATTTTATAGGCTAAATTCTAATCTGTCTTCTGTCAAAGATGTCCCAAAATTCCTTCCACAAAGCTTCTTGGGCATTCAACATGTAAGTACCACCAATTACAAGCCTTTTCTGTCTTGGCCAAATGTTGACTCTGAAAGTGGAAAATCAGGAAATAATAATTTGGGAATTAAAAATAGAAAAATGGTGAGGCAATGAAAGTGGCTGAGTTTTTTGAGGTATAATGTGACATGAGATGAGGAATTCAAGAACAAATCTACTGGGACCCCAATATAAAGACCACACAAAGAAGAGGGATCTAGTGGAAATGCCTGTTCCCCATTCAAATCATTTTCTTTTGAGCTATGAGAGTGTTATATACTATTTCTAGTTCTAATCCTGATCTAACTTTATCTTTCCTCTGAATACAGTGGAGTCAAAAAATCTTTTCCCTTAGTTCTCTAATTTTACTTACAATAAACTGCATTCCAACCTAATTTCCCCAATTTCTTAAGCAACAAAATTATTGACTCCTCAATTTTTTAAGCTACAAAACTCTCAGCTGATAGAATCTGATCTCTCTTTAACTGAACAATGCCTCCTGCCTAAAGTCATAGAAACTAGCTTTTGAGCAATCCTAGAGCTTAAGTCCAATTATCAATTTGTTGGATTCCATTTCATATGCAAAAGAAACTTAGTTACTGGCATACATACAGAATTCCTACTTCTTTTCATATTTCATTTTTATACACATACCCATATTTCATAATAAGTTTTGCATAAATACATAACTATGGTAATATACATTTTTGTGGGTGTGTAAAATTCTTTATCTTTCTTCTCTTTCTCCTTCTCTGGTGACATCTTGTCCATATCACAAACATGGCACATGCACATTTACATCAGTCAGTTTCTTCATGGTCTTCTAAGTCTTGTACCTGTGTGCATTAAAATTCAGTTAGTCAAGGTCTGTTAATGCTGGTATGCATGGCCTATCGATGTACAAACTGGACTTCTTTTTGAAATGGTTTCTCAGGAACTACCATCTCACGCCAACAACTGCCCTCTGATTTAACTGGTAACTAGCCTCCTCGAAGGAGGAAGACTCCTGCTGTGCTAGATCACAGAGGCTCAAGTCCAGGGAATAATTAAGAAATTCCCAAATGCCTGATGACAACTCCCATTTCTGTAGCAACTGACAATATGAAACTTTTTACATACACATTATCCCATTCTGTGTTTTCAACAACATTAGGAGTTGGTATTACTCTTCATATTTATAGATAAGGACGTAATTTGTCACTCAATAAATAACTGTAACAACCAAACCACACTACCACCCCCTGGATTTGAGATAATGTCAGTTTATTCTGGTGAATACTTTGGGAATTGCCTGTATGGTAAAAGGAGCTCTGGTGGCATAGTGTCTAAGATATTTGACTGCCAACCAGAAGGCTGGCTGTTCAAACCCACCAGCCACTCTTCAGAAGGAAGGTTGGGAAACCTACTTCCGTAGTGTTACCACCTCAGAAACCCAAAGAGGGGTTGCTATGAGTTGGATCCGACTCAACAGTAGTGAGTTTTGTATGAGAAAGGAGCTTGAATTTCTGAAGCAAAATACATGTTCAAAAATGAAGCAAAAATATTCATCTCTAAATATATGAAAAAGTTATAGGCAGCACAACTCCATGTCTTGCCTATTTCCTATCACCATCCTGATCTCTGAAGCATTTTCTGGCGGGTCTGACCCTAGCTTCCCACCCAGCAGGAAAGGGCTGCAGAAAATTACCAGGACAGATTTCATTCTCAGGGAATCAACAAGGCAGCCAGGGCCCAACCACCCCCTCACGTAGGGATCAATTTGGGCAGCTTAGTGGTAAATCTGGTTTTGATCACTCTAATTTTTAACTCTGTACCATCGTGTACTATTTTGTCAAAAATTTATCAGTGGATCTGTGCTACTCCTGTGTTATTAACACTTTACATTGTTGTTGTTATTAAGTGCCGTCGAGTCGTTTCCGACTCATAGCCACCCCATGCACAGCAGAACGAAACACTGCCCGATTCTGCGCCAGCCCCACAATCCCTGCTTTACGTGAGTCCATCATCGCAGCCACCGTGTCAATCCATCTTGTTGAAGGCCTTCGCCTCTTTTGTCGACCTTCCACCCTACCAAGCATGACATCCTTCTCCAGGGAATGGTCCCTTCTTACAACATGACCAAAATAGGTGAGATGACG
>NW_006921912.1:2510368-2521568 GCF_000298275.1 Orycteropus afer afer | reverse complement strand
TACATGTCACCACAGTAGGACAAACTGACAGACAAGTTTGTCTTGCTGTTGGAGACCTCTCGTATCACCCCCACCTGGGTCCCTGTGGCTGGCTGTACCTCTGTCTGGCTTCCTGGCTTTTAATCCCCTTTCTCCTGTTCTTCTGGCCTGCTGCTTTGGGTGTCCCTGGGGCTGACTGATCCTCTGTCCGGGTTCCTGGCTTTTATCCCTTCTCCTGCTCTTCCAGCCTGCTACTCTGGGTGGGCCTGAGTTTCCTCTCCTCACCTAATCCCTTCAGCTGATTGCTCTTTTCTCTGGCTTCCTGGCTTTTAATCCCCTTTCTCCTGCTCTTCCTGCCTGCTACTTTGGGCGTCCTGAGTTTTCTCTCCTCACCTGTAACCCTGGGGCTGACTGCTCTTCTGTCCGGGTTCCTGACTTTTATTCCCTTTCTCCTGCTGTTCCAGCCTGCTACACTTTACATTACCAACTTTATATTGGAGAACATTATCTCTTACGAGAATGGCATTGTCACAGCTCGATTTCTTCCTTTATTTGACATGGCCATATGGTACATGTTGTTCTTGTTAGGTGCCATCGGGTCAGTTCTGGCTCAAAGCAATCTTACATAACAGAATGAAACAAATCTGGTTATTTGGATATATTAATGTGTATGTGCTGGTGGTAAAGGGGGGTGTGTTAGATTGGGTTCTCTAAAGAAACACGAAAACCAGCAAAGCATATATATATATATATATATAGAGAGAGAGAGAGAGAGAGAAATTTATCTTAGGAAAATGGCTCACAAACGTATAGAAGCCGGCAAGTCCAAAGTCCCTGGAGTAAATGTCGGGCTGGCGGCAGTCTTAGCTTCCGTAAATGCAGGGGGCCAAGAAATTCAAGGCTGGCAGGAAGTACACTTGTTGTTGACTCCAACAAAAGACGTATCCAAGATCTCCATGCCAAGCGGTGGGCTGGTCACTCACGGAAGGTTGTAGTCAGCACACCAGGGTCCCAACTCCTCCAAGAATGTCTCTCTTCCCAGGATGTCCCTGGATATCCTGGAAGCAGGCCACACCCCTAGGGAAACTCCCCTTGGGCAGACTGGCCACTCAGAACACAGTCATCTGATCCCATCATGGGAACAACCACACAGAACTGGGGTCCAGCCAAGTTGACACACAGCTCCAACTATCACAGGGGGAAATGAGGATGTGGAAACAAATGCATGCTTACCTCTTTGGGCCTTACGTTTTATTGAGGGAAAACCAAAGCCACTGCTGTCAACTCTGACTCACAGCAACCTCACAAGACAGAGCAGAACTGCCTCATACGGTTTCCAAGACAGTGAATCTTTATGGTCATCTTTCTCCTATGGAGTGACAAGTGGGTTCAAACTACAGACCTCTTGATTAGCAGCCAAGCACTTTAACCATTCTCCCACCAGGTCTCCTTTATGAAGCAAAAAGGCAAAAAACAAGCTTAACACATAATTATATGTTAGAAGATGGTAAGTGGAATGAAGAAAAAAGCAAAGGAGGTCAGCAGAGCTGGGAGGTTGACACGTGGTATAGTTTTAAATAGGATGGCCAGGGTAGGTCCACCAAGAGGATATCTGAGCAAAGATTTAAAGTCATATCATGTCTTCTTTCTTCGCATAATCTACTCTCTGAAAAAAGTTCCTCTCCTCTCTACCTTTCTGACCCTTATCTATCTTTTGAAGCCCAGCTCAACCTAATATTCTCCAGAAAGGTATCAGAACACTTTAGCCCACACTGCTACCTCTGCCTCCTAACTTTTGCAACTACTTTGGTTTATATCCATCTTTTCACCAACAAATCTATTTTGTTTGCTATTTTTATTTCATCATTGCCTGTCCTATCTACCCATTCCCCACCAAATTTTCTTTAGAGAACACCACAGCTCTCAGCAAATAGCTGTTTATCTGTGTAAATAGAGTACAAAGGCCCAGAACCAAAATGTAGTTCCTTAAACACCCAGTCTAGTGCTAATGAGCCTTATTGCTTCCTAAGGAGCCTAATTCAGCTTAAATGTTTAGACTGCCTTGGTAAGCAGAAATTCAGTGTGACTATTCATTAACCACGAATGATTCACTGTATTTATTGCACTGTACTCAGTACTTGGGAACAGTAGTTATGCTCAGAGGTGAGTTTTCATATTAACCAAGAGTGCTTTGTTGGATACACAGATCCTCTGTCACTTCCCCACATGGCTTTCTAAGGATATGGTTCTGAATGATCTCTCCTAACCTCGCCTCCTTTCTTCCCCTGCCCAGGGCTCGGAAAGAATGATACTTTGAATTCCCCCTGCTAGAGCACTACCTGGCATGTAAGCAGCGCTCACATTCACTAGTGGCTACCTACCTCCTCAGGAATGCCCTCCTACTCCTCTTCACCTCAGCCACCTACCTGTACCTTGGCCACTTCCACCTGGATGTCTTCTTCCAAGAGGAATTCAGCTGCTCCATCAAGAGAGGGCTGCTAAGTGATGAGACCTACGTCCCTCATCTGATCATGTGCAGGCTAACTTTCCTGTCTGTCTTCCAGATTGTTAGCCTCTCCAGCGTAGCAATATACACCCTGTTGGTCCCAGTGATACTATACAACCTCACCCGGCTATGTAGGTGGGACAAACGACTCGTGTCTATCTATGAGATGCTTCCAGCTTTTGATCTCCTCAGCAGAAAGATGCCGGGATGCCCCATCAATGACCTCAATGTGATCTTTCTTTTCCTCCGAGCCAACATCTCTGAGCTCATCTCTTAGCTTGTTAATTGTCTTATGTATGTTAAAAGACACAACCACTCAGAAGCACAACATTGACACAATGGTCGATTTCATGACTTTATTGGCTGGCTTAGAGCCCTCAAAACCTAAATATCTCACCCCCCGGGTATGTGATGAACACTCATAACTAAGAAAGCATGGAGCAAAAAAAATATGGAAAGTAAAAATATCTCTTTCCTCACAAGCCCACATAAAAGCCCACTTTCGAACAAGACTTTCCATTCCATTCCAGTTTGTACCTCCTGCTAAGAATTTGCTTTTCCATCCCAGATATATTGAATCAAAATCTACATTTTAAAAAGATCCCCAGGTGATTCTTACAGATCTTGTTACAATATATATTCTAATTCAGCATATCTAGGGTAGAAATGTTAAGTCCTCAGCAGGAGGTCAAAATGAAATGAGTAAGTTCTAAGCGCTGCTTTAGAATTGCTAAGCTTGGATTCCAGTGAATCAGTAAAGAACAGAGAAGGGCCTCCTGACAGTGGGCACAGCATATTTTAGAGCTCAGCATCATGAGAAGCACGGGTATGGCAAGTAGTTAATACGAGTTAAAGATGAAAGAGAGAAGCCAGCCGAGAAACTGAAGTAGTCATCAGGGTATGGATCCTGAAGCTTCTTGTGTACCAACTGAAGAGCTGGACTTTTAGCCAATGACAATGAGAAATAGTAAATGTTTATATACCAGTCTCTTGCTTGGTTTGGGTAAACTTATCTGAATTTGTCAGAATCAACATTTTTTACTTTTCTTTGAAAAGAAGGGTCTAAATGGCCTATCCAGAAATTCTCAGAAGAGATAATACACAGCTCTAAAAATAAACAGGAAATATGAGACAGAATGGTATTGTGGACTGAGCATCGTCTCTGAAGTCAGATTAAAGTTCCACTAAACACAAACAGCAATCAGAACGAGAGTTAGATTCTGCCCAGGCATACTTCCTTCAAGAAGCACTACCATATGTCCTCCCTCCTTCTCTTACTGGGTGCTCCATATCATCCAATATCTACCTCTGGGATAAACCTTTTAAGACTGTATTAATACTGCCAATTTACTTACAAGTCTTTCCCTCTTAAATTAAGTTTCCTAAAGGTTGTTTTAAGATAAACACTAAAGGAATATTTTTCTGAGTAAATAAATAACTGAATGCATTGCCTAGTAGCATCACATTCTTTGAACATTTAGACCTAGCTTCTAAGTAGTCCTGTACGGAAAATGCTTTGCATGCACAAAAGATGCTCTTCACAGAAGTTGACCAAAAAGTCAAACAACGTGAAAATAATTATAGAAAATACAACACAGCCATAACTGATATATTAAGTTGTTGCTGTTGTTAGGAACTATCGTGTCATGTCCAATTCATAGAGACCCTATGCACAGCAGAACGAAACACCACCCAGTCCCGTGCCAGCTCCATGATCCTTGCTATTCTTGAGCCCATAGTAGCAGCCCCTATGTCAGTCCATCTCATTTGGGGCCTTCCCCTCTTTCATCAACCCTCCACCTTACCAAGCATGACATCCTTCTCCAGCAAAATGGTCCCTTCAGACAACATGCTCAAAGTAGGTGAGACAAAGTCTGGCCATTCTCGCTTCCAAGGAGCATTCTGGCTGCACTTCCTCCGGGACAGATCGCTTAGTTCTTTTAGCAGTCCAGGGTACTTTCAGCATTCTTCACCAGCCACAACTCAAAAGCATCAACTCTTCTTTGGTCTTCCTTATTCACTGTCCAGCTCTCACATGCATATGAGGTGACTGAAAATATCATGGCTTGTGTCAGGCACATCTCAGTCCTCAAACAGACATCCTTGATCCTCAGCACTTGAAAGAGGTCCCTTGCAGCCAACTTGCTCAATGCTATATGTCATCTAATGTTCTAACTGCTGCTTCCATTGGCATCAAGTGTAGAACCAATCAATGTGGAGTCCTTGACAACTTCAATCTTTTCTCCATTTATCATGAAGCTGCTTATAGGTACAGTTGTGAGGATTTTTTTCTTTATATTGAGATGTAATCCCTACTTCAAACTATATACTTCAATTTTCATCAGTAAGTGCCTCAAGTCATCTTCACTTTCAGCAAGCAAAGTTGTTTCATCAGTGTATCGCAGGTTGTTAATGATTCTTCCTCCAATCTTGATGTCACGTTCTTCTTCATAAAGTCCAGCCTCTTGGATTATTTGCTTGGCATACAGATTGAGTAAGTTTGGGGAAAGGATACAACCCTGACGCCCTCCCTTGCATTTTAACCATGTAGCATCCCCTTGTTCTGTTTGAAAAACAGCCTCCTGGTCAATGTATAGGTTCCTCATGAGCACAATCAAGTGTTCTGGAATTCCCATTCTTTTCAATGTCATCCACAATTTGTCATGATCTACACAATAAAATGTCTTTGCATTGTCAATAAAACACAAGTAAACATCTTTCTGGTGTTCTTTTCTTTGAGCCAGGATCCATCTGACAGCAACTATGATATCCCTTGTTCCGCGTCCTCTTCTGAATCCAGCTTGCACCTCTGGAAGTTCTCTGTCAATATACTGCTGCAACCATTTTTGAATTATGTTCAGTAAGATCTTACTTGCCTGCAATATTAATGATATTACTCAATAACTTCCACATTCTGTGGGGATTACCTTTCTTTGGAATGGGTACAAATATGGATCTCTTCCAATCAGTTGACCAGTTAGCTGTTTTCCAAATCTCTTGGCATAACCAAGTGAGTGCCTCTAGTGGGGCATGTTTGTTGAAACATCTCAATAGATATTCCATCAATTCCTGGAACCTTGTTCTTCACCAATTCCTTCAGTGCAGCTTCGACTTCTTCCTTCAGTACCATTGGTTCTTGATCATATGGCAGCTCCTGAAATGGATGAAGATCTACCAGTTCTTTTTGGTACAGTGACTGTGTATTCCTGCCATCTTTTTTAGATGTTTCCTGCATCATTCATTATTTTGCCCATAGAATCTTTCAATATTGCAACTCGAAGCTTGAAGTTTTTCCTCAGTTCTTTCAGCATGAGAAATGCTGAGCATGTTCTTCCCTTTTGGTTTTCTAACTCCAGGTCTTTGCACATTTCATTATAGTAATTGGCTTTGTCTGCTCAAGCTGCTCTTTGAAATCTTCTGTTCAGCTCTTTTATCTTCTCATTTCTTCCATTTGCTTTAGCTACTCTCTGCTCAAGGGCAAGTTTCCAAGTCTCTTCTGTCATCCATTTTGGTCTTTTCTTCTTTTCTCATCTTTTTAGTGATCTCTTGCTTTCTTCATGGATAATGTTCTTGGTGTCATGCCACAATTCTTCTGGTTTTTGGTCACTGGTGTTCGATGCATCAAATCTATTCTTTAGATGGTCTCTAAATTCCAGAGGGATATATTCAAGATCATATTTTGGCTCTTGTGGACTTGTTTTGAATGTCTTTAACTTAAGTTGAACTTGTATTTGAGCAGTTGATGGTCTGTTCCACAATCAGCACCTGACCTGGTTTTGGCTGAAGATACTGAACTTTTTCATTGCCTCTTACCACAGATATAGTCAATCTGATTCCTGTGTATTCCATCTGGCAAAGTCCACGTGTATAGCCACCGTTTGTGTTGCTGAAAAATGGTATTTGCAATACGTAAGTTGTTGATCTTGCAAAATTCTATTATGCAATTTCCAGCATCATTTCTGCCACCAAGGCCAAATTTTCCAACTACCCATGATTCTTATTCGTTTCCAAGTTTTGCATTCCAGTCACCAGTGATAATTAACACATCCTGATTGCACATTTGGTCAATTTCAGAATGCAGAAGCTAATAAAAATCTTTAATTTCCTCATCTTTGGTTTTGGTAGTTGGTGCATAAATTTGAATAATAGTCATATTAACAGGTCTTCCTTGTAGGCATATGGATATTATCTTATTACTGACAGATTGTACTTCAGGACAGATCTTGAAACATCCTTTGTGATGATGAACGCCACGCCATTCCTCTTGAAATTTTCATTGTGGCACAGTAGACCACATGGTTGTCTGATTCAAAATGGCCAAAACCCATCCATTTCAGCTCACTAATGCCTAGGATTATCAGTCATTATGACCTCCATTTCATTTTTGACAACTTCCAATTTTCCTAGATTCATGCTTTGTACATTCCATGTTCTGATTATTAATGGATGTTTGCAGCTGTTTCTCCTCAATTTGAGTCATGTTATGACAGCATATGGAGGTCTCGAAAGCTTTTACCGTATCTGTATCATTAAGGCTGGTTCTAGGAGCTCTGGTAGCATAGTGCCTAAGGCACTTGGCTGCTAACTAGAAGCCTAGTGGTTTAAACCCACCAGCAAATCCTCAGAAAGAAGATTGGGCAATCTACTTCCATAGTGATACTGCCTTGGAAACCCAAGAAGGGGTCGCTGTGAGTCAGGTCTGACTCAATGGCACATAACAACAAGAAGGCTGGTTCTACTCTGATGATGCAGCTCTTTCCTGGTCCTACTGTGAGAGCCTTCTGACCTAACTGGCTTATCCTCCTGCACTATATCGGACAATGTTTCTGGGGTATTCATAAAGTTGCACAGTAATGTATCAGACAGTATTCCTCTGCTATTCACAAGGTTTTCCCTGGCCAATTCTTTGAGAAGTGGATGGCCTCCTCCTTCTTCCTAGTCTGTCTCAATCTGTAAGCTGTTGAAACCTGTGTACCATGTGCAACTCTACTGGGTTTGAGACACCAGTGGCACAATCTCAAGCCTCACAGCAACACGCCACTACAGTAGGACAAACTGACAGACAAGTTTGTCTTCCTTAGCTGTTCAAAACCTCTCCACCCTCCCTACGCTCCCCTTACATAGATCCCTGCCTTTTTCCCGCAGCTTAAGAGGGCCATGGCCTAGGTCCCCAGCCTTACTTGGATCCCTGCCTGTGCTTTCTTGCTCTGTCCTGTTCAGTCCCCTCTCCCCGCCCCCAGCTTTTTCTCTGCTTTCCCCAGCTTTCCCGTCACTTGGGAGGGCCGTGGCCTGGGTCCCCGGCCTTACCTGGATCCCTGCCTCTGATTCCTTGCTCTGTCCTGGTCTCACCCTCTCCCTTGCCCCGGCTTTTTCTCTGCTTTCCCACCACTTGGGAGGGCTGTGGCCTGGGTCCCTGGCTTTCCCTGGATCCCTGCCTCTGCTTCCTCATATATTAAGTAGCCATTTAAAATTATGTTTACAAAAAAGTCATAACACCATGAAATGATTATATAATAATGCTCAATGATCAAAAAGGAAACATATTAAATACGATATAACTAATACAAAAATGCATGAAAATATTAAACACACATAGGTTAGCATTCAAACCCACTAGCCACTCTTCGGAAGGAAGACCGGGCAACCTACTTCTATAGAGATACCTCCTCGGAAACCCAAGAAGTGTTCACTATGAGTCAAACTGACTTGATGGAAGTGAGTTTGGTTTTGATTTTAACATGTTACAGCAGTTCACTCCATGTGGCATTATAAATTATTTTTTTCTTCTCTATAGTTGTTGTTGTTATGTGCCGTCAAGTCGGCCCCGACTCATAGCGACCCCTCCTTGGGTTTGTGAGGCAGTATCACTACAGAAGTAGATTGCTCCATCTTCCTTCCAAGGAGTGGCTGGTGGGTTTGAACCGCCAGCCTTCTGGTTAGCAGTCAAGTGCCTTGGCCACTATGCTACCAGAGCTCCCTCTCTGTAGTATATCTTGTAAATTTTCTAAAACTAGCATGAGATGTTTTACGATTGTATGGAAATGTTTCTAATGAAAAAACAGTAAGTGTTTTTCTGCAAATCCCACTAAATTCATTGGCCATAGCAGCCTGCAAACTAAGACAAAGGATGGCACTTTTCCTCTGAGATATCCTAGCATCAGAAGTTATCCAAATTCCTGAGGGACAAAAAGAATCAGGATCAGCCCAAAGCTGATTCCACAATATAAAGATGAGATATACCTGCACTCTCAAACTTTTTACCTATTCTGACATCAGCAGTCCAGCCCATGGCACTCTCTATTTCTCTGCTAAACTAAAAAATAAATAAATAAATAAAACCAAACTCACTGCCATCGAATTGATTCCAACTCATACTGACCCCCTTTGGGTCTCCAAGGCAATATATCTTTACAGAAGTAGATTGCCCAGTCTTCCTTCTACAGAGTGACTGGTAGGCTTGAACTACCAACCTTCTGGTTAGCAGTCAGATGCTTTAGGCACTATGCCACCAGAGTACCTTACTTCTCTGCTAGGTTTGATCATTTGTTGCAATGGCCACACAGAACTCAGAGACCATACTCACTCACAGTCATGGAGTTCATTAGGGAAGTAAAGGCCTCTCAGCTCCCTCTTGGCCATATCTACACGCAGGCCACACTTCTTGGCCTGGCAAGCCTTCTCTTGAATGAGCTAACAGAGCCTTCTCTGAGCTATGCTAGCCTCCTCTCAGCCTCTGATCTGCTTGGGCAAATGTTACAGCTCTTTGGCTCCGCCAACAAGTGTCCAGAGACATCCCACACTGCCAGTAAACCTCCTGATCAAAGACACTCAGCTTTCACTCTTGGGGCCAGGATGCCCACCACAGCCATCTCACACCAGTCCCCTGGATCTCTGCCTTGTGCTCTGTCTTGTGTCTCTGCAGTGTTCAGCTCTGTCTCCTTGGTCTAGGAGGTTCTCAGCACAGAACCCTAGATGCAAAGGACATGCTTAACTCCAGGCTTTTCTTCTTGATAATAGTGAGGTCCCCTCAACCTCTGTGGGACTGGCCCTTTTATAAGGCTTCTCTTCCCACCAAGACCACTAACTGACCAATCCCCTCATTAGGCCATGGTCACCTAATTTGCATAGTAATCAACCAATCCCCACAAGGGTTTTACACACCTTATTTGCATAGTACACTGTCCAATTCCTACAATGCTGTGACCTAGCAAATCATCTTGGCAGAACTACAAAGCCAGAGCCAAAAAGGCCATGTATAAAGAGAAACCCATTATACTACACTCTCCCACAAGACATGATACAGGGATACAAACAGGAATAATGTAAATAAAGTCAGAATCCCAATGCTTGCAATGGCAAAATAGAGCTAGACGGCAAATAAATTAGGTAGTTAGCAAAGTTTAAAAAAAAAAAAAAAAGACAATCTCTTCCTAGCACTCTATTTTCATGTTCCAAAATAAAGTGTTAGTCTGTATTATTAAAGACATGAGTGAGGGTATTTTGTGGGCTGAAAACATTTCCAGCATTTTCCAAAAATCAATCTATATGGCTGCCTTGAGTGTGTTTATGAAAGCACACTGGTACCACAAAGAGTTGCTGTGGATTCAGGCAGGTCCAAATGTTTTGTTATATATATTTCACTACAATGTAATTTAATTTTTTTAATTAAAAAAAAGAAAATCCCAGCCAAGCACTGCAAAGGGTAGCTTACAATACTAATGGACGTAAAGGAAATTTTGTAAGTCGTCTGTGTCAAAACCATTTTGCCAACACTCTGTCACTATTTTTACAATTTTCAGAAACAAAATATCTGGGTTATCCATTCTAAATGTATCTTTTTAAGAATTCTGATCAAAAATTACTTATATTAGCATTGGAAATTTTTTCTCCTGTTATTTAAGGAACTTATTGTTTTAAATGCATACATATTTTTAAATTTCCATGTACAACTCTATACAAGCCTAAAACTTGAATATAAAATGGTAATGGTATTCTGTATCAATAGAAGATTTTCCAAAAAAAAAAAAAAAACCATTGCATGGAGTTGACTGAACTGCCCCATAGGGTTTCCAAAGCTGTAACTCTTTACAGAAGCAGAATGTGACATCTTTCTCCCATTGAGTGGCTGGTAGGTTCCAATTGCCAACATTTCAGTTGACAGCAGAATGCTTTAACCACCTCACCACTAGAGCTTTACCCTATAGAAATCACTGTCACCTCCATTATCCCATTTCTATGACAAAGTGGGCAAGAAATATTTTCCTTTCCCAGAGAAAAAAAAAACACCTGTTAATCACAGGCTCACTCAACAAATCAGTGACATTGCTGAAAGAATTCAATCCTGTGATCCGGTGCATTTACCAGTGTTGTTGTTGTTGTTATGTACCATCCAGTCAGACCTGACGCGTAGCAACCCCTCCTTGGGTTTCCATGGCGGTATCATTACAGAAGTAGATTGCCCAACCTTCCTTCCCAGAAGTGGCTGATGGGTTTGAACCACCAGTCTTCTGGTTAGCAGTCAAGTACCTTCGGCACTATGCTATCAGAACATACCCTAGAGATTTGCCTGTCTTCCACACATAGTGATTTTATATGGGCCTGGGTTATAAAGGTATAGCTATATATATTCTCTGGAGAAGGATGTCATGCTTGGTAAAATGGAGGGTCAACAAAAAAAGGGGAAGGCCCTCAACAAGTTGGATTGACACAGTGGCT
>NW_006921912.1:2496745-2509473 GCF_000298275.1 Orycteropus afer afer | reverse complement strand
GGGTTTGAACCGCCAGCCGTCTGGTTAGCAGGCAAGTATCTTAGCCACTATGCTACCAGAGCTCATTTTGGTAAGATTTTGTTTGGTTCGCCTTACCACCACGCCTTAGCTATGCATTTGTATGCAGTGTCGTTTTCGGACGCCGTTTCTCCCTCCTATCCTGGACTTTTCTCTCCTGCAGCCCCGTCTCATTCTAAGGGGCCAAAACCATGCATCTGTCCCGGCCCCGGAAGTCACACGCGACCAGCACCGTTACATAATTTCCGGACACGGCTTACTTCCGGGAAAGACACGGAAGTGCTGGCAGGCCCCGGCAGCTAGTTTCGTTTATAGAGTTTACGGCCCTGTTTTTGGATTTGGTGACATCCTGAAAGCCCCTTTCTGCGCGCGAGGAACAGTCGAGGCCAGCGCTATCGTTCGTTCTAGGAGCTGATGTCGGCCGCGTCCTGGAGGCCCCGTAGCGGGGCCGGACCATGAGCTTGCTGGGCGGCCTTACTTCCTCTCCTCGGACCCTGCTGCAATCCAGCAAGGCCAGGATGAAAAAGCTCCCAAAGAAAAGCCAGAACGAGAAGTACCGGCTGAAGTACCTGCGGCTGCGGAAGGCGGCCAAAGCCACCGTGTTTGTGAGTCTGACTGTCGCTTACCATCTCTCTGCCTCCAGATTCCTTCCTTGAGAAATGTTTTCCCAAGCTGTTCCCTTTCCCAACCAAACCAAACTCATTGCCATTGATTCCATAGAGAATCGTAGAGACCCTGTAGGACAAAGTAGAATTGCCTCAGAGGGTTTCCAAGATTGTAAATCTTTGTGGAAGCGGACTGCCACATCTTTCTTCCCCAGAGTGCCTGGTGGGTTGGAGCTGCAGACTTCAGTTTAGAAACCAGCCTAACTCTTTGAGCACTGCGCCTCCAGGGCACCTTCCAGGAATCATGGCATTATTAACGCATTGGTTCCTTTTGCAGTATACAGTACTGCTTGTTAGCCTTGTGTCCTTGGACAAATTACGTAATTTCTGTGCTCTTCTGTTTCCTCATTCTCCAGACAACTGAGAAGTAGGCACTTTTTTAAAAAATGAGAGCATTGCTTAAAGCCATTTTCAAAGCACTGACTCCAGCTTGGATATCCTGATTCAGGTTCTATTATTTTCACTACATAGCCTGTTTCTCAAGCACCTCGTATAAATATTTTAACTGATCCCATTGCCTAAATAGGCACTTGAAGCTTTCTGTAATTTCCCCTTTCCAACCTTCTTTGAGTGTACCAAGCGTTTGTACCGTTTTTATTATAGAGGCACTGAGTTGAATGAATCAACTGGTTTGCCAGCCACAACTTCGTATTAAGATACCCTAGCCGCTCAAGGAAGATGGGGCAATCTACTTCCGTAGTGATACCGCCTCGGAAACCCAAGGAGGGGTCGCTATGAGTCAGGTCCTACTGGACGGCACATAACAACAGCAGCTTGCTTGAGCTTGCATCAGAGCTGGAAAATAGGGAGTTCTCAAATGTCTTTCCACCTCTGAATGAACACTTTACCTCTTCTTCCAAAGCATTTCCTTCAGCATTTGCAATGTGCACAGGAGAGAAATAATTAGAATTGAGAGGACTTAACTTCTGATTGTTCCCTTTATTTTATCCCCTACAATTCAAAGGTACTTGAAGCTTGGAGTCTATGTTATTTGAAGGATGTTGGTTCCATCAAGTACATAAAGAAGGTTTTGTGAAGAAAAGGAATATTGTTTCAAACAAAGTTTGAAGCCCCCACTATGGAACATCCACATTGGAACATTCACTTCAGGATTAGTGCTCAGGAGATAGATTAAGTCATCCAAAAAGAGAAGTGATTAATAAGTACGTTAAAAAGTTCCCATCTAGTTTTTTTCCTAAGATTCTCATTGCATGGGATGCTTTAGATTAGATTAGCTTTATAAACTCCCCAAGAGTTAAGGCACTTAGAAGTGGACAGTACTCAATAGTATTAAATTTAAGCATCTACGGATTTAAGAAATATGCCCCTTTTCTCTGCCACAAGCTTACCTGATTAGGTAAACAAGATGGCCACCATCTTGTTTTTCCAAAACAGTCTTGGTTTACACTTAACTGTTCTGACACAAACATTACTACTGCTCCTTTTTTACTCTCAAAGATGCCCCAGTTTGGGTAATAAATTATGTGGTAATCCAACCCATAGTAGAATATGACTCCGCCCACCATTAGCTATAGATTTATTTATAGCTTGCAAAGTAGAATAGCTCTTCTCACCTAGCAACACAGACTATTTTGATTTGAAATAATGGATCCTCTTCTCAACATAATCCTTTGATCTTTATTTTATGTGATTATGTTCAAATGAAAATTTTTCTTAAAGGAAAATGCTGCTATTTGTGATGAAATTGCTCGTCTTGAAGAAAAATTTCTTAAAGCAAAAGAAGAAAGAAGGTGAGCTGGCTTCACTTTATTTCAGAATCACATTTTTGGTGATTGATATGGACTCTGTTATTGTTGTAGGGAATGGCACAGCCATTTGACTGTTTGATCAAGTACAGAAAAATTCATAGTCTGTGATATTTGTGCTTACTTACCCAAGTTGTGTTGGACCATGGAAATGAAACAGCTCTTCTATTGATTATTCTAACAAAGCCCTCTTGCTACATCTGATAAGTAATCTTTTGGACTCCCCAGTTATAAAAGCCAAGATAAACTACTGTTCATTCGACAAGTATTTTTTATGTGTGTAAACCCAGTGTAGAGCACAGTGGGTACATACACATAATTCATGGTGTATGCCCTTCAGAATCCTGATAACCTTCCAACATCAAGGGAGAGGAACTTTCCATATGCAATAGAAATAAGCTATAATTCTTATCATTGGCTTCTTGAGTATGGATTAAGGACTTTATTTAGTATTCCCAATGAGGAATAAGAACCTTTTTTTTCTGCATACACTAATATTTGTACATAATTCTGGTTTCACCAATATTTGAGCAAAATATTAAATTGATATAAAATAGAAGTTCTTAACTCTGCTTCCTTTCTTTCCTGACTACAGGTACTTGCTAAAGAAGCTCCTCCAGCTTCAGGCTCTCACTGAAGGGGAAGCACAGGCTGCAGCTCCTTCCCACAGCACCAGTTTGCCCCTGACATATGGTGTGTCCAGCTCTGTGGGAACTATACAGGGACCTGGGCCCATTCCTGGGCCCAGCACTGGGGCTGAGGAACCATTTGGGAAGAAATCCAAGAAGGAGAAAAAAGAAAAAGGCAAAGAGAACAACAAACTGGAAGGTACCGTGGGGGAAGGATAGCAGTTGCTCCAGTGACTTCAAACACTAATGACAAAGACCTGGTACTAACTAGTAGACACACACAGAGTCATGGAGAGACTTAAGCGCTCATCGGCTCCTGAAGCACCCCTAAAAGCTCTTTAGAAGCAAGTGTATTCGAGCTACTTTGGGTGGAGAAATTCTATTAGAACTGGTTAAATGCAAAGGGAGCTCTGATAATTAGACAAAAATGAATTTCCTCCTCCATGTGTCCCCAACTCTTTGGGTTGCATTTGATTCAGTCTTTCCTAGACATGGAAATGGGCTCAGTGGCCTATTGAGCACACAGCTAACTTGGGAAATTTCTAATCTTAGAAATGAAATAAGAGAACTCAAAGAGTATAAGGCTTTTATCTGCTAAGTGCTAATAATACAGTTGGTAAGTAGGTCAGAAAGATACTCAGGGCTTTGGGAAAATGTCCTACGTGCCCATTCAATGTGTATGTAGAACCAGTATTGGCATATTGTGGTAGCATTCACGTATAAATTATTCCCTTACCCTCAGCACTGGGAGGGACCTAAAGTGGGTGACCCCAGATTTGCGTTTCAGTTCTGAAGAAAACATCCAAGAAAAAGAAAATGGAGGGAGGTGCTCGCAAGCTGGTTCAGCCCATTGCCCTGGATCCCTCAGGACGGCCTGTGTTCCCCATCGGACTGGGGGGTCTAACAGTATATAGCCTGGGGGAGGTGAGTGAGACCAGCGATGTATAGAGAGGAGAATCAGAGAAGTATGGGAATGGGGCTGAGCCTTCCTCCCTATTCCCATGAGCAGCAGCTCCTTGATTCATATCAGCCCTAGCAAATCTCTGCTCCCTAGGAAACCAGGTCAGTTTTGTCTGCTATACAATCTATGCTCGCTGTGTCTCTGTCTGTCTGTCTCTCTCTCTCTCACTCTCTCTCTCTCTCTCTCTCTCTCATTTGACTCACTCTTTGTAGCCTCGAAGTTGTTCTAGAGGCTACTAGAGTAAAACGTCTAAATTCTCCAATGAGCTCAATATCAGGTCGGGGGAATCTTTTTATAGATCATCACCGACCGACCTGGCTTTCATGATGAAAGTGCCATCTACCCTGTGGGCTACTGCAGTACTCGAGTATATGCCAGTATGAAGTGCCCAGACCAGAAGTGTCTGTATACATGTCAGATCAAGGATGGTGGTGTGCAGCCACAGGTACCCACTCTTTTTGTTCCCCTTTTGAGAGCCTTCCCTATGCCTGGTACTTTATATGCATTAACTTATGCTGACAACTTACAGAGTAGATACTGTACAATCTCCACTTGGGTTAAACCAAAGGTATAGAAAAGTGATCAGCCCTAAGTCCCACCTCTACCAAGTGACTGGGCTTAAATGTAAATCTATATCTAATCCCCAAACTGGTGGCCTTTCCCTTGAACCATATTGTGTCTAATGTCAGCCTTTTAACTATGTGAACTCTTGATAGCCCAGCTTATTTGTGAAGTGCAGGCCCATACTCGGAATATTTGATACTCTGCCATTTCAGGATGGATCAAAAAAGGAGGTAGCAGGGAAACTACCTGTTAGTTTCTGCACACACTTTTAAGGGCCTGGAGTCCTGAGTCCTAATATGATTAAAAGCCTTTGTTCATTCTTGTCAGTGCTAAGATTCAAGCCAGTTCATTTTCCCCAGTTATGTCACGTCTGATAATTAGAAAAACAGGAACCATTTTCAGAATTCCAGGCTTCACTGTCTGATGATATTATAGATGACTGAAAAACTGGATGGAAAGAAGTAGAGGCAAGGTACTCAGAAACCTCTGAGCAGAAGCTTGGAGAACCTGAACCTACCTGACTCATTTGGATAATACTGCATTACTTCTGTCTTGGTTACAGCAATGTTAACGCATCTGAGAGTTCATACGGCCTTGGTCATGCAGCAGTTCTCTTGAGAGAATATTCAACATTGTATACTGCTCAGTAATGCAGTAGTATACAATATTTATAACATTGTTGAATGCAAATCTAATAAAAATCCTACTAGAAACTTAGTGGAATTAACAAGTTGATTCTTAATTTCATCTGAAAGATAAAATGATAAAATATATTTGAAAATGAAAAATCTATGGGGCTTTTAGTTTTCTTTTTTCAGCTTATTAACCCTTCTGGACATTATTTTTAGGTATGTTGTGAGCTAGGGATCTAGTAATTTTTTTTTTTTCCCACTAGCATCAAGTGATACCCTTGGTATATACTAAATACATACAATACTTGGGAGGGCAGCTTGTTAGTATCTACCAATAACTTTAATATGTGTACATTTTGACCCCAAATACTTCTAGATACTCTGGTATCCCCTAAAGACAGATGCAGATGTTAACAAAGAGTTACATAGCAAGGTACAATACAGCATTATTTGCAATAGCAAGAAATTAGACATAACTGCTCATTAGTAGAAGCATTAAGTAAATTATGGTATATTCACCCTGTGGAATATTATACAACAGTTAAAAGAATAAAGTAGATGTATACATACTAACATAGAAAGGTCTTCAAGACCAAAGCATGACATTTTCATCTTCCTTCTTTGCTCAAATAGGATAGTTTGCACACATTGCAAAAAGAATATAGTAATAATAATGGCAGTTGAGAAGACCAAAACTAAATAGGAGAGCAGTTCTGGAATATTTGAAGATAATTGCTCATTGTTTTCATGAATTAGCAGAGAAATAAATATAAATTATCTTAAACTCACAATGTGTGTACTAGTTGAAATAACAAAACTGTCAATAACTAAAACTCACAAGATAATTGGTTTCTAAAATTTGACAGAGTAAACTTGAAATAAATGAAATAATAACCACAAAAGAAAACAGTAGTAGAAACTACTCGGTAAAATACTGATGAACATCGTTATTGGGGTAAAAAAAAATTATACAGAATAAAAATTAATCCTCTTCAAAATAATTTGAATAAAGTAAAGAAACAGTTGGAAACTGTTTAACTATACTTCATCAGAAACTGGGCAGGAAATTAAGTTATAGAGCTTATTACAGAAATACTTCCTTGGCAAAAATTCCTTAGTTTTAATATAATTTTGATGTAACAGTTTCTTTTTATAAACACAGTCAAGCTATTTTGCAATTTAAAAATTAAAGAAAATGAAAGAGTTTACATTCAAAATGTACAGTAAGTCAAAGATTACAACCAAAGTGATCGCATTTGTTTTAAAATACCATTTGTATTTTGTACATATAGATATAAGTAACTTGCAAAAGGTACGTAACAAATTAGATGTGAACTTCGGGAGAGCAGTCAGCCAAGGCGTGTGGACTTTCACTTTTTACTTAGATTTGTTGGAATTTTTAACAGTCCAATATGAAATTGTTCCATCACTTAATATGGTACATATGGGCTTCAAGTTCCAGAACAAAGAAATAATTTATAGTTGTCTGACTTTCTGTCTACTTCTTCCTCCTTGAGGATTAATCTAATTGCTCCTTTATCTTTCCCAGTTTGAAATTGTTCCTGAAGATGACCCCCAGAATGCCATTGTCAGCTCTTCTGCAGATGCTTGTCATGCAGAACTGCTCAAGACCATAAGTGCGTCTATGTAAGTTGGCCAGCAGATTGAAGTCAGGCCAAAAGGATTACTTTTGGTATCAAAAGCTAAACCAGGCTAACTGCCATCAAGTCAGTTCTGACTTGTAGCAACCCCCATTGGGTTTCCAAGACTGTAATTCTTCATGGAAGTAAATTATTCCATCTTACGTACACAGAGCAGCTGGTGGGTTTGAACCACTGACCTGGTTAATAGCCACATGCCTTATCCACTACACCACCAGAGCTCCTTTTAGTACAGTGAGATCTTTTCTCTTCTTTTAATGAGCAGAGATCTTTTGTCTTAGAGAAACCTATCTTGCAGCCTTCAGACATCTTAGAAACTAGAGTCTTCAGAGTAGCCAAGTCAAGAAAGGATTTCATGTTCATACCCTTTCCTTTGTGAACCCATTTCCTTCACCCCCTAAGCTTTCAAACTAAAATTCTCCCTCTCCTATTTAGAGGGAAGCTAATGCCCAACTTGTTTCCATCTGGAGCTGACTTTTTTGGATTTTCTCATCCAACCATCCACAATCTAATCCAGAGTTGTCCAGGAGCTCGAAAATGTGTCAAGTAAGTGTGGTCAAATTTAATCCTTTTAGAGAAGTTCAGTAATCAGCTGGCCAGGGACCTAAGCTGGAAGTGACTGCTTTGTCCATCATGTATTTATTGAGCATTTTCTGTGTGCAAGGCATGCCTGCTTCTTACCCTCTGGACAGGTAAGTAAGAGCTAGTACCTCACACTGTGTCCTGTAATTATCATTTTCTGTGTATCATGACAGCAGGAGGTTGGGAAGTCTTACGGAATAATGTATCACTAAGGAGGCCTATATTCCTGTAGATTTTTTTTTGTTAATATATTTTTAGATATATTTGGGAGAAATATAGGAAAAAAAAAATACCTATTCACTATGTGGAGGCAGGAATGGGTTATTATGGCTAGCAAACAACTCTCAAGGAGGATTTCCTTTGATCCTGTAGTTACCAGTGGGTGAAATTTGATGTGTGTAAACCTGGAGATGGGCAGCTACCCCAAGGACTGCCAGAAAATGATGCTGCTATGAGCTTTGAAGCCTTTCAGAGACAGACCTTTGATGAGGATCAGAATGACCCCATTCTGCCAGGTATTTTAACCTTTCTGAGTTGACAGTTGACCATGTTTAGGCTACCCTCTCCTCTTCACTCATAGCTGAGCACCCAAAATATCTGAGCAATACATGTAGAAATTTTCATTGAGTTGACCATGGACAGTCCCAAGTCAG
The DNA here is from genome assembly GCF_000298275.1 of Orycteropus afer afer. Classification (NCBI taxonomy): domain Eukaryota; kingdom Metazoa; phylum Chordata; class Mammalia; order Tubulidentata; family Orycteropodidae; genus Orycteropus; species Orycteropus afer. The sequence continues at coordinate 2,501,342 of NW_006921912.1, read as the reverse complement.
TGGAGCATCTGCTGCCCTGCAAAGATTTCTGCCATCACCCCCAGAAGACACGGAGTGCCTGTGGTCACAGAAAGGCAGGGCATACCAAGAAACTATAAAGTTTAAAAAACAAATTAGAGTGTCTCATTTTCTAGCCTAACATCAAAGCAGAACTCTATATGAAAGTTTACTGTGCAGGAACTAAAATTTCAAGTAAAAGTGTTCAGGTTTTGGCCTTGGTTCTATTATCTCTATTCCATGTACTGCCTTCACAAATGGGTGAAGTTATCAGGGGAGCAGGTATTGGGGTCAAGCTGGAAATAAGGAAAGGTAATTAAAATTTTCACTCCACCTAATGTACTGTATACCCAAGGCAAGTCACTTAACCTATTCCAACCACTTACTGTAAAAGTAAGTATCTGTCCTATCTTAACCAAACCCAGGCAAAATTGCACTGAAGATACAAGAGTGTTAAGGAACTGTAAGCACATGTATGTGTCTGATCAAAACAGTCTCCTGAGAGAGATTCCCAGACAACAGTGTAACTTAAGAACTTTTTTTTTTGGCCCCATCCAGGATCCTTGGACCTCCCAGAACTTCAGCCTGCAGCCTTTGTGTCTTACCAGCCCATGTTCCTAACACATGAGCCCTTGGTGGATACTCACCTGCAACATTTGAAGTCTACAGCACAGTGTAGCCCAACTCAGTCTTCAGATTGAATAAGGGAGCCAGACATTTTTATCCTGATGCTTTTTTTAACTAAAACTAAAACTTAAGAATATATGGAAGGCGGCAGCAATGCAGGAGTGAAGAAGATAATAAATTAACACATCTTATCATGGAGGTTCCCGTGGTGACAATTTTCCCTAGGAAGAAACGTCAGCTACTTTATTTTTAGTAATAAATTTCTCTTGACAGTTCTGATTATTTTCATCTTGTTGTAATCAGGATATAATTTCTTTTGCTTAATTATGCCTGAGGTAAACTTAACCCCTTTATAAACCAGAGTGGGAACTGTCTGCTGACTCATGTGGGAGATACTAAGATTCTAACAACCTTCTTCCCTTGATTCTTATCCTATTTCAAAGAATATTAAGTCTTAGCCCCTGCAACCCTGGCTGCTGCTTTATTTCATGACAGTATCATCAAAACCAAATCCTCTGCTTATACCCAAGCTGGAGAAAGTACAATCCAGGATACTCTGCTCATCTTTCTTTCATATTTTGCACATCTTTTGAGGGGATCAAAAAGTGAGTTCTAAAGTCTCTTCTTTTTTGCATTAATGTAAGCTTTAGGAGTCCTGGTGGCACAATGCCTAAGTGCTTAGCTGCTAACCAAAAGGTGTGCAGTTCAAACCCACCAGCCACTCCACAGGACAAAGGACCTGGCTATCTGTTTCTGTAAAGATTATAGCCTAAGAAACCTTATGTTGTTGTTTGTTGTTGTTATGTGCTGTCAAGTCAGACCTGACTCATAACGACCCCTCCTTGGGTTTCCCAGGTGGTATCACTATGGAAGTAGATTGCCCAACCTTCCTTCTGAGGAGTGGCTGATGGGTTTGAACTGCCAGCCTTCTGGTTAGCAGTCAAGTGCCTTAGGCACTACACTACCAGAGCTCCCTTTGGGGCAGTTCTACTCTGTCACATGGGGTCAACTATGAGTTGGAATCACCTGGATGGCACACAAGGTAACCTTGAATTCTGTGCAACAAAATTTTCTGAACTGAGCATTAAGGTGGAGATTTATTGTATTACCTAATCCCAATCACTACAACTGTCCCCAATACTCTGTGGGATGCCTTAGCTATCCATCCACCCAGCTACCCAGGGCTGACTGGAACGGGAGGGTACCAAAGGATCCCAAGAATAGAAGACTGCCACAGAAGACAGTGTGAATTGTTCTTCAGTTTATGTTAACTATCAGCTGAGGACAACACAGATGGGACTTGCATCTTAAGTAATAAATCTGATCAGCACAGGGAGGGGATCAAACAGCAGCTTCTAGATCACACCATGTAGCCACAGTAAACTATCAGAAACTGCTATGAATCTGATGATTCTTAATTATAGTCTTATTATAAGCTTGTATAACTTTTACAATGCAAAAAAAAAATAACATTTAGATAATACCATGTTGGGTGGGATTACTCAAAGCTGTTAACAGTTTAATGTTTTTCTTTTGTCCTTTTTCCTGTGCCTAAGTTGCTTGCACATGTTTGCACTTAAACAGAAATAATATGATGCTTTTCTCATGACAAATATCTTTATTAGTCTTTGTAAAACATAAAAAGAGCCTCATCTTCAGAAGATATTTTTAAATGTTTTAAATAAATGAGCATGTTATTTAATAAGAATCTTCACTTTGTAGGTTTCCTAGAAGGGTGTATTTCAAACTACCGATCTCAACCAAACTTAGGGAGATAAGAATTTCATCTTTTAAAATTAAATAAAGCATTAGAAGATGAGTAGTACATCAATGTAACAAAGGTAGTTTCATGAAACTTTGCTTTCCTCTATAGTGTATGTGTATTTATGTAAATATCATACATGCGTATTCCAGGGATACCTGGAATAATGTAAAATGTTTTTACTATGGATTGTGGTTTAAAAAAACTGAAAGACTGGCCGTTCACATCCACCCAGAGGTGCTTTGGAAAAAAGACCAGATGATCTACTTCTGAAAAATCAGCCACTGAAAACCTTATGGAGCACAGTTCTATTCTACTCGGACACCCATTGGTTCTCTATGAGTAGGAAGCGACTTGATGGCAATTAGTATACTTCAAGTTCTTATCTTTTTATCTATCAAATTATAAAAAAAAATAAAATTTGACAACATCTAATGCCAGTGAGAGTGAGGGAACAAAGACTATATTTTCGTAGAAATCCAAATTGTTTAATTCTTTGGGTGTTGAGTAAATTGGATGAATTATTTAACCATGGTTGTAGGTGTCAAACTGTAAACATATTTATCCTTTAACTTGTTATTTCATGTTAAGGACCCAAAAGAAATAGTTAAGACCAATGTGGAACTGTGTTCACATGTAGTGTTCACCACAGCATTGGTTTCATAGTGAAAAATTGCAAATAAGCCTTTATGTCCATTAATAGATAATTATATATATTTTTTTACACATAAAGTATTTTGCTAGGATAAGTCAAAAAGAGATTACAAAATAGTACACAGTCACACATCACTTATCTAGCTATGTTCTGTGAAATACGATGTTGCATGATTTGGATGTTGTGCAAACATCCTATCGTAGTATGGTCCTGCTTTTTCTTTAAGCATCTGGAACAAGTTTTGTGCCTTAGCAGTGATCAGTGTGCTGAGAGTGATTCACTTTTGTGTTTGGTCCTCAATCCACATCATTAGCAATCCCTCCATATCTAAGTCACTCTCAAATTTTCATTAGCATTGTAGCTTCCTGTGGAACTGATCCTGTAACAGCTTGGAGAAATTTTTTTTTGTTTTTGAGGATCATCATAATTTTCCAGTGCAACGTGCCTAAATCGAGAGCAGCAGCATTCACTGATTTTCGACCTTTGTGTTAATCATCTTTTATTTCCTTTCAAAATGGATACTTCTCCTTTGCCTTTTGCTGCTGCTATCCCAAGCACTGGTTTTGCTACATTTGAGAGCCATGATGCACTTCATGATAATATTTTCAAAAGTAAAACATAATGCTACAACACTCAACCAATACATGAGATTAGATGCTGCTCCCTACAAGTAAAAACATACTGATAAACAGTGATTGTTTTAGAAAGTACAGTACATACAAAAGCCAGTAACGGGTTTACTGTGACTATCAGGACACATGTATTACACATTTTATATGTATATACTGTGGAAGGTCAACAAAAGAGAAGGCCCTCAAAAAGATGGATTGACACAATGGCTACAATGGGCTCAGGTATAGCAGGGCTCATGGAGATGGCACAGGACATTTAATGCCAGTGAGAGTGAGGCAGTGTTTTGTTCTGTACATTGGGTTGCTGTGAGTTGGAGACAACGGCACCTAACAACAACATATAGTGTACCATTATACAAGGAGCTCTGGTGTCACAGTGGCTAGAGCATTCATCTGCTAACCGAAAGACTGGCAGTTCAAACCCACCAGTCACTTGGGAGAAAGATAAGGTAGTCTCTTCTGTAAAGATTTTAAAGCCTTGGGAACCCTATGGGGCAGTTCTACTCTGCCTATAGGGTCACTATGAGTCAGAATTGACTTAATGGCAGTGGGACTGGTACCATTACATGCCTGGCAGTACAACTGCTTTGTATACAGGAGACATGAGATACACATGTGCAGGAAGCTGTTGCATTTGCTACATCCAGTTACATGCAGTATATCCCATTCTCTGATTGGGACTTCTGAACTCTATTATAACCTTATGGGACCACAGACGTGTATGTGGTTGGTTGCCCAAATGGGCATTATAGAGCAAGCACATGACTGAATGATATAGTGTATAAAATTATATAACCCAAACAAATCAAGTGAACGTTCACCAAAATAAGTGTTTCTCTCCAAATGATGAATGTTGCAGTGATTTTACTTTTCTTTAGTGTCCAAATTGTCTAGTGTCATTTTCAACCATGAAAAAAAAAAAAA
>NW_006921912.1:2482864-2492685 GCF_000298275.1 Orycteropus afer afer | reverse complement strand
AGAAGGGACCATTCCCTGGAGAAGGATGTCATGCTCGGCAGGGTGGAGGGTCGACGAAAGAGGGGGAGGCCTTCAAGGAGATGGATTGATACGGTGGCTGCGATGATGGGCTCAAGTACAGCAGGGATTGTGGGGCTGGCGCAGGATCGGGCAGTGTTTCCTTCTGCTGTGCATGGGATCACTATGAGTTGGAAACGACTCGACAGCACTTAACAACAACAACAACATACACTACGAAGTTCTCAAAGGAGCCATAACTTTTGGAGGACTAGAGTTGTAGTTGTTTCAATAAATAAAACCTTAGCACTGACAAAGCTATTCCTAGTGTTTGGAGTTACACGAGTACCCCCTTGGAAGACAGATGTGGAAAGGATGATGCTTATTGTTTCGTTCTCATTTTTTTCACATCAAGAGGACAAAAGCTACCCACAGATAACATTCTTATTTCTCATGCTTCAGAGAACAATTTACAAGCCCATTCCCAACCTGATTTTGACTTGATACAAATATATGCACAGCACTAAAGATTGTGTTTTTATTTCCAGTTTCCAACTGATAACACAATTATCAAATGCCATTAGCTGTTTTTTTCAATCAACCAATAAACAGCATATAATTCTTAATGGAACACAAAAAATGCCTCCACATTTATCTCCTCTGAATAATTTTTCTAAATGCTTCTGCAGCTTAACTTTCAGCCTTTTGTTTCTTCCATCTGGATGATTATGCTTTTTATAGTTACAACACTTACCTTTAAAGAGCCTGAAATTTATATTTAATTCTAGCAAATTCTACTTTCATTCCCTCGCCCCTCCTGTTACTGGCAGCCTGAATGCCATCACTGGACAACTACCACCTGCCCGTTCTCTTTATTCCTTAAGGCATCTGTCTTAGTTATCCAGTGTTACCGTAACAAAAATAACATAAGTGGATGGCTTTCACAAACTTATTTATTCTCACACAGTTTAGAAAGCTAGAAGTCTGAATTCAGGGCACCAGTTCTAGGGAAAGCCTTTCTCTGTTCTTTAGCAGGAAGGTCCTTGTCTCAGCATCTGTGGGCCTGACGTTCATTGGAGATCTCCAAGTGTCCTGAAATCAATCTTCCCCTGCATCTAGCAGGTTCCTAGTGCAGAGATCCTGGGTCCGAAGGACATACTCCACTCATCCTGTAGGTTGTATCCTGCCTCATTAACATCATAGAGGTTAGAACTGACAATGCAGAGGATAATTACATCAGATCACAAAATGGAGAATAATTATGTAATACTGAGAATCATGGCCCAGCCAAGTTGACACATATTTTTGGGGACACAGTTCAATCCATAACAGCATCCCTTACTATCTCCCAATCTGTCTGCTTTCTCCCAGTTGGATGGTTGGTTTTAAACATTCATATTATCATTATTTACACTGAAGGAATGGGACTGTTTTTAGTTTAGCAAACACAAATAGGGCTGTCTTCAATTATCTGAAAGACCACTGTGTTTCATGGAAGCACAATTTCAGTTCTACATAAGGAAAAACTGTTAAGTTTGGAATGGAAATGTCTAAACTTGTCAGAGATTTTTGTAAAGATCACAAACACTAGCTGATATAGATGGTCTTTAAAATCTCTCCCAAATCTGAGATTCCACAGTTCGAGGTGAAAGGAGGCAAAAATTTTAGACATTTCACTCCCAATGATATGAGGGAAGTGAATGACATTGAGATCAAATTTGTTATAGTCCAGAATTAGCCCAGTACAACTTCCAGACTAATTGGAGAACATGAAGCAAGCATTTCTGCTGGTTCAGTGGTAGAATTCTCATCTTCCATGCAGCCAGGGTTCAGTTCCTGGCCAATGCACCTCATGCACAGCCACTGACCCTCTCTCAGTGGAGATTTGCATGTTGCTATGATGCTGAACAGGTTTCAGCAGAGCTTCGAGACTAAGACAGAGTAAGAAGAAAGACCAGGGTCTACTTCCAAAATATCAGCCATTAAAAAACCTATGAATTACAAGGGTCTAATACATAACTAGGGAACTCTGGTAGCGTAGTGCCTAAGCCACTTGACTGCTAACCAGAAGGCTAGCGGTTCAAACCCACCAGTCACTCCTCGGAAGGAAGATTGGGCAATCTACTTCTGTAGCAATACCGCCTTGGAAACCCAAGGAGGGGTTGCTATGAGTCGGGTCTGACTCGATGGTACATAACAACAACAATTCATAACTGATCATTGGGATAACACAGGACCAAACAGCATTTTATTGAGTCAGGGCTGACTTGACAGCAGCTACAGCTCTGACTGAGAGCTATCCAGTGAGGCTTGTCTATTAATATACTTAAGCAAGAGTTGTCATCATTGAAACTGCTAAATGCCCAAATCCAAAGGACTCACCTTTATTTCCAGGATCTGATCATATTACTAGATCATTTGACATCCTTCCTGTGATGTCCAGAAATCTTGTTTGCAATGAAAGGAGGAGCTGGCAGGGTACTGCTGGGGTGATATATAGGGCACTGCTTATATTCACAAGGCCATGTGGTCCAGGCATAGCGGAGAGCAACTACAGTGCCAAGACAAGAATTTATATTCAGGGCCAGGGTCCAGGTGGAGAAAGTGCTCATGGGAGCTGGGAGCCACTTGCATTGATGGTCAGTGCAACATGAGATCTAGTAAGAGAGTCATAAAAGAGGAGTGGTCAGCACAGTTGGAAGGGTGTTCCAATAGACTAGGAACTGCTCTTTCAGAGAGACTAGAATGGAGAGGAGGTGCATTCTTAGCTAAGGATCCATTTCCCACAGTGACCAGAACATACCTGAATCCAGGATTGGTCTGGTCAACACAGTCACAGGTTGATTATAAATCTTCATGTGATTAAATAAATAATTCAAATCAATAAATAAAACATTAACTTACAGGGGAGACAAGGAAACACAGTTACATAAACCATTTATGCAAGCCTCCCCTGAGCATGCTTCCTGTGATCCCTCCCACCAAATGGCAAAGTAGGCAGCAACCTGAGTGAGCCCAGCAGTACAGCTACTGCTACTCCTCTGTAGCACTTCCAAAGGAGCTGAGGAATGAAGAAGGGGCATGAGGGAACTGTGGGTAATAAGCTTCACACAAGTCACAAGGCACTCCAGTGAAGTAGACAGAAATTATCCAGCATCCAAAGGTTAAATTCTACCCTGATCCCAATTATGATTCCTGATTCAGATGAAGAAACTGCCAGCAACTGTCTAAAAAGAACCCAAAATGCAAAGACTTCTCAGAAGCTCAAATTCACTGAATGCCAAGTATCAAAAGAAGTTAAGCCCTGATTAAGCATCTGAATGAAGCAGATAACTGTAGTTAGGATACCAAAGAGGAAAAGCACTAGATAAACTCCTATATAAGGAAAATTTTTCTTTAATGTTCTTTGATCTCCTCCTATGCCCCTCTTCACCCTCCATCCTAATGGTGTCAGGATACCCAAATACACTCATGTAAGTGCTCCATCTAGGAATGCCCTGACCCCACACCCTAAATTATAGAAGACTTCTAAATAACTTCTTTAATCAATAGCTCCAGGCCCACAGTGGAAAGATCCCTGCTGGTATTGGAAGAAAGCAGTCTTATTTCATTAATTCAAACAAATCACCAACTGAATCCTCTCAAAGAAGATACTAAACTCAAAACAATATCAGCATTTAGGATCTCACTCACTCACTGTCGTTATATAGGTCCCGACTCATAGTGACCCCTCCTTAGGTTTCCGAGGTGGTATCTCTATGGAAGTAGATTGCCCAATCTTCCTTCTGAGGAGTGGCTGGTGGGTTTGAAACCGCCAGCCTTCTTGTTAGCAGTCAAATGCCTTAGGCACTATGCCACCAGAAAAGACACCTAAGGATTAGGAAATACTCTGCAGCAAGGATCCTTTCAACTGGGAACTTACCAATAAAGGTATAGGCCTTTCCCAGAGCAAAGAGGGTTGCTCTGGGGATAAAATATACAAGGAATATTATTTTTAATATGGGCTCATTTTCCTTCCCTTAACTACCATGACTATCAAAATTGCCTCTAAGCTAAATAATAGTTGTTTATTTCTCCCTCTGAGAAAAGCTGTCTCCCACCAACCAAGAACTGACTTGTGGTAATGATAATAATGGAAGAGGTAAGCCCCAGTTTAGAAGAAATCCTGGCTTCCAACGCAGAATGAACTTGTATTTTCTGTGCTACTGTTCTTACCTCAAATATCTTGTTGTCCTGCCTCTGGACTTGGATTTTCTGGTAGTATGTGAGGTTGAGCAGCCCTTCACTGACCAAGAGTTCAATCTTCTCAGGTAATGGTCCTTGGAAAGTCAAATTCTTCTCACCATAAGCCACGGCACGGGCCCCCAAATGCAGCCTATAGGCCACAGTTTGTTTATCTCGAGGGTGAATGCTATAGCATAAAGAACAAGTGAAGAACTTTAGGTTTGAGATCACAATAAACCAAACCAAACACACTGCTGTTGAGTCGGATCCAACTAATAGCGACCCCTCCTTGGGTTTCTGAGACGGTATCTTTACGGAAGCAGATTGCCCAACCTTCCTTCTGAGGAGTCTGGTGGGTTTGAACCACCAGCCTTCTGGCCAGCAGTCAAATGTTTCAGGCACTATGCCACCAGAGCTCCTGAGCTCACAATAACTATACTGAAAAAAAAAAAAAAAAATACATACATACAAGAGACCCATTAAGAAGGTGAAAATAAAGAGATGACACAATGGTCAAGCATTTGGCTGCTAAGCAAAAGGTCAGTGCTTGGAACCCACCAGACGCTCCAGGGGAGAAAGACGTGGTAGTCTGCTTCCATAAAGACTGGAAACACTATGGAGCAGTTCTACTGTGTCCAATAGAGACACTGTGAGTCAGAATCAACTCTACGGCAATGAGTTTTTTTAAACCTAATAGCCAGTGATCAGGGGTTAATTAAGAGATACGATAAATGGTAACTAGATGGGGCTCTGGGTTGGAAATCTTGAGATCCTAGATGAATTGGAAAGAAGGAAAATGAGGGAGGGAGGGAAGAAAGAGTGAAAAAGTATTAACGTAGGAGAGTTAACTCAAGACTATTCCAATTGCTAAAAGTCATGTGTTTCATCTGAATCAGCTGTTCAAGATTTGGTCCCCTCCTAGTTTTATTTACTCATTCAATAAATGTTATTAAGCTCCTACTACAATACAAGGAGGAGCTCTGGTAGCTTAGTGCCTAAGGCACTTGACTGCTAACCAGAAGGCTGGCGGTTCAAACCCACTAGCCACTCCTCAGAAGGAAGATGGGGCAACCTACTTCCATAGTGATACTGCCTCAGAAACCCAAGGAGGGGTCTCTGAGTCGGGTCCGACTGGACAGCACATAACAACAACAATACAGGGTGGTCTGGTAGCGTAGTGCCTAAGACATCTGACTGCTACCCAGAAGTATGGCTGTTCAAAGCCACCAGCCACTCCTTAGAAAGAAGGTTGGGCAATCTACTCCCTTAATGATACTGCCTCGGAAACCCAAGAAGGTGACACTATGAGTCGGGTCTGACTTGATGGCACATAACAACAACAACACAATACAGACACTATGTGTTGGACTCCACTCTATATTTGAAATTCCCTCTTATTCTACATCAAGTGTATGTTACTCCTCAGGACTATTCACAAATATTCCATTTTGTGGGACTATACTCTTCTGAGTATACAGTAGAATTCCACTTACTGGTCTCACTGAAGCATGGCATGGGCATATGACTAGCTTTGGCCAATGCAGTGTGAGAAGTGACTTGTGTTGCTTCTAGGCGGAAGCATTTAATTGACAGCAGGAGACTTTAAGGTGACCACAGAAGCACAGATGAACTTGGAACCTCTGTCGCCCTGGGTATGTGAATGACTAAAAAGAGATAAGCCTCATTATTGCTCTTTAACATGTAGTGTGAGCAAGAAATAAATTTTTATTGCATCAAGCCACTGAGATGTTGCTGGGTTTTTGTTACTGCAGCACATCCTAGCATAAATGACTGCTCTATATATAATGCTTCTTCATATGCCAATCCTTACACTACCTGCTCTCTGCCCCCTCACAAGTAAATATCAGTGAGGAACTAAAGATCAGGAACATACATTGCTTAAGCAAAGCCCAAGAAGCAACCATACCTGCCAAAAGGTGAATTTCTATCACAAAGATCCATAGCGACAGCCATGAAGGTGTTAGGCATCCTTGCATTGGGGACATAACCAAAGTCTGCTGTCTGGTGCCAACGGATTTGGGGAAAATCATTCTTTGAGGTCTTAGACAAATATGAAGATAACTAGAAAGTAGAGATATGGTTGTTTTTATTGCATCAGAATCCAAAACAGAGCCTTCCCCTTGCTCTGGGCTACCCATTTGTTCAAGGTTCATTCAGCAAAGATTCACTGAGCTTATCCCCTGTGGCAGTCTTTCCAAAGACAAATGCAAAAACAGTTCTCATCCCACATAAACTTTTACAATGCAAATTCAGCTTATCTCCCATCAAGCCGTGAGTCTATTTCTCCCCCCACTGAACTAGCCCTAAAATTTGTTTCAACCAACAGAATACAGGCAAAGGACTTCTAAATCTATGACGTCAAAGCCTTCGCCTGCTGATTGCATTCTCCTGGAACCTTGAACTCCCCATGTAAAGAAGGCTAACTACTCTGATAAAAAGATTATATGGAAAAAGCCCTGTGAAACCTAAAGATCATGAGGAGAGAGAGAGGCCCTAATGTTCCATTAATCCCAGCTAAGGAGCCAGTAACATGAATGAGGCTGTCTTAAATCCTCCAGTTCAAATGGCAACCACATGAGCAAGTCCACTGATATCACAATGAGCAGCAAAGAGCCATCACAGTTAAAGCCTGCCTGGTGTAATAGGGGAAAAGAGACCTAAATTCAAACAGGTTTAATACAGACACTTTTATTTAGGGTTGGAAAGAACAAAGACAAAACAAAGACAATCATCCTAGATGATGGAAACCCATCAGCCTGAGAATGGTGAATGGAGTCCCTTGACTTATGGCCATGTGGCTAATTACATATGATTTTTAAAAAAAAAAAAAGGCAAATCATTATAAAATCATGATTGGTGGTAGATAGAATTGGAATTGTCACTGTTGCAGGCAGGACTACAGAAGTAAGGTAAAGACCATGACTGGAATCTGAAGATAGGAAAGGGTTACAGGATTGGTTCTGGGCCTTGACTACCTACCTGGCTAGGTGGTGGTGCAGATAGGCTGTGACTCGTGATCAAGCAGCCTGAGTCTTAGACACAAGGTAGCTACCAAACAATACCAAGACTCCAACCTTAATTAAATTAGAAAAGGACATTCTTAAACAAGAGGTTCTTTGTGAGAGGATAATCTACTGTCAACCATACTCTTCCTGAAGGCAAACTGCCCCTCCCTAGGTTGGTCCTAGAACTTGTACTTACATGGCAAACTAACACAAAAAACTCCCTGTCACTGAGTCAATTTTGACTCATAGCAACCCCCATTGGGTTTCTGAGGCAGTAAATCTTTACAGAGGTAGATGGCCCAGTCTTTTTTCTGCAGAATGGCTGGTGGGCTTGAACTGACAACCTTCTGGCACTGCCTTAGGCACTGTACCACCAGAGCTCCTTATACAAGGCCATAATGTTGGTTTAATGCTCGGAAAGAACTCCAGTGGCATCTGAGACTTATGTCAAGCTTCAAAGTGGAATTAAGGCTCCCACTGTAGACTACAGCCTTCCACAACCCCAAGTACTTTAGAATTTGAACTCTCATACACTAGTCAACCACAGAATCATGCACAAATAAATGGCTGATGCTTTAAGGCACTAAGTTTTGGGAGTAGTTAGTTACACAGCAATAGATATCTGATACATCTATGTGCAACACAGGGCTAAGCGCTGGAAGGAAGCAAAGAAGAGCATGACCTTGAGTATGTGGTAAACTGCATTAAAGACCCCAATTCCCCATCCCTCCCTGTATCCACATCCTCTTGTCATATAGCTTTGTAGTTCCTCCCATGGTGGTACACTGGTTAAAGCATTTGGCTGCTAACCAAAAAGTTGGCAGCTCAAACTCACCAGCCACTTCACGGGAGAAAGGTGAGGCAGTCAGCTTCCATAAACATTTATAGCTTGGAAACTCTACAGGGTGATTCCACTCTGCCCTAAAGGGTCACTATGGCTCAGAATTTACTCAATGGGAGTGAAAGTTTTTTGGATATTTCCCATCCTCAGTTTCTAAGCTCAGGCATGTGATTTGCTTTGGCCAACAGTGTGAGGCAGAAATGAGGTGTGGAAATTCCCAGTCTGAACCTCAACAGATCCTGTGTAGTCACACTTGCTCATCTGTGTTTCTGCTATCACCATGAAAAGGACATGTCTGGGCTAGCCTACTGGTCTCTGGAAAAGGATTAGGGTTGTGGATAGAGCAGCCATCTACTCTGCTCTAGTTAAGTCTAGCCCAGAACACAGCACTAGCTGACCCACAAAAATATGAGAGAGGACAGGGAGATTAACCTCCAGCTTCCCAGGCACATGAGCTTTATAATAAATAAATGTGCCTTTATAATAAATAAAGAGAAAAAGAAGAAGACTAGGAGGAGAGTATGGAATGTGTGGCTAATTGCCTCCATGAACAACTTCCTCCTTTGCCATGAAAGAACTAGATGGTGTCCAGCTACCATAACTGAATATTTTGATCAAAGATTTTATAGAAGAATCCTCATCAAAAGGAGAAAATGCAGAACAGAATTTCAAATTCTCATGGACTCTAGACTTTCTGGAGCCAAGGAGGCTGGATGAAACCCTGAAACTATTGCCATCAGATAATCTCTAAACGTTAAACCAAAAATACCTCCTCATGTCTTCTTAAAACTAAACAATAGGTTAGCTTAACTAGTAAAGAATGCATGCCTTGAGCATTGTGCATGTTCAAGATCCATCTATACAGGATCAAACTGACAACAGCAACTAGAAAGATCACATAGAAAACTTAGAGGCAGTGAGTTTATGTTAATGGAGAAGATCAGCTCAGAAAAGGAGAGTGAGAATAGTTGCACAACTGAAAGAATGTAGTCAATGTCATCAAATTGTATATGTAGAAACTTGAATTGATGTATGTCTTGCTGTATATATTCTTAACAATGAAACAAAGTTTAAAAAAATAATAATGTTCTTTTAAGTTACAGAATTTTAAGGTGGTTTATTACATAGCGATAGCTAACAAGTACTTTATAGCTTTATTGGGAGAACAGTCTTACACATAAGAAATGTTTATAAAGAATAGTATAAACACAACAGTTAAGCTCTCAGCTGCTAAAACAAAAGGTGGGTGGCTCAAACCCACCCAGCGACTCCATGGCAGAAATACTTGACGATCTGCTCCCATAAAGTGTACAGCCAAGAAAATCCTATGGGACAGTTCTACTTTGCCACATGGAGTCACTATGAATCAGAATAGACTTGACAGCACCCAAAAACATAAGATAAACCAAACTCACTGCCATTGAGTCAGTCCCAACTCATAGCGACCCCTCCTTGGGTTTCCGAGGCAGTATCTCTACGGATCCTGGGGACCAGGACAGAGCGAAGAGTCAACCACAGGGACCCAGGAAAGGGTGGTAGGAGAGGTTTCCAACAGGGAGACAAACTTGTCTGTCGGTATGTCCTACCGTCATGATGTGTTGTGAGTCTTGAGGCTGAGCCACTGGTGTTTCAAACCCAGCAGGGTACACATGGTACACAGGTATCAGCCCAGCTTACAGACTGAGACAGACTAGGAAGAAGGAAGAGGCTGTCCACTTCTCAAAGAATTGGCC
>NW_006921912.1:2475632-2479751 GCF_000298275.1 Orycteropus afer afer | reverse complement strand
GGAGCTGGTGCAGGATCAGGCGGTGTTTCGTTCTGCTGTGCATGGGGTCACTATGAGTCAGAAGCGACTCGACGGCACCTAACAATCTCTACGGATATAGATTGCCCAATGTTCCTTCTGAGGAGTGGTTGGTGAGTTTGAATCTCCAGCCTTCTGGTTAGCAGTCAAATGCTTTAGGCACTAGGCCACCAGAGCTCCTAATATAAAATAGTATGGATTAAATGCTAAACTGGTGGCATAAAGAATAGGTGCTATACATTTATAGGACTATTGTTAGGAAAACAGAATTACATTATTATACAAAAGACTATTACAGGAAAATATGGCCTGAAAATGTTTACCAAAAAAATGTGGATGGGCACAGAAAATATGAGAAGTGATTTCAAGTAAGACTGCTCAGATTTCACATGTTAAAACCTTGTAAGATGCAAAGGTAGGAAGGGGAAAGGCAGTTTTGAAAGAGAAAACAATCTAGATGGAATGGAGGACTTATGTAGGAAAGGCAAAGTTAGAAAGACAGTGAGGCAGTATTCTGCTTTAAGCAATAGGGAGCCAGTGTAGGTGATGGTTGCAAAAACATGAGTGTACTAAATGCCACTGGATTGTACACTTAAAAATGGTTAGTTTTATGTCACATGGATTTCACCTCAATAACAACAACAAAAAGATAGGGAGCCACTAAAGTTACTATGTGATCAAAGGATTATTTAAAGAGATTAATCTAATGGCCATATAAACGGGTCTGGAAAGGAAAAGGGACTTAAAGCAAAGAGACTAATTCATTAAACTACTATAATATTCTAGACATAATTAAAGAAAAGCCTAACCCAAAAGGGCAGTTGTAGTAGTTAAGAGGAGTGGGATGGTTACAGATAAAGTAATCTGAAAAATAAACTGATAGCACCAGGCAACCAACTGGATCTGGGGCATAAGAGAAAGGATAACATCCATCCCTCAGAATCTATAACATCTGAGTTGTCTTAGAATCTAGGGTATCTCAACAAGTAGTATAATAATATTTGAGAAATAATATTTTTCCAGAAAGAGTCTGTGAAACAGATTAACAGTTCATATAAATTAGTAAACTCTTTTATATAAGCCTGGAAGATAAGAGCAATGAACAAAACAAAAATCCTTGCCTGTGTTGACATGGTAGTGGGGATAGATAAACAATAAACAAGGTGGGTAAGTAAATTACATAGTATATGAGAAAGTGATAATGGCATTGGAGAAAAACATATCAGGGAAGGGAGTAGGGATTGCCACAGCTGAACAAAGACCAGAAGGGGGTAAGAAGCCACAAGGATATCTGGGTGAATGTACTAAATGCCACTGTCTTGTATGTTATTGTATGTTATGTGAATTTTCTGAGTGTGGTAAGCAGAATGAATCCCAAAGACCTGTGCCCTTATACTCCTCCTTGAGTGTGGGCAGAACCTCTAACTTGCTTCTAAGCAATAGAATATGGCAAATATTATGGGATATCACTCATGATTATGTTGCATGAAAGGAGTGTGCAGCTGTAAGTCCCTCATCAGGTAACTTCAACACAATCAAAAGGGAGAGTATTGTAGTTGGCCTGACCTAATTAGGTGGGTACTTGAAAAGAGAATCAAGAAGTTCACAGACAGTCTCTACTGCTGGCCTTCAAGAAGCAAGCTGCCAGGAGTGTTGCAACAAAATGAATTCTACTGACAACCACATAAAGCTTGGAAGAGAACCTCCAGCCTCAGATGAGACCCCAGGTTTGGCCAACACCCTGACTGAAGCCCTGAGCACAGAATCTAGGAAACTCTTGCATGCCCAGATGCCTGACCTATAGAAAATGTGAGATAATAAACATCTATTGTATTAAGCCACTAAACTGATGGCACTTTGTTGCATAGCAATAGACAACTAATACACTGTGGACAGAACCTTCCAAGCAGAGAATTATAGTAACAGAAGGCCCTAGCGCAGGAGTATGTCTGGTGGGCTTAAAGAAAAGTAAAGCAGTATGGCTTTGGAAAGGGCAGAGGCTCCCAGGAATATTCTTTAATACTGCTGTGATGCATATGGTGCCATTACTTCTCCCTTACTTAACTTCTCCGACGCTTACATCACCCTGTTCTTTTGTTTAGACAACATCTCATTGTTAATCCTACTTCCAGTGAGTAAAAGGCATTCAACTATTATCTTTCTTTCACAAAACATAATCTAGCAATACAGTAAGTCAAACCACAACTGGGAAACAGCTTGGACCAACACGTTGTCTTTTGACTCCATTTCAAAATTTCTGACCCAAGCAAAGGAGCTGCATTTTAAGTAGACTGTTCCACCCAGTCTCATTACTCATGTAACCCAGGAAATACCTGAGAACATCCCTACAAATGTGGCCAACTGAAGCTTGAACACAGGACATCTTCTGTTTCCTAAGCTGCTCCAGAAAAAATAGAAAGTAGAACCATGCTCACCAGCCAGTGCCATGAGGATGAGGACAGCAAAACTACCAGAAAGAGTCTATGGTAACTACCAGCCTGAAGCCCAACAGGAAGAACTACTAGTAATTGCCACTCAAGTCTAGGGTGCTGTCTTAAAATGGCAGTTTGCTACAAATTCCTGCAGCAATTCCGTTATTTCATTGACTGCACTACTACCTATTGGCCACATGGGGGAACCAGCATACTCTATACCCACAAGGATATCTGGGTGAATGACTAAATGCCACTGAATTGTGTATTTTAAAATGACTAAATTTATGTTACGTGAATTTTCTGAGTGTGGTAAGCAGGATGAGAATCTGAGTGTTTTTCCTAATCTAAGATCCCATGAAGCACTGTTCAGTCTCTAAGAGAGATTAGTAGAAATACAGCTGCTAATGAAGGCATAGACCAACCAACATGGATACATTCAGAGGATTTTACAAATCACAGAACTGCAATTGGTAGTCTGTTCAAGATTGTCTGTAGTCCACAGCTCCTCCAAACCCTTTTAAAAAGTGTTGTTGTTGTTTGCCGTCGAGTTGGACTCGACTCATAGCGACCCCTCTTTGGGTTTCCGAGGCAATGTCACTACGAAAGTAGATTGCCCAACCTTCCTTCCAAGGAGTGGCTGATGGGTTTGAACCGCCAGCCTTCTGATTAGCAGTCAACTGCCTTAGACACTCTGCTACCAGAGCTCCAAAATTCCAGTCTCAAGCTCCTCTTTCCCATGCTTCAGATCAGCTATCCGCTAACTCTCAATACACGTATCTAGTCCTCGTCTCCCTACTGAGCTCAAGTCCTACATCTCTAACTATGCTCTAGTTGTTTACACCATCATTTCAAATGGAACATTTCTATAAAGCCAGTTCATCTTTCCTTATATACTACTGTCTCCCCAAATTTTCTCATCTCTCTCATTAATAATCACTAATATTATTATCCAGCACTTATCAAGTACTGGGCTTTACATAAAGTAACTCATTTAATACTTAAAATAACAAAGAGGTTCAACATCTTGTTCAAAATCACATAACTAAAGACATGGTCACAGCTAGAATTTGAATCCAGGCAGACTAGTTTCAGATTCCATGCTCTAATCCATTGTGATGTCACATTTGATATTTCCCTTTGATGATAGGGACCACGTTTATAGTCCCATTTCCCTTAAGTAAACAACATATTTTTGTTGACGATGATAAAGTTAAAGTACAGAGGCAAGTGACACACTAAACCATAAGGCTAAAGTAACATTCAAATCACCATGTACACAGGCTAAAAAAAATGAACCCTCAAATGTAGTTTCCACCAGTGGTAATACAGAATTTGTGACATGAGCTGCTTTTGAAAATAATGAGCAGAATGAACTTGTTTCTAAGTCAAAAACAAATGTAAGGGGAAAAAAAGAAAAACTATCAAAAAAGAATTTTATATGGAAAAAAGGTCTATCAAAATCTTTATCTAAAAGAAAAGTGTACAGTGAACTAGGACAACAAGGTAGAGGAGATGGGAGGATGATGAGAATGTAATTGTGGCATTAAGTACAGACAGAAGTCTGCACCTACTCTGGTAGCATAGTGGCTAAAGCACTTGACTGCTAACCAGAAGGCTGGCGGTTCAAACCCACCAGCCACTCCTCGGAAGGAAGGTTGGGCAATCC
>NW_006921912.1:2474435-2475532 GCF_000298275.1 Orycteropus afer afer | reverse complement strand
CAGGAGCTGATTGTGGAACAGACCATAAACTGCTCATATGCAAGTTCAACCTGAAGTTAGAGACAATTAAAACAAGACCAAGAGAGCCAAAATATGATCTAGAATATATCCCTCCTGAATTTAGAAATCATCTAAAGAACAGATTTGATGCACTGAACACCAATGACTGAAAACCAGAAGAATTGTGCGAGGATATCAAGAACATTATCCATGAAAAAAGCAGGAGATCACTAAAAAGATGAGGAAAAAAACAGAAGACAAAAATGGATGACAGAAGAGACTCTGAAACTTGCCCTTGAGCAGAGATTAGCCAAAGCAAATGGAAGAATGACAAGATAAAAGAGCTGACCAGAAGATTTCAAAGAGCAGCGTGAGCAGACAAAGTCAATTACTTTAATGAAATGTGCAAAGACCTGGAGTTAGAAAATCAAAAGAGAAGAATATGCTCAGCATTTCTCAAGCTGAAAGAATTGAAGAAAAAATTTAAGCCTCAAGTTGCAATATTGAGAGATTCTATGGGCAAAACATTGACTGATGCAGGAAACATCAAAAGATGATGGCAGGAATACAGAGCCACTGTACCAAAAAGAACTGGTAGATCTTCATCCATTTCAGGAGGTGCCATATGATCAAGAACCAATAGTACTGAAGGAGGAAGTCAAAGCTGCAATGAAGGAATTGGCGAAGAACAAGGCTCCGGGAATTGATGGAATACCCATTGAAATATTTCAACAAACAGATGCCCCATTGGAGGCACTCACATGGTTATAACAAGAGATTTGGAAGACAGCTACCTGGCCAACTGACTGGAAGAGATCCATATTTGTACCCATACCAAAGAAAAGTGATCCCACAGAATGTGGAAATTATCGAACAATATTATTAATATCACACGCAAGTAAGATCTTACTGAAGCTAAGATTGTAGCAGTATATTGACAGAGAACTCCAGAAGTGCAAGCTGGATTCAGAAGAGGATGTGGAACAAGGGATATCACAGCTGCTGTCAGATGGATCTTGGCTCAAGGCAAAGAATACCAGAAAGATGTTTACTTGTGTTTTATTGACTATGCAAAGCCATTTGATTGTGTGGATCAT
>NW_006921912.1:2444846-2468847 GCF_000298275.1 Orycteropus afer afer | reverse complement strand
TTGGTTTCCCTTTTCTTTGTTGAAGAGCGTCTGTGCAGTCCTTCTGCCTAGTCCGCCATCTTGCTGGAACACAGTAAGTTTAGTTTTGGAGTCTAGGTTATCCTGTTACATTGTGAAATGGACCATGTTTTCACAACACCTTACTTCTGTAATTTCCTATGCTCTAGAAAAGCCAAAACTTCTACCATGTTTAAAAAAAAAAAAAGTCTACATCTTGGAGGAGTCACATGAATGGATGAGGCAAAGTACTCATAACTTGTTGAATATGTTTATTCCTTTTACACAAGGCTGAGAGCTGAATCTACCAGTACTAGTACCAGTTGCTGTTGAGTCAGTTTCGACTCCTGGTGGCCCCACGTACGTCAGAGTAGAACTCTGTTCCACAGGGTTTTCAATAGCTGATTTTGGGAGGTAAATCACCAGGCCTTTCTTCTGAGATCCCTCTGGGTAGACTAGAACCTCCAATGTTTCAGTTAGCAGCCAAATGTGTTAACCACTGTACCATCCAGGTTTCTTCCAGATGTTCTGTCATTCATGTGTTCTTCTATTATTTAGTGAGTGACAACCAACTAAACCAAAAACCAAACTCACTGCCATTGAGTTGGATCCAACTCATAGCGACCCCTCCTTGGGTTTCTGAGGCCGTATCACTACAGAAGTAGATTGCCCAATCTTCCTTCAGAGGAGTGGCTGGTGGGTTTGAACCGCCAGCCTTCTGGTTAGCAGTAAATCCCTTAGGCACTATGTCACCAGAGCTCCCAGGCACTGGAAATACAAATGTGATCCAAGAAAATACGGGGCATGTATGCAACCTACATGCAAGTAAAAGGAGAAGTAAGGGATATGAAGGAAGTACATGTCAAGGAAAAGGACACATCTAACCCAGACTTTGGCTAATTAACAGAAGGCTTTCTAACTTATATCCAAGCTGAGACCTAAAGGATGATTAAAAGTTGGTTATGAAAGTATACAAGAGGAAGACTGTTCTATGCAAAAAAGCACATGCAATGGCCCAAGAATAAGAGAGCACAGTTTTTTCCAAAGGTGGAAGAGATAATACCAAGTTAGGGAGGGTTATAGGGCTCTGGTAGCGGCACTTGACTGCTAACCAGAAGGCTGGTGGTTCAAACCCACCAACCACTCCTCGGAAGGATGATGGGGCAACCTACTTCTGTAGTGAAACTGCTTCAGAAACCCAAGGAAGGGTCGCTATGAGTCAGGTCTGACTCGATGGCACATAACAACAACAACAAAGGGAAGCAAACTAAGAGTATAAATTCATACAACCATCTACAGAGAATTTGGGAACATGTGCAAAGCCTTAAAACACGTTCTGACATAGCAATTTCTGGGAATTTAGCTTATGAAAATAATTTAACATGCATACAATGATTTAGCTACAAGGAAAATAAATATGCTACTACTTATAAGAGCAAAATATTTAACACAACCTAAGTATCTTTTGAAGACTAGTTAAATAAATTACAACACAATCATATTTTGGAATACTCTGCAATCATTCTGAATTGTTTTGAAGATTAATATTTACTGACACAAAAAAATATTCCAGTGGTATGTTAAGAGGAAAGCAAGCTATGATACAATACAGTATTATGGTTTAGATCTTATTTCAAAAAATACATGAGCCTCCTGAAAAAAAATTATATATATATATATATATATATATATAGACACACATACACACACACGTATATATGCAGTAGTAAATTACTTAGTATGGCTTTTCTACCCATAAGTCATTGTAAACTCAGTGGTGGAATGAGCAACTGAGGAGCTGATTGTAAATGTTATCCAAGTGGAGTATTTCTGTTGGGCGTGGCACAATATAATGTTCTGGGAGGTGCCCACTTTCTCTCAGGTGCTTAGAGTTCTGCTTCTATGATTGGCTAGTTTGACCACCCTGCCAGGCTCAAAAGGAGGCCTCCTAGAGGCAGAACTCTCTCTCTGACTGCTGGTTGAGGAAGACGTGCTGCCGAAAGAGACACGCACCCCTGAAAGAGACAGGCGTTGCTGGGAAAGAGACGCAAGAGACACGCATTGCTGAGTGAGACACCGAGGGACCAGTGCTGCTGGGAAAGAGACTGTGAGAGACTGTTGGCCGAGGGACGGTGGGCTGGGAGACTGAGCATTTTTCTTGAACTTGAGTTGTAGCCTGGTGCTTCCCTAATAAACCCCATAATCTGTGAGTTTTGTGTGGCCACTGCAGTGAATTATCGAACCCAGGAGAGAGGTGGTGGGTGCTTTGGGAGGAACGGTTGGTGAAAGGGCTAGAGGGAGGCAGCATGTCTGGCCTTGCAGTAATAGGCCTTGGGTTACTGCTGGTAATCCTGCCTTCCCCTTGTAGGGTTAGAGGAGGTCAGAACATGTGGCCTCCTTGTCGTTTTTCCAATATATATATATAAATAAATCTGTTTATTTCTAGATTGTAGAATTATAAAAGTTTTTAGCTTCTCTTTTTCCTTATCTTTCTTTCTAAAATTTCTTCAAGGAACATATAATACTTTGTTAATAAGAAATGTTAGTCATTTATTAACTTTTTAAAAGATGCAACTGTCCCATCAGTGAACTGAGATGAATTAGGCCTTCCATTCAGTTCTCAGCCAGCAGGATATGAGGGGAAAAAGGGAATATGAATTCCTGGAAAGAAATCTAAATAGTACATCTCCACACTACTGCCCATAAACCCTCTTTCTCTCAACACATACCTGGACAAATCCAAATGGGAAAAAACGCTCTGTCTGTCCCTGGGAACCATAATGAAAGGTTTGGCGCCAGTCTTCAATGAGTGCCGGGAAGGTGCAATTGTACAGGTCCTTATTATAATTTGTATTGGACTCTCCTAGAAACAGTCAAAACTGTGAGAAGGGTTTGGGATAGACTACAAAATGGCCACCCATTATTACTTTCCTCTACCCATGCCCTTTGGTAGGTTGCCTTCACATTCTCTCTGGACTGGCCTTGTGCCTTGCTCAGCCAAGGTGATGTGAGCAGATATATTTCAAGCTCTCTTTGAGATACATATGGGTCCCTGAGAAAACCATGTAAATGCATCTGAATGAGCTTGCTGCAAGATGAGTGACCACAGGAGAACCATGACACCCCAGCAGATACACAAGCCCCAGCCAACTGACATCCTAGGTCACCCAGCCAGCAGAAAACTTGCCAGGTGACAAAAGATGCATAGATGATCCCAGAAGAAATTAGCTGAGCCACCCAGACCCACAAATAGTAAGCTAAAGAAAAGTATTGTTTTAAGCCACAAAGTTCTGGAGCTAATTAAATACTCACCCTGGTACCATATCACGCCTTTCAGGGTCATATTATGTAGTGGGTGAATCATGGCATTCCAGAGCACCGAATGCTCACTGGGACCAAGCACAGAATCAGAAAAAGGTGCCCTGAAATACATAAAATACATGAGCAACACCAGAGAGCTAGTGACTGATTCCTTGATGTCTCTAAACTGGCATGCTCCAGCTTCTGCTGGGGTTAACTTGCACTGAAAGCAAAACCAAATGAAAGTGAACTGCTTTGCTTCACTTAAAGAGATGAACTCTTTGTCTCTGACTTTCACCTCCAGGATCTTTCCAAGGCAGTATATAAGCAAGCTTTCTGTAAGTTCAGAGTGGGTCATGACACTTAATTATCAGATAAGGTAATTAAAGCCAGAGAGGAGGGGTCTTTTATCATGAGTCTCTAATACAAAGAAAACAATTACTTAACAAGTACTTGGTTGGTTTTAAGCTTTTTGCTTTTATAAAGAATGCTATGAATATCTTCCATGTAGCTTAATCATTGCATACATGCTTAATTATTACCTTAAGATAAATTGCCAGAAATTAAACTGTAGGGTCAAAAGATACACTTTTTAAGACTTGAAACATTTTCCCAAATTTCTCTATAGAATGCTTGTATGAATTTATACTCTTAGCAGTTTTGTATGAACATGAGTGCTTCCCCATACTCTCTAGATACCTAGGAGACTGGGGTGGGCTAAGTCTGATACTCCCTCCTACTCTATTGTAGGCCATTCTCTCTGTCCCAAAGTTAAATGTCTTCACTCTCCCACAAGCAACTTTTATTCAAGTTGTTACTCTTCCTAGATGCCGTCTTAGAGCAAATGAGGCAGAAGTTCACATATTCTTAATCTCTATGTTAATAACGGTATTGAGATTTTTGTTACCTAGCCCTTTCTCCATCAAAATATTATTCCTGATCTAGCTTTTCCTAAGTGTGCTTTCATAGTCAGTATACTAATACAATTTTTAATTATATGTTTATATTTTGTTTTTCCTATTGGATTTTAGAGAGGAGGCAGCACGTGGTGGGTTTGGAGCCAGCAGCCAGAGGAGAGAACCAGGAAGAAGAGATGGTGTGCAGCAGGTTCAGAGCCAGTTGCCAAAGGAGGGAACCAGAAAGAGAAAGAGGCAGCACACAGCGGGTTGAGAATATCTGAGTGAAACCAGGAAGTGAGTGGAGCAGTTTGGAACAACTAAAGGAGACGAACTTGTCTGTCAGTTTGTGGTACTGTTTGTGGTGGCTTGTATGTTGCTGTGAAGCTGAAGGCTATGTCACTGGTATTTCAAATGCCAGCAGGGTTACTCATGGTGGAGAGGTTTCAGTAGACCTTCCAGACTAAGACAGACTCAGAAGAACAGGCCATCCACATCTCAAACAATTGCCCAGGGAAAACCTTATGAATAGCAGTGAAATACTATTACTAGAAAATTTTATAAATACCCCTGAAACACAGTCCAATATAGTGTCAGAAGATGAACCCCTCAGGTTGGAAGGCACTCAAAATAAGACTGGGGAAGAGCTGCCTCCACAGAGTAGAGCAAACCTTAATGATGTGGACAGAGTTAAGCTTTCGGGACCTCCATTTGCTGATGTGGAATGACTCACAATGAGAAGAAACAGCTGCAAACATCCATTAATAATCAGAACACAGAATGTACTAAGTATGACTCTAGGAAAATTAGAAGCTGTCAAAAATGAAATGGAATGCATAAAGACTGATCTCCTAGGCTTTAGTGAGTTGGAATGGACTGGTTTGGGACATTTTGAATCAGACAACCATATGATCTACTATCTACAAATTAAAGAAAAATGGTGTAGCATTCATTATCGCAAAGAATGTTTCAAGATCTATCATGAAGTACAATGCTGTCAGTGATACAATAATATCCATATGCCTACAAGGAAGACCAGTTAATACTACTATTATTCAAATTTATGCACTAACCACCAAAGTCAAAGATGAGGAAATTGAGGAAGATTTTTACCAACTTCTGCTGTCTGAAATTGATCAAACACGCAATCAAAATGTGTTGATTATCACTGGTGATTGGAATACAAAAGTTGGAAACAAAGAAGAATCACTGGTAGTCGGAAAATATGGCCTTGGTGATAGAAGGAACACTGGAGATCGCATGACAGAATTTTGCAAGATCAACAATTTATTCATTGCAAATACTTTTTTTGAACAACACAAATGGTGGCTATACACATGGACTTCACCAGATGGAGTGCACCGGGATCAGACTAACTGGAAGAGGCAGTGAAGAAGCTCAATATCATCGGCCAAAACAAGACCAGGAGCTGGTTGTGGAACAGACCATCAACTGTTCATATGCAAGTTCAACTTGAAGCTTAAAACAAGTCCAGAAGAGCCAAAATATGACCTTGATTATATCCCTCCTGAATTTAGAGACCATCTAAAGAATAGATTTGATACATTGGACACCAATGACCAAAAACCAGAGGAATTGTGGGAGGACAGCAAGAACATCATCCGTGAAGAAAGCAAAAGGTCATTAAAACAACAAAAAGGAAGAAAAAACAAAAGGGATGTCAGAAGAGACTCTGAAACTTGCCCTTGTGGAGAATAGCTAATGCAAATGAAAGAAATAAGATAAAAGAGCTGAACAGAAGATTTCAAAGAGCAGCTCCAGAAGACAAAGTCAAATATAGTGAAATGTGCAAAGACCTGGAACTCAAGCTGAAAGAACTGAAGAAAAAATTAAGCCTCTAGTTGCAATATTGAGACATACTATGGGCAAAACATTGAATGATGCAGGAAACATCAAAAGAAGATGGAGGGAATACACAGAGTCATTGTACCAAACAGAATTGGCTGATGTTCATCCATTTCAGGAGATAGCATATGATCAAGAATCAATGGCGCTGAGGGAAGAAGTTGAAGCAGCACTGAAGGAATTGGCGAAGAACAAAGCTCCAGGAATTGATAGAATACCCACTGAGATGTTTCAACAAATGGATGCTGTGCTAGTAGCACTCACTTGGCTATGCCAAGAGATTTGGAAGACAGCTACCTGGCCAACTGACTGGAAGAGAGCCATATTTGTACCCATTCCAAAGAAAGGTGAGCCAAGAGAATGTGGAAATGATCGAACAATATCATTAATATCACATGCAAGTAAAATCTTACTGAATATAATTCAAAAATGGTTGCAGCAGTATATTGACAAAGCTCTTCCAGAAATGCAAGCTGGATTCAGAAGACGATGTGGAACAAGGGATATCATTGCTGATGTAAGATGGATTTTGGCTAAAAGCAAAGAATACCAGAAAGATGTCTATTTGTGTTTTATTGACTATATGTATAAAAGCATTCAATTGTGTGGATCCTAACAAATTATGGATAACGTTGAGAAGAATGGGAATTCCAGAACACTTCATTGTGCTCACGAGGAACCTGTACATAGACCAGGAGGCTGCTGTTCGAAAAGAACAAGGGAATGGTTGAAAATCAAGAAGGAAGTGCATCAGTGTTGTATCCTTTCACCATACTTATTCAATCTGTATACTGAGCAAATAATCTGAGAAGCTGAACTATATAAAGAAGAATACAGCATCAGTATTGAAGAAACGGTCATAAACAACCTGTGATATGCAGATGACGCAACCTTGCTTACTGAAAGTGAAGATGACTTGAAGCACTTACTGATGAAGATTAAAGACTACAGTCTGCAGTATGGATTACACCTCAACATAAAGAAAATGAAAATCCTCACAACTGGACCAATAAGCAGCATCCTGATAAGTGCAGAGAAGATTGAAGCTGTCAAAGATTTCATATTGCATTGTTTGACAAGCAACACCAATGGAAGCAGCACTCAAGAAGTCAGACGACAAATTGCACTGGGAAAATCTGCTGCAAAAAGACCTCTTTGAAGTGTTGAAGAGCAAAGATGTCTGCTTGAAGACTAAGATGTACCTAACCCAAGCCATGGTATTCTCAATTGCCTCATATGCATGTGAGAGCTAGACAATGAATAAGGAAGATTGAAGAAGAGTTGATGCATCTGGTGCTGGTGAAGAATGCTGAAAGTACCACGGACTGCCAAAAGAACTAACAGATCTGTCCTGGAAGAAGTATAGCTGAATGGCTAGACTTTGTCTCACCTACTCTGGTCACACTGTCAGAAGAGACCATTTTCTGGAGAAGGATATCATACTTGGTAAAGTGGAGGGTCAACAAAAAAGAGGAAGGCCCTCAACAAGATGGACTCATACAGTGGCTGCAATGAGGGACTCAGTTATAGCTGGGATCATGGAGCTAGCACAGGACTGGGCAGTGTTTCGTTCTGTTGTGCATAGGATCACTATGAGTCAGAGAAGACTCGATGGTACCTACCAACAAAAACAACAAACAACACTGGATTTTTATTCTTATAGGCAATACAGCACAAGGGTTAAGAACACAGACATTGAAACCAGCACTTGCCACTTACTAAGCCTGTCCATTGGCAAGTCTTTCTGAGACTTACCATCTTTAGACATCATATATTACTAGTATGTACACTTCATAGGTTGTTGTATTATATGAAATAATACATATAAACTACATAAAATAGTATAGAAAGCTTTCAGTAAGTTTTAGCTATCACTATTAAGAAGGATCACAATCTCTGCCTGACACAATCTGAGATGATTGTGGTACTGATAAGAGTGAAAGCATCTTACCTCTGCATGGAATAACTTACACATAATTAATGCATATTTGGACACTTAGATCATACTTGATTTACTAAAACCCAAAAGGAGACTAAGACCCTTCTCTCTTACATAATTCCTGGTAGGTTTTCTCCCAGGCTGAGTGCCCACCCATTTGGGCATTTCTGAAGGGTGCTCTCTTACCCTTGCTTAGGGACTCCACAGGCTTTCAGTGACCTTCCAGATGACCAGGCTTCAATGGGTGAGCCACCCCAGATGGAGGATATCAGTCCAATGGGGTACTGTAGAGTGTCATACAAGTAACGCCCAAAAAGCCAGCACACTGCTGACATGTACTGGAAATTCCCATGGCCTAAGTTTTCTGCTCAAAGAAATAGTCACAGAAAAAAAGTCAGGAGAAAAGTAGATGGATATGAACTATAGCTACTAGATGAGTCTAGATGAAAATGATGGGTATAGGTTATTCCCTGTCTTCCTTTCTAAGACTTCCCAAAACTAAGGTAAGATTGAAAGGCCATGAAGAGACATATCTCCTGCTGCCTAGAGGTTCCCTCCACACTCTTACTCTCCTTATTGGTCTAGATGTTATCATCCCTTTCAAACTTGCCCAAGGAGAATCTTTCCCAAAGGGGAAAAATACAGCCTTAGTGACAGTTTTATCTATCTTCATTGTTTGTATTGTGCTAAATACATGTGTAACAAAATATTTGACATTTCAACAATCTTCACATGTACGGTTCAGTGCTAACATTTTAATTGTAGCCCAGTCATACCTGGTCAAACTGCTGACCTACAACCTGTAAAACAATAAACTTGTGTTGTTTAAAGCCATAAAGTTTGTAGTAATTTGTTATGGCAACACTAGGAAACTAACACAGAATGACATGTAAAAGTTCATGCTTTGAGAAGATCAATGTGACATTGTGCATATGGTGAACTGTAATGGAATAGAACAGTTCTATAGTTCACATGGAAAGTAATGAAAGCTTGAACTGGAATAAGGGCATTAAGAATAAATAGGTACCAAAAACTCAAATCAAACACACTGTAGACCAAACTCACTGCCATCAAGTCATTTCCGACTCATAGAGACCCCCACTGGGTTTCAACGGCTGTGAATCTTTATGAAAGTAGATTGCCCTGTCTTCCTTCTGTGAAGCAGCTGGTGGGTTTGAACCACTGACCTTCCAGTTAGCAGGCAAGTGCCTTATCCACTATGCCACCAGCACTCCTGGAATAAGGGCATTAACAATAAATAAGGAAGGGGGCCGGATATGAAAGATATCTTAGAGAAGGAACCTACTAGGCTCAATTACTTTCATATGCAGGGTGAGCAAGAGGGAAAGGTCAGAAGTAACCTGGAATATATAAGCTTGGGTGATTGGGAGAATGATGATGCCCTCCACACAACAGAAAGAACGGAAGTGAGACTTGGAAAGCTAGTTCAAATAACAAAGTATAAAATATTTGGGAGAAAAGATGGAAAGTTTTGTTTTGAATAAATTAAAATATATAGGATGAGTAGCCAAACAAAATGCTTAAGAGACCTTGGAAATTTAAGTATGCTGCTCCAAGGAAAGGTGGACTAAAGGTAACAATGTCAAAGTCATTTTTCCCCTCCCTCCTCCAGCTATTAGGAGCTCTGGTGGCATAGTGCCTAAGGTATTTGACCGCTAACCAGAAGGCTGCAGGTTCAAACCCACTAGCCACTCCTCGGAAGGAAGGTTGGGCAATCTTCTTCCATAGAGATACTGCCTCAGAAACCCAAAGAGGAGTCGCTCTGAGTCGGATCTGACTTGATGGCAGTGAGTTTGGTTTGGTTCCAACTACTCCCCATTTTCTCCCTCCTTTTCCAATAAAACTCTCTTGAACTTACTTTATCAGGGTTTCTCCACTATCAATCACTCTACCAAACTATTCTCATCAAGGTTATCAATGGTCTCCACATTGCTAAATAAATCACTGCCATTGAATTGATTCTGACTCATAGTGACCCCCACTAGGTTTTCAAGGCTGTAAATCTTTACAGAAGTAGATTGTCCTATCTTTCTTCCATGGAGCAGCGGGTGGGTTTGAACCACCAACCTTCTGGTTAGCAGCCAAATACCTTTCCACTGCTCCACCAGAGCTCCTACATTGCTAAATATAAAGGTCAGTATTAACTGAACCAATCAATAGCCTTTACACGGGTGGTCACTCCTTCCTCCTTGAAAAGCTTTCCTCTTTTGGCTTCCAGGACAATGCATTCTGGTTTTCATCCTATTTCTGTGGTTTCTTCTTCTTAGTACCCTTTGCTTGTTCCTTGTCATATTCTCAGCTTCTAACACTGGCATGGAATGCCTTAGGACTGCCACTGGATCTCTTTATCTATACTCGTTTCTAAAACTCTTTTTCAATTATACTCAGTTCCTTAATGATCTCATCCAGTGGCTTTAAATACTTACCTATACGCTTAAGACTCCCAAATTATGATGTCCTTCTTAAACTCTCCCCTGAACCCTCAACCTATATATTTAATTGTCTCTGGAAATCTCCACTTGGAATGTCTAATAGGCATCTCAAATTTAACATGCCCAAAACCAAACTTCTGATCTTGCTTCAACTTACTATTGCTATACTCTTCATCATGATAAATGGGAACACCATTCTTTCTGTTACTCAAGCAAAAATATTTGAATTGCTCTTGACTTTGCTTTTGCTTAAACATTCTACACCTGATCCATCAGTAAACCATGGTTTATCTACCTCCAAAATGAATAGAGAAACCAGCCCATTCTAACAAACTATTCTCTTATCCCCCTGGTCCATCACCCTTACCTGTATTGCAATAGTCTCCTTTCCTGCAATGCTATCTCTCTTCCACTTATTCTCATTACAAAAGAGTGTGGTCCTTTTAAAACATTAAGTCACTTCTCTGCTCAATGGCCTCAAATGGCTCCTGTCTTTCTCAGAGTAAAAGTCAAATTCCCTAGACTTTCTGTCCTGTCTCCATTGCTTCTCTGACCTCATGTCTTCCTACAGACCCTTAATTCACTCTGCTTTAGCTTCACTGGCTCCTTTGCATTTCCTCAAACTTTCTAGGCACAGTTCTGCCTTGGGGACTGTGCTGTTTGCTCTGAAAGAATGCACTTCCCCACATATGTGCACTGTCCCACCTCTTCCAGGTTATTACTGAAATGTGCCTTCATAGTTGGATTTCCCTGGCCATTCTAAATTGCATACCACTACCTACTCCAAAGAAGCTCTGGCAGCATAGTGCCTAAGGCACTTGACTGCTAACCAGAACGCTGGCGGTTCAAACCCACCAGCCACTCCTCAGAAGGAAGGTTGGGCAATCTACTTCCGTAGTGATACTGCCTCGGAAACCCAAGGAGGGGTCGCTATGAGTTGGGTCCAACTCAACAGCACATAACAACAATAACAACCTACTCCCAAGTCCAACACTCCCTTTCCGTCTTCCCTGATGTATTTTACTTATTTACTGTTGTCTCATTTACTTACTTTTGTCATCACCATCTAACCTATCCTTTCATATTAAAATCTACTCAATTTCTGAATTCAGAGAGTAAGACTTGGAAAGGAAGCTCAAATAACAAGGTGTATTATCCAAGTCCAACTGATTCCTAAATTTTGGGTAACATGTTGTAAAAGTTCATATAGCAAAGGATTCATCCAAAAATTATCTGAATCTATTCATTTCATGAGTTCTTACAGGGAAAGAGAGAAGACATCAGCTATTTTGTATATAATTTACTAATTATATTACTCATTTTCTGAGTTCTCCCTACACTATAATGTAAGCTCCTTGAAGTTAGGTGTTCTTGTCTGTTTAATTCATATTATTTCCCCAACACTTAGAATAGTACCTACCACATATAGACATTCAAATATTTTTTACATGCATTAGTAGCTGAAAGTGTAGAACAATTGAGATTACTAAGGTAAAGCACATACAGACAAAAAAAAGAAAAGGGCATCACAAGATCCTGATGGATCACATTTGGAGAAAGGAATTGAAGAAAGCAAAGAAACAGGGAGGAAGAACTGAGAGGAGAAGTAGTAGGAAAAGGAAGTATCACAGAAACTATGGGGAATATGCAAGGGACTGTCCAGCAGTGTTAAATGCTGCAGAGAGGTTAAGGTTTCTGAAAACTAAAAATAGGTCTCCAGGGAATATAATTAGAAAAAAAGTAATAAGTGAATAAATTGTTGAAGTGGAAGCAGAAGCCAAATGACAAAGGCTTAAAAAGTGAATGCATGGAAAGGCAGTGAAAAGATTTAAAACTGATGTTGTAGAAAGGTTTGACAAAGGGAAGGAGAGAGGTGAGGCAGCAATGAGAAGGGTGTGTGTTATGATCTGCTTTGTTTTGTTTTGCAAGAACAAAGAAACTAAGTTCTGAGAGCAGGGTCTATATCTTATTCACTGATGATCCTCAAGCCCTACCACACAGCCTTACTTGGAAATACCACAAAATAAAGATTTAGTGAAAGGACAGAGTAGGGGAAAAACAGAGCCTATAGGACAGAAGGCCCCCTGAAGGGCATAAGAGGCTCCATTAAGTCCCAGTCAATTGTCTTCAGACACAAAAACAAAGAAAGAAAAGAGGAAAAGAGAGAAGTGGGCAAAGCTGGTGCTAAATGGCCTTAATATTTCCAGTGAAGTTAAAGGAAGGGTCATCTGCTCATGGCATGTGGGCAGATTCTTTGATAGAGTCTTGGGAAGAAAACATATAAAACAGTCAATGTCAGTAATGGAACGCAGAGCCAGTAAGAAATTATTAAAAGCCTTAAAAACTCACAAGCAGCTATCTAAGATATAACTGTGGTCTCTACTTAACTAGAACAAAAGAGAAAGAAGGAAACCAAGACTCAAAGAAGAAACTAGTCAAAACAAAGAGTCTATATGAACCACAACCTCACCTACCCTGAGACCAGAACTGGATGGCACTCAGCTACCACTACCAACTGTTCTAATCAGGGCCACAATCAATGGACCCTGACAAAATGGGAGAAAAATGTGGAGCAGAACCTCAAATTCCTAAAAAAAATAAAAATAAAAATAGCCTACTGGACTGCTTGAAATTGGAGGACTCCCCAAGACTATCACCCTGAATTACTCTTCAGACCTTGAACAAACCTAACTCCTGAGGTGACCTTTTAGCTAAATAACAAATTAGCTCAAAAAATACTATCAATCACCCATAAGTGCTGTGGTCCTTTAAAAAATAACATATATGAGACCAAACAGTCAATAATTACTTTAATACAAAAATGAGAACATAAGGGGGCAGGGAAACTAGACTAGTGGAACTGGAACAACGAGAAGGAAAGGAATGAGAATGTGCATGCACCATGAAGAATGTAACCAATGTCAGTGAACAACGTGTATAGAAACTGTTGAATGAGACTCTAAACTGCTGTATAAACCATCACCAAAAACACAACAAAATATTAAATCCAAAAAAAATTGTAAAAACATTAATGAGTGATAATAAATAAAGAACCAAATTTGGGACTACAAATTCTATTTATATGAGAGATGGTATGTTTTTAAGCAGTCACTTACCTGAGGTGGGCTTAGACCATGGCAAGTCAAGCCCAGCAAGGTCTTCCAGCTCCTCCTTTGACTGAACAAGAGAAGCTGAGAGAATGCGAACAGACTGATAGGCAGCAGTATCAGACATCTCTCTTGTAGCATTAAATATCTAGAAAAGAAATAGGAATCTCATTTCTTAAACCAACCTAGCGGGTGATCAAATATCCTGCCACCACTTAGTAAATACTGTCAACCTTCGGAGCTTTACCCACAACACAGCAAGATCAAGTGAATCACTAAAACTAATACCAGGCTGGACTGAATCACCTTGATCCAATGTAATCCAGCTTGATCAACAACAGAAGCTGTGATGAACCATGTCCCCAAAGATCTGGGTAGGAATATAATAAAGCTTATGATTTGAAGGCCTGTAAAACCAGTTGCCATTGAGTCAATCCTAACTCATGGAAACCCATGTGTGTCAGAGTAGAACTGTGCTCCATAAAATTTTCAATGGCTGATGTTTTGGAAGTAGATCACCAGGCCTTTCTTCCGAGGTGTCTATGGGTAGACTCGCATCCAATCTTTCAGTTAGCAGCTGAGTATGTTAACTGTGCCAAGTGGGGACTCTGTAATCTTAAGGAGCATGCCCATACTAGACAATAGGAATTACAAAGTGGCTTAGCCTAAAGACGACTGACGATCAATTAGATCACTGTGATTATCTCAGAACTAAAATACTTCTACTTAGAAAAAGTATCTGGCCCCTACAAGCCATGGCAGTCAATTTCTTAAGAGGGTGGTGCTTACACAGTCTATGCAGAACTATAAAGGCCATGGATGGTGGACTATTGTGCGTCCAAACCAAAACCAAACTCACTGCTGTCGAGTCAGATCCGACTCATAGTGACCCCTCCTTGGGTTTCCGAGGTGGTATCACTACGGATGTAGATTGTCCAACCTTCCTTCCGAGGAGTGGCTGATGGGTTTGAATCGCTAGCCTTCTGGTTAGCAGTCAAATGCCTTAGGCACTATGCCACCATAGCTCCATTGTGTGTCCATACCACACAAGGAGAACTGTATTCAAAAGAAACACACCTGGGAAATATGTGTTGAACTACTAACGTGTTCTGAAATTGGTCTCAAAATACTTGTATTCTCACCTCGGTCCTGATACCTCACCAAAGAGAAGCATGGGAGACATGGATATACAAAAGGTGGTGTTCGGGGTGATTACTTGAAACAGTCTCAAGAAACGAGACAAAGAAAAGGATCCATCCAAAGAAATATGTTTTCCCAAATCATTCTATAAAATTTTTCAGTTGCAAAGAGTACTATAGGAATGGCTTAGGTTTTTCCTGGATAAGAATGTGTGCTATATTATGGTTTCTTTGTTAGATTTTGTTTTCCTTGAAGAGCTTACACACAATTGTTATTTCCTTTCATCTTGATTTTTTAATTATGTTTTTCATGTAAAAAGAAAAATGTTTCTGGAATATATTTTAGTTTTTTATTTGTGTGTTTGTATTTTGGTGAACCTTTTCTCTGCACAACTCCCCCACACACACACCGCCTTCCTCTAAGACTAGTCTACCTTCTCCCAAAACAAAGGGCTAAGAGAAGCATCAGGAGGCCCAGTTATCATTCGCCTCAGGGAACAAGCGCTCCAGCTGAGAAGGGGCTGCCATAGAGCTATGCACAGGAGGCTGGGACACTTTCCATTGGCTCCTAGCCACAGAGGGTACAGCTGGCTCACTTTCCCTCCCACTCACCACAGAGAATACAGCTGGCCCTCCAGCCTGCAGTGTAAAAGAAATGATGGAGCGGTCAGGGTGGCCCCCCAGAGCGTTTTCTGACTTGCCACTGAGCCTGCTGTGGCCAGTAAGATGAGCAGATGCAAATGAAATGCTTTTGGTCATAATGGGAGCCACAGGCTGAAGTGTTCCCTGGGTAGCAAAAGCTCTGGTCCCTCAGTGGTCTTCCCACTCTCAACACAGAAGTTATATATGGTCTCAGGACAATTCATAGGAAATCCAGAATTGTTTGTTCAGGGCCTTGCCTGGCACAAGTAAAATAAGCAGTAAGACTAAGAACAGGCTAATGCACTCACAGTATATTCTGGCAAGGAAAGTATTTTTCAGCACCAAGTACTTGTAAAAAGTCACCTCTCTTGAAATTCAGTTCTGCACTAAGCACTAAGGATCGTATGTTGCTTCCATGGAAACAGTGGATGAAACTGCATTCCTTCTCTCCACCCACACCAGCTTCCGCAGTGACTAGGAACTCAAGTGCCTCACTGCAAGGAGATGCCAGCTTGGGAAGGCAGTATGGGAGGACATGTTACTGTCTTTTAGATCCACTATTAATACCGTGTACCGCAAGGCCAATACTCCGAGGGGTTGGGGTCTCCTATTTCATCACAAGGACACAAAACTGGATCTAAAACAATGGCTAGAAAACTTCCATTTTCAAACTCACTTTTGTATAATATTTCAAGCCAAAACATGAAAGCCACAGAAAGTGTTAACAAATATGGGCTGGGGAAAATATTCTTGCTGTACCTGATGACAATTAATTCTGGAATTGGTATCCTTTCCCCATATCACTAGGCCTTTTTGATGGAAGCATTTCCTCGAGGGAGATTGGCAGCAAATTTAGGAATAAAGAGATTTCAGGAAGATTTTCATTTAAATGACACTTGGTTTCCCTGCTGATGAAAGGGAAAGCCTACTCCATCTGCTGAGATCAGATTTCATCTCATCAAACACCTCAGTATAATTATTTTTCTACTGAGTATTTAAATGAGGATGTAAATGAAAACCAAGGTATTTGAAGTCATTAACGCTGCAGCGGCTGAGAGACAGTACTGCTGCCTCCCTAGGGAAGGGACCCCATTCACCATCAAAGCAGCTGCTTGCCTGTGTTCATTTTGTAACCTTTACACCACATTCTTGAATTAATGAAGAAACGTCAAGAATCCATTCCTCAGAAAGTCTTGGCATGGGGTCTGCATGGAGAGCAAGGCATGTGTGAGTGTGTGAGTGGATGTATGTGAGTATATATGTGCATTGGAAGGACATAAGGAATCTTAACTTACTTAAAAGAACTGGGATATTGTGAAATTATTCTACCTTATACTGTGTAATATAGCAGTTCTAAAATTGAGTTAATAACTATAAATGAACCAGCCATCATAACTCCCATGAAGTGTTTACTGTAATCTATCAACCTTTCTCTTCTGGATTTTAACTTATCTACTTGGAAAGTATGGATGTAGGCATTGCCAAGCTATTAAAAAAATGGGTTCCCTGTCCAACATTAATACGCTGGTAGTGCAGTGGTTAAATACTCAGCTACTAACCAAAATTTGGTCGAACCTACCAGCTGCTCCATGGGAGAAAGATGTGGCATTCTGCTTCCATAAAGATTTACAATCTTGGAAATCTCTAGGCATTTCCACTCATAGGGTCACTATGAGTCAGAATTGACTTGACAGCAACGGGTTTTCTATCTAACACTGGCTATCTTTTTCTGAGCCTAACTGAAAATATCCAAGCCTTAAGACCTACCGTGACTCAGGAGGCAGCAGATGAACATTTAGACTTTTCTGCACTTATAAACATCTCACTCAGTGTTATAAATAACACTCAACTTAAAAATTCTACTTTACCCTAACAACAAGATGCGCATACAATCTGCCATTTCCTTTATTTGAATATGAAGAGTGTGATAGATTATAGTAGGAATCTTACCTCCTCAGAAATCATGTGGAAGGAGAGAGGGAAGGAGAAAGAAACAGTACATGTGTGCATGTGTGTCCTGAGTGTGTGTGTGTATGTGTTGGGGGTGTATGTGTTGGGGGGCGGTGTATGAGAAAAGGAGTCTGTATGAGAAAAGGAAAAAGAATAAAGGGAGAGCCATGTAGAGTATCCTTTTGTTCAAAAAACTCAAGTTTTACAGACTGTTAAAAGACTGGAAAACTTGGCTTTTGGTACTGTCAGCCCCTAAAATGCCATCTTGCAGAATAAGTGCAAGATTTAAAAAAAAAAAAAAAATTAACACTTGGATGTTTCACATGGAATCTTTCTTCTCTTTCCCTGCAGTCTTTCTTAGCTTAGTACAGAAGATGCTTAATAGTAAATTCTAGGCAGAAGGAATGTGTTTACTCTTAACAATCAAAATCTGATTTAGCATGACACAAAATGGGACAGGATCCCCTGGCATAGACTGCTATTGAGAACATGATGATATAGACACAAACAGATCTGGTCTGTGCCATTCTGTGCAAACAGGAAACTGCAATTAAAGCATTAAGGAAAGTACTGTTTTCCTTAATGAGTTAACAGTAATTTCACTTCTATACAAAACACCATGCTTTCTATCACGAGGTGCAACTTCCCTTTTACTTCATGCCCTTATGCTAAAAGACAGCCTATATTCAAAATTCATTTTAATAAACAATTAAATGCAAAAAGCTTCTATATATTTAAGTAAGGCAGGAGACAATAACAAATAAAATATTGGTTACAAAGACATAAATGTAAGAATTTAGCTCATGAATTAGAAAACTAATCATGAAATGAAGTAGATAGAGCCAGAGTAGGATTTTTTTGGCAGCATCAGTTAGAATAGATTTAAAATAGAAAAAGAAAAAAAGAAGAAATGATGCAGAGTAGAAGTTATAGAAGCAAAAAAAAAAATTATAAAATCATAAATAGTCATAACATAAAAGGACTCAATTTTATACATTTCTCAAAAGAAGAAATGAATTGAGACTATGGTCAAATTGTAGAGATTTTTAGATTTGAAAGATGGAAGAGGATATAATGAAAGAAAGGTAGGAAAATTAAAATCAATGTGAGAAGAAACTGAATTTTAGAAAAATAGGTGGGAAAACAGTAATTTTTCCAAGTTCTTAACCTACTAAAGAAAATAAATCAAAGTATACAAAACATATAGTGCCAATCAATAAATCAATTTGAAAAAATATATTCCTAAAATTCTCATTAGGAGTTCTGGTGGCGGCATAGTGCCTAAGGCATTTGACTGCTAACCAGAAGGCTGGTGGTTCAAACCCAACAACCACTCCTCAGAAGAAAGGTTGGGCAATCTACTTCCGCAGTGATATCACCTCTGAAACCCAAGGAGGGGTCGCTATGAGTCAGGTCTGACTCAACAGCACATAACAACAACAACAACAACAAAATTCTTATTTATGTAATGTGCCTCTTTGTTGTAAACTGAACCCTTGATAGTTAAGAGACTGGTTAAGCCAATTTCAATTTTTTATTTTTATAATCTTTTTTAAAAGATTATAGTTATTACATGTTTGTTATAGAAAATACAGGTAAGCAAAGAGAATTCACCCCAATTTCAAGCTTACCAAAGAACTTAATGGTGTTAATTTCTCTGGAGATCAAATGCTAAGCAAAAAATATTTAATAATCTTTTAGCAACATTTTAAGTTCATATATTTTAAGTGTTTCCAAGGACTTGCTATTTTACTATCAATCCCTGATCCTAATTTAAATGAAGAAACAATAGTCTCCCCTACTTTCACTTTTAAATCAGATAGTTTACACTAAACAAATGAAGTAGCGACAATTCTGAAGCTCAACATACTAATGTCTGCTATATCCTAGCCAGAAATTTGTCTCCCTTCTTTACTGTTTGGGTTTTACTTTTTAATTAGAAAATAGACTTGACCCCAGAAAGAAATCTGAATGCTAAGGACATACAGCTTTTGTTCTACCACCGTTTCCTTGCTAGAATATAAATCAAATACTAAAAGGTTTGCTGCCCTTTATAACATTTTTAATGTTCTTTTTATCCAGACTCACTGAAGAGATCTCTCAGATTAGTCTATGAAAGGGGTCCTATTCTCTAACAGCACTGGGGACAGGAAAAATTCAAGGTGAAGTTCATCCCTGACCCAACTATCAGCAATGAGCATTCCCCGTTCTATTGAATTTGACTCTCCATAGACCATATATGCCCCATCTTTACACTGGAATCTACTTAGTATTTTTCCCTCCAGCTACTCTAGCAGAAAAAGAGAACCTGGCAGATTCCTTGTATACTTATAACAAAAGGGGGGGAAATGCTAGGTCTCACAATTTAACAATAATCAACTCTCAAAGGCTATAACTGAAATAAAAATAATGATATTAACAAAGGAAATCTTAGCATATGGAATAGTTGAATAAAGACAGTCATCACTGGCCCATTATTTCTTCTTTCTATGTATAGAAGGAAAAAAAATATGTATATATCAATTTGATATAACACCTCATTGAAGTATCAAGATGCCTACAGCTTACCTTGAAATGGTTCACCAAAAAAGAAAAGATAAACTTTATATGGCAAAATAGTAATAATTGTCAGTCTAGGTGATGAGTACATAGGTGTTAATTCAGTAAGTCATAACTTTTCTGTGTGTTTGAAATTTTTTAGTGTTGTTGTTGTTATGTGCCGTGGAGTCAGACCCGACTCATATCGACCCCTCCTTGGGTTTCCAAGGCAGTATTACTATGGAAGTAGATTGCCCACCTGTCTGAAGAGTAGCTGGTGGGTTTGAACTACTAGCCTTCTGGTTAGCAGTCAAGTGCCTTAGGCACTACACTACCAGAGCTCTTTTTTATAGCATGAAGTCGAAAAAATAATGACATCTGATATTTAGACAGTACTTTTCCATTTCTGAGGAGAAATACAAACTGATTTGCTCCAAGTCACACAACTAGTAAAAGACAAAATCAACACTCAGCCTCAATTTCTGAATCTCCATGCCAATAAAAGTCATGTGGTATATTAGTTGTTCATCATTAAAACAAAATCTAATTGTTTTGATTTCCTAAACTCTTTCTAGAAGCACATCTTCCCGATCAAGAAGAGCAATCTACTTCATCTTCAGTCAGATATGAAATCTCCATTGCCTCTGCCTGTACTCTCCAGCCTCTGCCTATAGCAAGAAGGTGAGAAAATAGTGCTTGGCACACTATGATGACAAGAATGCAGGCTCTGGAGTGACTCTGTCAATTCTTATCTTGGCTCCACAATTAACTGTGTGACCTGAGGCAAGTAATTTAATCCCAGTGTTCATGGTTTCCTCATCTGTGAAAAGTGACTAATAGTCCTTACCTCATAAAGTTGTTTAATCACATTAACCAATACCTGCAAAGCACTCAGAACAGATCCTGGCACACGGTATTTTTGTTGTTGATAGGTGCCATTGAGTCATTTTTTACTTGTAGCAACCCCATGTGATAGAGTAGAATTGCCCCACAGGGTTTTCTCATCTGTAATCTTTATGGGAGCAGACAGCCAGGTCTTTCTCCCTCAGATGGGTTTAAATTGCCAACCTTTTGGTTAGCAGCTGAGTACTTAACCATTGTACCACCAGAGCTCATTTAAGTATTCAATAAATAGTAACCTGCCTTCTCTCCTCCTCCTTTTTCTTCTTCATCATTATTACTTAATATTGCTGCAACTCTTCAATTACCTGTAAAACAGTCATCTGCATGTTACTCTGTCCACTGCAAAGCCAGACATCTCCAAATAAGACATTACAAACTCTGAGGGTAAAATTCTTCCTCCCAGTGATCTGTTTTGCCATCACTTCAAAAGGTCCACCAGGTTTCATAGGATCCAGTACCACCATCCAGATACTAGAGTGTGCTGAAATAATAACAGGGCTACAAGAAGTTAGCCAATCAAGCAATTAAAATGAAATAAAAGCTCAATTCTGTCAGGCACCATACTCACTTGTGGCTATTACCAGTCTCTGTCATAAACTGAATTCAAAGCTATGAAGATTAGCCAAATTCTAGACAAGGTGATAGAACTAACAGGAGCAGCGGCATTTCTACCCTTAATCTGTATCAATTTTTAACTAAACATTTATAAGAAAAATAAATTGGCCATTTATAATCCTACATGATAAACAAAAGTACAAACATTAAAATTCAAGAGTTTAATAAAAGGCATAAAATAGAAATTCTCATTAAACTTTCCAACTGTCACTAATAACAATCATAATCTTTTAGATTTACAACGTGTCTCAAGCTGTTGTTGTTGTTGTTGTGTGCCATCGAGTCGGCCCCGACTCATAGCGACCCCTCCTTGGGTTTCCGAGGCAGTATCACTACGGAAGTAGGATTGCCCAACCTTCCTTCCGAGGAGTGGCTGGTGGGTTTGAACCGCCAGCCGTCTGGTTAGCAGGCAAGTGTCTTAGCCACTATGCTACCAGAGCTCCCAATAACAATCATAATCTTTTAGATTTACAACATGTCTCAAGCTAGCAAATAATTATTCAATCAATGTAAGCACAGGTTAGAGAAAACCATTTATAATCTGAAATTTCCCCTTACTTAGTACCTTCCTTGTTAACCATCCCTACTTCCTTCCCATGTTGGTAACAAGGATTAACACTACCAGTGGTTCTAGGTTCTCCTATCAACAATTTAACAGGTGAGTGAAGAAACGTATACATAAAGTAGTGGGAGACAGCTATCAACTCAGCAGTGCTCAAGGATGTTGGGGAACTGACGCTGCAGTATTGGTGGCACCTGATGGGTATGCCAGCAGCCCAGGAGGGGGCAGCGCAGTAGCCCTATGGCCCCAGAGCCTGTGAGCAAGATAAAATATATCTTCCTGAGGGAGAAGACAAGATGATGCCCTGGTGACACACTCAGCCCAGTTCCTGTACAATGAAGACCTGAGAAAACAAGTGAAATAGATACAGATCATAATCTTGTAACTCTGAGTATCAAATGAAAGTATAAATAATTTCATTAAACACCAATTAGAAAAAGAAACATAATGAAAAAAGTGATTGAGGAGAAAGAGCAGGGACCTGACACAGAGTGGCCATTTGGAGACACAGAAAGCAATATACACAAGTGAGGAGAAGTCAACTTCATAGACTCCTCATTAAAACAGAGACACAGAGTAAATAAATCCAGAGTGAAACAAGGAAGACATTGTTTCCCCACTGGTCAGCCACACTTACCATACCTATCACCTACTGTCCCATCCAATGGGTGAGTGCCACCATTCATTTCTGCACCATTGGATCAACGACAGACAGTGACCAACACCTACTCATCCACCCTCAGCTGCTCTTCATAACCATGGCCACATTTCCACCAGTTACTCCACTTACCTGGAGACAGGTAGGGAGTGTCCCAGTGCTGCCAAACTAGTAACCAAAGTAGCACGTCCACCCTGCTCACTCAGATATATTGAAACAAAGAAAAACAAAAAATTGGGATGAAACAAACCAGCACACAAACAACAAATAAATACAACAAATCCAAAATCCAACAAGTCGTCTCAGACAAAAGACGACTTCAAATCAAAGACTACAGGCCAAGATGGCAAAAACAAGTGGCCAACATTAAGATTTAGAAAACCTTCCTGAGGAAGAACATGTAATAAAACAACTTGGTAAGGAATTCAAAAGATTTATATATAGGACCATCTAAGAGATCAAAGAAACCACAAACAAAACCTAAGAAAACACAGACAATACCCTAGAGGAATTCAGAAAAACAATGCAAGAGCAAAATGACAAAATACACAATTAGAAACAATACAAAAACAGGAATGACAAATCCAGAAGATTAACACTAAAATTGCCAAGATAGATAACACATCACAAGGACAAAAGAGTAGAACTCAATGCATAAAAGACAAGATCGGCAAATCAGAAGACAAATCCCTTGACACCGATTTGTATGAGGAAAAATAAAAAAAAAGAATAAAGAAAGCCTAAAAATTATATGAGAAACTATCAAGAGGAAAAATTTACATGTAATTGGAATTCCAAGAGGCAAAAAAGGGAGAGAGAATTATCAAATATTTGCTAGCAAAAAACTTCCCTAATATCATGCAAAATGAAAAGATAACCATCCAAGAAGCTCAACGAATCCTATATAGGATAGACTCCAAAAGAAAGTCACCAAGACATATCATAATCAAACTTTCCAAAACCAAAGACAAAGAAAGAATCTTGAGAACAGCTAGGAAAAACAAAATGTTACCTACTAAGAGGAACCAATAAGATTAAGCTCTTATTTATTTCTCAGCAGAAACCATGCAGGCAAGAAGGCAATGGGATGATGTACATAAAAACCTCAAAGAAATAAATTGTAAACCAAGAATTATATATCCAGCCAAACTGTCCCTCAGATATGATGATGAAATCAGGATACTTCCAGATAAACTGAAATTAATGGGATTTGTAAAAACTAGAACTAACAAGAAATGCTAAAGGGAGCCCTTAGGACAAAGAACCAACAATGCCTGAGAACAAATTTAAGATTAAGATATATACAGTTCCGGCAAGATGGCGGACTAGGCAGAAGGGCTGCACAGACCCTCTTCAACAAAGAAAAGGGAAACCAATTAACACAGACACAGAAGATAATCTTGGACCCCTGAGCCTTGAAGGGAAGGATACAAAAG
>NW_006921912.1:2423756-2440881 GCF_000298275.1 Orycteropus afer afer | reverse complement strand
AAAAAAAAAAAAAACTACAGGGTAACCACAAACAATATTAATAAGCCTTCTAATCAAAATAAGAAAGAAGAAAATCAAAAGGACAAAATAAACAGCAACAGAAAAAGAAAAAGAAAATTTAATAACAAAATGCATTCAGCACAGAAAAATATAAGGAACAAAGAAACCATGACACCACACAAAACAAACAAACAGCAAAATGCCAACAGTAAATTCCTACCCATTGATACTTATACTGAATATAAATGGATTAAATGCACCAGTCAAGAGAAAGAGAGAGGCAGAATGGACAGGAAAACAGGACACATCAAGATGCTTCTGACAAGTGACTCACCTTAGACACAAAGATAAAAATAAATTAAAAATCAAAGGTCAGCAAAAATAAATCAAGCAAATGGCAACCAAGAAAGAGCAGGAGTAGCAATATTAATTTCTGATAAAATAGATTTCAAGGCAAAAACAAGTTTAATTGACAAAGAAGGGCATTATGTAATGATTAAAGAAAGGGTCAAACCAGCAAGAGGACACAACCATAACAAGTATCTATGCACCCAATGAAACAGCTCCAAAATAAATAAAGCAAATATTAACAGAATTGAAAAGACAATTAGACAACTCCACAATATTAGCAGGAAACTTTAATACATCACTTTCTATAAAGAACAAAACAGCTATAAAGAAACTCAACAAAGATACACAAGATATGAACAACACAATCAACCAACTTGGCCTCACAGACATATATAGAACATTCCACCCAACAAAAATTCAATAAACATGCTTTTCCAGTGCACTTGGATCATTCTCCAGAAAAGAACATATGGTAGACCACAAAGCAAACCTCAATAAATTTTAAAATATCAAAATAATATTTTAAATATTTTAAATTTTAAAATATCAAAATAATACAAAGCTTCTTCTTGGCTCACAATGCTATAAAATAAGAACTCAATAATAGGAAGATGGAGGGGGAACATATGCTGTTGTTGTTTGTTAAGTGCCATTGAGTCGTTTCCGACTCATAGCGACCCCATGCACAGCAGAACGAAACACTGCCCGATCCCGCGCCAGCCCCACAATCCCTGCTA
Organism: Orycteropus afer afer; assembly: GCF_000298275.1. Taxonomy (NCBI): domain Eukaryota; kingdom Metazoa; phylum Chordata; class Mammalia; order Tubulidentata; family Orycteropodidae; genus Orycteropus; species Orycteropus afer. The sequence continues at coordinate 2,439,793 of NW_006921912.1, read as the reverse complement.
TACTTGAGCCCATCATTGCAGCCACCATGTCAATCCATCTGACCGGGGCAAAATATATGGAAAGTAAATAACATCCTGTTTAAAAATTACTAGGTAATAGATGACATAAATTTTTAAAAAATTCCTAGAATCAAACTGGAATAAAAATACAACATATCAAAACATTTGAGAGACAGCAAAAGCAGTGCTCAGAGGTCAATTTATAGCAATATATGCACACATCAAAAAAAGAAGGTTAAAAACAACATCAACACCTTAACCCAACATTTAGATAAAGAACAGCAAAGAAAGCCTGTAGTCTCCTGAAGAAAGGAAATAATAAAGATTAGAGCAGAAATGAAATAGAAAAACAATAGAAAGAATCAAAAAGACTAACAAAATTGTCAAATCACTAGCAAATTTAACTAAAGAAAGAAGATGCAAATTAACACAAATATGAAATGAAATGGGCAACATCACAATAGAACCAACAAAAATAAAATGGATAATAACAGAATACTATGAGAAACTATACTCCAACAAATTTGATAACCTAGAAGAAATGGACAAATTTCTAGAAACACATGACCTACCTTAACAAACACTGACTGAAGTAGAAAATTAAGCTCCAGTGGCATAGTGCCTAAGGCATTTGACTGTTAACCAGAAGGTTGGAGGTTCAAACCCACCAGCCACTCCTCAGAATGAACACTGGGCAATCTACTTCCACAGAGATAACACCTTGGAAACCTAAGGGGGGTCACTATGAGTCAGAATCGACTCAACAGCAGTGAGTTGGTTTTGAGGGTTTTTTTGTTTGTTTTGTTTTGTTTTTTAATTATTGCAAAAGAAGGACTCAAATAGGTCATTAAAAAAAAACTCCCAACAAATAAAAAAAAAGTCTTGCCCCAGATAGCTTCACTGGAGAATTCTACCAAACATTCACAGAAGAGCTGACATAAATCCTACTCAAACTATTCCAATGCACAGAAAAGGGTGGAATACTCCCAAATTCAATTATGAAGCAAACATAACCGTGATACTAAAGCCAGGTAAAGATATCACTAAAGAAGAAAATTAGTGACCGATACCCCTCATGAACACAGATGAAAAAATCCTCAACAAAATCCTAGCTAACTGAATCCAACACCATATTGAAAAAATAATGCATCGTTAACAAATAGGATTCATACCAGGTATGCAAAGATAGCTCAACATTACAAAAACAATTAACACATCCCCTACATAAATAAAACAAAGGAAAGAACCAGATGATCATACTAATCAATGCAGAAAAAGCATTTGATAAAATCTAACACTCATTCCTGATAAAAACTCTCAGCAAAATATGAAAGGAAGGGAAATTCTTCAACATAATTAAGGGCATATAAACAAAACCAAAGGACAATATTACTCTCAATGGAGAGAGAATCAAAGCATTTCCCTTGCAAAGGAGAATCAGACAAGCATGCCTTCTATCACCACTCCTATTCAATATTGTATTGGATGTCCTAGCCAGGGCAATAAGCCATGAAAGAGATATAAAAGGCATCTAAGTTAGTAAGGAAGAAGTAAAACTACCCCAATTTGCAGATGACATGATCCTATATATAGAAATTCCAGAGACTCAGCAAAAAACTAATTGAAAGATTCAACCAAGCAGCAGGGTACAAAATCAATATGTAAAAAAATGAGTCAGACTCCTCTACACCAACAAAGAGAACTCTGAAAAGGAAATAAGGAAAATGATACCATTTACAATAGCTACCAAAAAAATAAAATACTTAAGCATAAATCTAACCTGATATAAAATACTTAAATACAGAAAACTGCAATACACTACTACAAGAAACCAAAAGAGATCTATATTAATGGAAGAGTATACTATGCTTATGGGTAGGAAGACAAAATATTGTGAAAATGTCAATCATTAACCAAAAGCAATCTATAGATAAAAAGGAAAGAAAACAAGGATAAGCAAAGCACTACTAAAGAAGAATAACAAAGCAGGTGGCCTCACACTTCCTGATCTCAAAACTTACTATTCTGCCATGGTAGTCAAAATAGCCTGATGGTGGTACAATGACAGACCCATAGACCAATGGAACAGAATTGAGAACCCAGAAGTAAATCACACATCCATGGACAGTTGATCTTTTGACAAAGAGCCAAAATCCATTAAATGAGGAAGACACAGTCTCTTTTACAAATTGTGCTGGCAAAACTGGTTATCCATTTACAGTAAAATTAAACAAGATCCTTACCTCATACCACACACAAAAACTAACTCAAGATGGATCAAAGACCTATATGTGAAACTCAAAATTATAAAGATCATCAAAGAATAATAGGAGCAAATTTAGGGGCCTTAATTTATGTTATAAATAGACTATCAAACATAACCAAAAAAGCACAAACAGTAGAAGATAAACTGGATGACCAGGAACTCCTAAAAACTAAATACTTAAGCACATCAAAAGACTTCTCCAAAAGAGAACCTACAGACTGGGGAAAAAATATTTGGCAATGGCATTACTGGACAAGGGATTGATCTGTAAGATTTACAGGAAACTTCAACACCTCAACAGCTAAAGGATAAGTAATACAACTGAAAAATGAGCAGAGGACATGAACAACCATGTCACCAAAGAAGACATTCAGGCAGCCAAGAAACACATGAAAAAATGATCATGATCTTTAGCATCAGAGAGAGATGCAAATCAAAACAACAATGAAATATCATCTCACCCCAGCAATAATAGTAAAATTCAGTAAGACAGACAACAGCAAATGCTGGTGAGGATATGGAGAGATTTTAATTCTCATACATTGCTGGTGGAACTGTAAAATGGTACAACTACTGTGGAAAATTGAATGGCATTTCCTTAAATAGTTGGAAACAGAAATACCATGTGACTCACCAATATCACTACTAGGTATATATCCCAGAGAAATCAGAGCTGGGGACAGAGACATATGAACAATGATGTTCTTCACAGCACTATTCACAATAGCAAAGATGGAAACAACCTAAGTGTCCATCAGTGGATGAATGGATAAACAAATTGTGGTACACATACACACTGGAATATTATACAACATTAAAGAATAACAAAGAATCCACAAAACACCTCATAACATGGATGAACCTGGAGGACATTTTGTTGAGTGAAATAAGTCAATCACAAAAAGGCAAATAATGCATAAGTCCACTACTATAAAAAGTCAAGGTTTACACACGGAAAGAAACATTCTTTGATAGTTACAAGAAACATTCAGGGATGGGTACAGGAAATCACTAACTAGATAATAAAAACCAAAAAACAGACAAGTGTTAATTTGGGTGAAGGGAAAGACAATACACAACAAAGGGATGATCAGTACAATATCACTAAGGCAAAGGAAGACACAGAAAGGTGCATAAGAGTTACAGACAATAAAAGTAAATACTCACCTCAACAACAAAAAGACAAATAATCCAATTAAAAAATGGACAGAAAACATGAATATACACTTCACAAAAGGGGTTATTCAGGCGGCCAACAAACGTATGAAGAAAGGCTCATGATCATTAGCCATTAGAGATGCAAATCAAAACAACAATGAGATACCATCTTGCCCCAGCACTACTTTGGCAAGTAGTTACTGGGATCTTAAAAGCCCCAGTACTAATAGAAAAGTTCAACAAGACAGAAAATAACAAATGCTGGCAAGAATCCAGAGAGATTGGAACTGTCATATATTCCATATATACAACCATTGTGGAAAGCAGTATGGTGATTCCTTAAAAAGTTGGAATCAGAAATACCATTTGACCCAGCCATTCCATTATTAGGTATATATCCTAAAGAAATAAGAGCCAGGACAAGAACAGATATATGCACACCCATGTTCATCACACCACTATTTACAACAGCCAAAAGATAAAAACAATCTAGGTGTCCATCAACAGAACAGATAACCAAACTACAGTACATATACACAATGGAATACTACGCAACCCAAAAGAATAATAGAATCTGCAAAACACTGCATAACATGGATAAATTTGGAAGACACTATGCTGAGTGAAATAAGTCAATCATAGAATGACAAATATTGTATTAGTCCGTTATTGTAAAAAGTCAAGGAAAGGTTTATATATGGAAGGAAATTTTCTTTGTTGGTTATCAGGGATGAGAGGGAAGGGAAGGGAACACTGTTAGATATGTAGAGACAAGTATTGATTTGGGTGAAGAGAAGGGCAATGTACCAAATGTGAGTGATCAATATGGTGGCACTAAGAGGAAGAGGAAGACATACAGAGGCACATGGGAGGTACAGACAACAAAGATGAACCCTCTTCTCCACATACAGTACTGTTTTGTCAGTAAAGGCAAACATGGATATATGGGTGGATCGATGGGTGGACAGCCTGAACTACCAGGTATGTCTATGCAGGGGGGAATGTGGCCAAGACCATGTATACGGTTGGTAGACAATGGTCCTATAAGTGTATTGGTATGTTCTGTAAGAATTCCTAGGTATATAGTAGAGCTGACAAGGGACAAGGTTGTAGTCACTTCTTGGGCACAGCCAGCTACCCAGAGGGAGCGAGTAGTTGGACCTGTGGGCTCAGGACCATGGTCGCAGAGGACATCAAGCTCAATTGGCAGAACATACTACACAAAACATTGTTCCACATCCTACTTTGGCAAGTAGTTACTGGGATCTTAAAAGCTTGCAAGTGGCCATCTACGTACAATGATGGGGCTCTTCTCATCCAGAACAAAGAAGAATGAAGAAAACCAAAGATTCACGGAAACAATTAGTCCAAGTGACTGGTACACTATGCAATCATCAGCCTATATGACTATGAGACCAGAAGAACTAGATAGTGCCCAGCTACCACTGTCAATCACTTGGAAGGGGATCTATGTAAGAGATCCTGGATAGAGTGGGAGAACAATGTGGAACAAAACTCAAAATCATTTGGAAAAAAAAAAAAAGAGACCAGGTTTCTAGTCTGATAGAGCCTTGTAGAACCACTGAGACTATGGCCCCTAGCTGCCCTTCAGGTCTGGAATTGAACCCACTCTTTGTCTTCTAGCCAAACAAAAGACAGGCATATGAGTTGAACATTTACCTGAGGTAGATACACTCCTTGGAGAGAATAATCATGGGAGAATAGAAGGGCTGTGTACGCACAGGGAGATAGCTCTGAGGGCAGGAATACATGGAGGGAAGGACACAGAGAAGAGGTAACTATCGGGAGGAAGCAGGAGAGGAGCTGTTACATTGTGGTAAATTGTAGTCAATGTCATGAGACAAAGTGAGCTGTTGTATGGAAAGTGAATTTGCTCTGTTAACTTTCACCCAAATCACAATTAAAAACAAAAAAAATGTAAAAAGCAGATTGCACAGAAGAAAAAAATCATCAATACATCACCCATTTATAAATCAGAATATTGTCAAAAAAAAAAACAAACAAGTTTAACTTAACTAGGAAAAACGTATCTGCCTTCACCATTATGCACTTTTAAGAAATTATATATTATATATATATGGGATCAAATTGGCAACAGCAACTTGAAAGACTAGAAAGGAATCTTAAGGGGCAGTGAGTTTATGTTAATGGGGGAGGAACAACTCAGAAAAGGAAGGTTAGAATGGTTGCACAACTCAAAAAATGTAACCAATGTCACTGAATCATACATACAGAAACTGTTGAATTGGTGTGTTTTTCTGTGTATATTCTCAACAACAACAATTTAAAAAAAAGGCAATACTATTACATAGGAAGAAAAGACGGGCAGAGCTGTGGGATCCTGGTAAGGGGAGGGAGACGACAGGCCCCACTTCAAGAGGCAGGAAGTAGGGGGGCGGGGAAAGCAGAGGACAACAGAGATGAGGGATCCAGGTAAGGGGAGGGCAAAGAGGTTTGGACAGCTAAGGGAGACAAAACTGTCTGTCAGTTTGTCCTACTGTGGTGCCTTGTATGTTGTTGTGAGGCTTGAGGCTGTGCCACTGGTATTTCAAATGTCAGTAGGGTTGCACGTGGTGCACGGGTTTCAGCACAGCTGACAGACTGAGACAGACTAGGAAGAAGGAAGGGATCATTCACTTCTCAAAGAACTGGCCAGGGAAAACCATATGAATAGCAGAGAAACACTGTGATATATCATAGTAATACATCACTAGGCGACTTTATTAATAGCCTGGAAACATTGTCTGAGGCAGCGCAGGGAGACAAGCCCCTTAGGCTGGAAGTCACTCAAAATACAATTGGGAAAGAGCTGCCTCCTCAGAGTAGAACCAAACTAAAGATGGGGATAAAGTAAAGCTTGCAGGATCTCCATTTGCTGACACAGCATGACTCAAACTGAGGAGAAACAGCTGCAAACATCCATTAATATTTGGAACATGGAACACACAAAGTATGAATCTAGGAAAATTGAAAGTTGTCAAAAATGAAATGGAACACATAAAGATTGATATCCTAGGCATTAGTGAGCTGAAATGGACCAGTTTAGGCAATTTTGAATTAGAAAACCATATGATCTACTATGCCGGGAATGACAATTTGAAGAGAAATGGCGTGGCATTCATCATCACAAAGGATGTCTCAAGATCTGTCCTGAAGTACAATGCTGTCAATGATAAAATAATATCCATATGCCTACAAGGAAAGCCAGTTAATACTACTATTATTCAAATTTACGCACCAACTACTAAAGCCAAAACTGAGGAAATTGAAGATTTTTATCAACTTCTGCAGTCTGAAATTGATTGAACATGAAATCAAGATGTGTTAATTATCACTGGTGACTGAAATGCAAAAGTTGGAAACAAAGAAGAATCACTGGTAGTTGGAAAATTTGGTCTTCGTGACAGAAATAATGCTGGAGACCGCATAATAGAATTTTGCAAGAACAATGACTTATTCATTGCAAATATCTTTTTTCAACAACACAAACAGCACCAACACATGTGGACTTCACCAGATGGAGTACATAGAAATCAGATTGACTACATCTGTGGCAAAGGTAATGGAGAAGCTCAATATCTTCAGCCAAAACAAGGCCAGGAGCTGATTGTGGAACAGACCATCAATTGCTTATATGCAAGTTCAGCTTGAAGTTGAAGACAATTAAAATAAGTCCACAAGAGCCAAAATGTAACCTTGAATATATCCTTCCTGAATTTAGAGACCATCTAAAAAATAGATTTGATGCATTGAACACCAATGACCAAAAATCAGATGAATTATGGGATGACATCAAGAACATCATCCATGACGAAAGCAAGAAGTCATTAAAAAGATGAGAAAGGAAGAAAAGACCAAAATGGATGCCAGAAGAGACTCTGAAATTTGCCCTTTGAAAGGAGAGTAGCTAAACCAAATGGAAGAACCGACAAGATGAAAAAGCTGAACAGATTTCAAAGGGCAGCTCGAGCAGACAAAGCCAATTACTATAATGAGATGTGGAAAGACCTGGAGTTAGAAAACCAAAAGGGAAGAACACACTCAGCATTTCTCAAGCTGAAAGAACTGAGGTAAAAATTCAAGCCTTGAGTTGCAATACTGAAAGATTCCATGGGCAAAATATTGAATGATGCAGGAAGCATCAAAAGAAGATGGAAGGAATACACAGAGTCACTGTACCAAAAAGAACTGGTAGATCTTCTTCCATTTCAGGGGGTGGCACATGATCAAGAACCAATGGTACTGAAGGAAGAAGTCAAAGCTGCACTGCAAGAAGTGGCAAAAAACAAGGCTCCAGGAATTGATGGATGTTTCAACAAATGGATGACCCACTGGAGGCACTCACTGAGCTCTGCCAAGAGATTTGGAAGACAGCTACCTGGCCAACTGACTGGAAAAGATCCATATCTGTACCCATTCCAAAGAAAGGTGATCCCACAGAATGTGGAAATTATTGAACAATATCATTAATATCGCACACAAGTAAAATTTTCTGAAGATAATTCAAAAATGGTTGCAGCAATATATTGACAGAGAACTTCCAGAAATGCAAGCTGGATTCAGAAGGGGCACGGAATGAGGGATATATTGCTGATGTCAAAAGGATCTTGGCTCAAAGCAAAGAATACCAGAAAGATGTTTACTTGTGTTTTATTGACTACACAAAATCATTTCATAGTGTGGATCATAACAAATTATGGGTAACATTGAGAAGAATGGGAATTCCAGAATACTTAATTGTACTCATGAGGAACCTGTACATAGACCAGAAGGCTGTCATTCTAACAGAACAAGGGAACATTGCATGGTTTAAAATCAAGAAGGGAGTGTGTCAGGGTTGTATCCTTTCACCACACTTATTCTATCTGTACACTAAGCAAATAATTGGGAGAAGCTGGACTATAACAAGAAGAACTTGGCATCAGGATTGGAGGAAGAATCATTAACAACTTGCGATAGATCCAGTGACGACACAACTTTGCTTGCCGAAAGTGAGGATGACTTGAAGCACTTCCTGCTGAAGATTACAGACTACAGTCTGCAGTATGGATTACATCTCAATATAAAGAAAACAAAAATCCTCACAACTGGACCTATAAGCAGCATCATGATAAATGGAGAAAAGAGTGAAGTTATCAGAGCCTTCACATTGCTTGGTTCTACAATCAACACCAATGGAAAGAGCAGTCAGGACATCAGACGACGTTTAGCACTGGGCAAATTGGCTGCAAAGGACCTCTTTCAAGTGCTGCAGAGCAAAAATGTCTCCTTAAGGTCTAAGGTCCACCTGACACAAGCCATGATATTTTCAATCGCCTCATATGCATGTGAGAGCTGGACAATGAATAAGGAAGACCAAAGAAAAGTTGATGCTTTTGAGTTGTGGTGCTGGTGAAGAATGCTGAAAGTGCCATGGAATGCTAAACAATCTAACAAATCTGTCCTGGAGGAAGTTCAGCCAGAATGCTCCTTGGAGACAAGAATAGCCAGACTTCATCCCACTTACTTTGGTCATGTTGTCAGAAGGGACCATTCCCTGGAGAAGGATGTCATGGTTGGTAAAGTGGAGGGTTGACGAAAGAAGAGAAGGCCCTCAACAAGATGGATTGACACAGTGGGTACAGCGATGGGATCAAGCATAGCAAAGATCACAGAGATGACGCAGGACCAGGCGGTATTTCATTCTGCTATGCACAGGGTCACTATGAGTCAGAGATGACTCGATGCCACCTAACAACAACAACATTACATAGACAATCATGTAATATCAATAATAACAAATGAAAAAGGATATATAGAGAGACGGCCAAGCTGAGTAGGTATAAGTAAGCAAATGGGACTACAACCATAACCATACAGGCTTGGCAGAGGATATTTCTATATATGTATTTATATAGGCTGTAGATATATCCATGTATATAGTAGCACAACCAGGGAGCAAAGTTATGAAAGCTTCTTAGCCATAATCAAACACCTTGAGGTAATAAGTCATTGAGCTTGGGAGCTGAGTAACAGTCTCAGGGGAGAGCTAACTCAACTGGCCTAACATAGTTCACAAAGTTTTAGTTTTTAGTTTACAAAGACAACGTTCTACATCCTACTGTGGTAAGCCATGACTAGGGTCTTGAAAGCTAGCAAGCAGCCATCTAAGGTACAACTACTGGTCTCTGCATCTGAAGCAAAGAAGAGTGAAGAAAACCAAAGACACAAGAAAACAATCAGTGCAAAAGACTAATGGGCCTCTTTGAACCTGAGACCAAAATAATTAGATGGTGGCCAGCTTTTACTACTAACCCCTCTGAAATGGATCACAAAAAGGACACCCTGGGTAGAATGGGAGAAAAATATATAATAAAACTCAAATCATAAAAAAGACAAGGCTTACTGGTCTAAAAGAGACTGGTGAAACCCTTGAGACTATGGCCCTTAGTCACCCTTCAAGCCTGGAACTGAACTTACCCCCATGGCTCAAGTTTCATCCAAGTAACAGACAGGCCTATGAGGTCAATAATAATGCTACAGGGGTAAAATTGGTCTTAAAACAATTGGCCACATGAGATCAAAAGAGTAGCTTTTGCTCAGTGATAAAGCTAGGAAGGCAGGAAGGGATAGGAAAGAAGGACAAACAGAAACTAGGAAACACAGAAAGGAAGTGGGAAGAGTGCTGTTACATTGTGGTGATTGCAATCAATGTCATAAAACAAAATGTATACAAGTTTTTAAATGGAAAAACAATCTATTCTGTAAATTTTTACTCAAATCACAATGTTGTTGTTAAGTGCTATTGGGTCAGTTCCAATTCAAGGGACCCTATATACAACAGAACAAAACACTGTCTGATCTTGCACCATCCTCACAATCATTACTACACTTGAGCTCATTATTGCAGCCAATGGGTCAATCTACCTAATTGAAGGTCTTCCCCTTTTTCACTGACTCTCTACTTTACCAAGCATGATATCCTTCTCCAGGGACTGGTCCCTTCTGACAACATGACCAAAGTACCAAAGACACTCTGACCATTCTCACTTCTAAGGAGCATTCTGAGTGTAATTCCTCCGAGACAGATTTGTTTATTCTTCTAGAAGTCCATGGTGTAGTCAATATCCTTCACCAACACCACAACTCAAATGCACCAATTTTTCTGTAGTTTTTCTTATTCACTGTCTAGCTGTCACATGCATATGAGGCTATTGAAAATACCACAGCTTTGGTCAGACACACTGTAGTCTTCAAAGTGACATCTTTGCTCTTCAACACTTTAAAGAGGTCTTTTGCAGAGTATCTGCCCAATGCAATACATCATTTGATTTCTTGACTGCTGCTTCCATGAGTGTTGATTGTGGATCCAAGGAAAACTAAATCCTTGACAAGTTCAATCTTTTCTCCATTTATCACGATATGCTGATTGGTCCTGTTGTGAGGATTTTTGTTTTCTTTATATTGGGGTTTAATCCATACTGAAGGCTGTAGTCTTTGATCTTCATCAGTAAATACTTCAAGACTTCATTTTCAGCAAGCAATGTTGTGTTATCTGCGTATCACAGGTTGTTAAGGAGTCCTCTTCCAACAATGATGCTGCATTCTAATTCATGAAGCTCAGCTTCTTGGATTATTTGCTCAGCATACAAATTGAGTAAGTATGGTGAATGGGTGACGCACACATTCCCCAATTTTACACCATGCAGTATCCTCTTGCTCTGTTCAAATGACTGCCTCTTGGTCTATATACAAGTTCCTCATAAGCACAATTAAGTGTTCTGGAATTTCCTTTATTTGCAATGTTATCCACAAATCACAATAAAAAGTTTAAAAAAGAAGTAGTGGGAGGCATATAAATTAAGCTCTATGTGAAGAAGATATTTAGATTTGCCCAATAAATTATTTTCTTAGAGGTATTTATAAGACTTAAAGTTTTTAGACACAATTAGGGAGATGAAAAGCCTTACCCAAGACCCTACTTCAGAAATTCATAAAATATTCCTTAGGAATCACCCCCCCCACCATCTTCCTACCTCCTATTCACTCACCCTACCACCACTGCCAACATCTACTCAGAAAGTTACAGAAAACACCTTCAAAATGGTAAAATAATGCCTAGAAGAACCAAATTACACGAACAAAGTAAATATTCTTGGCATAATGCCAAAAAATACATCAACAGATATTTGTACCTATCTGTTCAATGTGAAGTAAAAGGGGATGAATGGTAAGAACTAGAAATGGAGCATCCTAAGGTTATTATAGGCGCTTTGGTGGCATAATGCCTAAGGCATTTGACTGCTAACCAGAAGGCTGGTGTTTCAAGACCATCAGCCACTCCTTGAAAGGAAGACTGGACAATATATTTCCATAGAGATAACACCTCAGAAACCCAAGGAGAGGTTGTTGTTATGAGTCAGAATCAACTTTACAGCAGTGAGTTGGACTTTTTGGTAAGGTCATTACTCCCAACTCAAAAGAAACTGGTATTAACAGGTATTATAAAAAACTTACAACAGTTATTAACTGCCTACTGTGTGCTAGACACTATGCTAAGTTCTTTCTAATCAGCAAGATCTAAGCAGAAGTATAAGATGTCTAGATGCTTGATAAAAGACTAGCAAAGGCTCAAACCATAAAGGATTGCTCAGAATGCTGGAGGAAATCTCCAAAAACTTCCAATGTGTCTGTGAAAGGGTGTATGTTTGTTCCTCTTAAAAGCATACCCAACTGAGTTTGCTACTCTCATCCCTAAGAGGTCAATTAAGCCTTAGGAACAAATGTTAGCTATTGTTTTATACCACCAATAGCCAGACATCTACATATTAAATGTACAATTCACCTAAAGCAGAAAAATCACTGTTTTGGAAACAGTGGGCAGCTAGTACAGATTGTGTGGCACAGGTGTGATGTGCTCCGTATGGCTCACACTTCTGAGCATGCAGACACTCCAATCTGTCCCAAACACAATCTTGCCAAGGTCTTTCCAGGCTTCCTACACTGGCGTATCTTACAAGCGTTCTGTCCTTCTGCCACCAACGTTACTCACTTGTGATGATGAGGTCAACCCCCAGAAAACCTAGCACAGGACTACTTCTTAGCCTTCTATATAATCTATTTCTAGTTCTGCTATTAATTCAGTATTTACACTTAGCACCAATCCAAGGGCAACATGCTGGTGAAGAAAACAACCTTCATCAAAGCTTCTGGAAAGTTTTGCTGCCTGTACTGGGTTGAACACTGTCTCCCTAAAAGTCACATCTACCCAAAACCTGTGGGTATGACCTTATTTGGAAATAGAGTCATTGCAGATGCACTCCAGGTAAGAAGAAGTCACACTGGATCAGAGTGGGTCTTAATCAAATGACTAGTGTCCTTTTAAGAAGAGGGGAATTTGGACACAATCACACACAGATGGAAGATGGCCACATGATGATGGAGGCAGAGACTAGAGTTATGCTGCCATAAACCAAGGAATGCCAAGAATTGCCAGCAACCACTAGAAACTAGAAGAGGCAAGGAAGGAGCATGGCTCCACTGATACCTTGATTTCAGATTTCTAGCCTCCAGAACTGAGAATAAATTTCTGTTGTATTAAGTCCCCCACTTTGTGGTAATTGATTATAGCAGCCCTAGAAAACTAATATATTGGCCAGCAATAAAAAGACAATAAACCCACTGCCGTGGAGTCGGATCCAACTCATAGTGACCCCTCCTTGGGTTTCCGAGGCGGTATCTATGGAAGTAGATTGCCCAACCTTTCTCCCAAGGAACATTTGGCCAAAAAAAAACACAGCAATATCATAACATAGCCAGAGGATGAGCTCTGCCTAGGGCCTAAAGAGTCTGAAGAGAACTTGGCATCAAGACTCAAGTCTATTTTCAAGAATTGCCCTCCCAGAAAAATCTCCTTTCAACTTCCTCAAAAATTTAGAGAACTTCCTTCTGTGATAATCCTCAAATTCTTTTCATTTCTAGCTTTTTTCCTCTCCCATATGATAAAAGGAAAGCAAATTCTGACCCAACAATGCATGTTAAATGAAGTGCCAAACAGGCAGGGGAAATCTGATCCACCACAGAGAAGTAAGTAACTGTCAAATTAACTCAGAAACAATCACTTTAAGACAATGAGAGTTTACTCCTATATAAATCTGTACAAAGGAAAGCAAGCCCTTTGAGGACTGTTTCTCAGACCAAAGACAAGGGTGGAATGATAAAGGCATAAGCCACTGCAATTAATAAGAAGAAGTGATTAGTCCTTGGCTTGATAGGTCAGGACTGGTTTTTGAAGTGGAGCTCATCACAGGCTGATGAAGTCCATTTGTACCACTGACCACAAAGAGTTACAAGTTTACCACCCACTAGTCTGTCTGGGCCGACTCGACGGCACATAACAACAACAACAACAACAACAGTCTTCTATTCAGGAGCTCTGGTAGCATAGTGGCTAAGACACTTGCCTGCTAACCAGACAGCTGGCGGTTCAAACCCACCAGCCACTCCTCGGAAGGAAGGTTGGGCAATCCTACTTCCGTAGTGATACTGCCTCGGAAACCCAAGGAGGGGTCGCTATGAGTCGGGGCCGACTCGACGGCACATAACAACAACAACAGTCTTCTATTCGGGTCCAACTAGATGGCACATAACAACAAACAAAAGTCTTCTATTGATCCTGATAGGTTTTCTGAGCAACCGTTGTTTTGGTTCCTTTCAGGCCCTAATTAGAGTCCCAGGATGGCACAAATGGTTAAGTGCTGGACTATTAACCAAAAGGTTGGTGGCTCCAACTCACCCAGAGGTGCCTTGGAAGTAAGGCCTGGAGATCTACTTTCAAAAGTTCATAACCTCGAAAACCCTATGGACCAGTTCTACTCTGCAACATATAGGGTAGCCATGAGTTGGAAACAACTCAAGGGCAACCAACAATAATAGGCCCTAATCACATGCTATCTTTTACCAATCCAGGTCCATGTTTCTGTAAATTCTCATTTTCATCATAGTGACATCTCTGCTCTTTCACATTCCTTCTTCTACCATCAAAGAAGATTCATTTCCTCCTCTCATTATAAATCCACAGGGAATATGTACTGTGTATCAGACACTCCATCAGGTAAACAGCAGAACATAAACCCAGCCCTGGATTAAACTGACAAAAGAACTTCACAAATTGACTAGGACTCTGTTTTTGTGTCTAATAACATATCTGTGGCCTATTTCTTACTTTTCCTCTTTATAGTCCAGCCAAGGGCATGAGTAAGGAATTCTTTACCTCCATTTTCTCTCCATCTCTTCAACCAACTCCCACCTCAAATGGAATAAAAAATTACAGGGAAAAAAAATTAATCTGTCTAGAGACACAATTAGTCATAAAGTATGTTCTTACTTTTTCTTTTTGCTATTCATATCAGATGTTAGTTATTTTTCAGGTTATTATGCCAAATTTTCCAGTGCCAAGAAGATAAAAAAGGAAAATTCTCCATGACCTTTCCCTTCCCAATAAGAGGAAAAGCTTAAGAGCTGGAAGAAGAAGCACTATTCACTTCTTCCCCCAAAGAACCCTGTAACTGGTTCAGTGGCTTGTGGAAGGGGCTTGGAGGTAAAGAAGCCTTACTACTGCCCAAACTGCTGCTTACCAACCTGCACTTATTCTATAACATAAAGTTCATTTCCACCATCATCAAATATGAATGCAAAAAATAAAAGTTTAAATTATTTTTGTCCATAAAGCCACTCATGCAAGTTACTTAAAGTATAACATGCTATGGCAGAATACTCTAGACCTCCAGTAAGTTATACTCTTGTATAATCCCAGAGTCCCTGGGTGCTGCAAACAGTTAACACCCTTGGCTGCTAACCAAAAGGTTGGAAGTTCAAGTCCACCCAGAGGCCTGGTGAGCTACTTCTGAAAAATCAGCCATTGAAAACTCCATAGAGCACAGCTCTACTCTGATACATATGGGGCCACTATGAGTCAGAATTGACTCAAAAGCAAATGGCTTGGTTTTGGTTGGTTGTATAACCCCTTCCCCTTGAGTGCAGGTAGAACCTGTAACTTGTATCTAACCAACAGAAAATGGCAAAGGGGATGGGTGTTACTCTTGTGATTAGGTTACATAATATGGGAAAGGTTAAGGAACTTGGCAGATGTGATTAAAGTCCCTAATCAGCTGACTTTAAGTTATTCAAAAGGGACACTATACTAGGCCCAATCTACTAAAGTTAGCCCCTTAAAAGAGGGTCTGAAGGTTATAAAGCAGCCAAGACACTGCCATAGGAAATGAATTCTGCCAGCAACCTAAGGGAGGTTAGAAGCAGATCCTTCCCTACTTGAGCCTCCAGAAGAAAACACAGCCAACAAACACATTGATTCCAGCCTTGTGAGACCCTAAGCAGAGAACCCAGCTAAGCCATGATGACTTCAGACCTAGGGTAACGATGAGATAGTAAACGTGTTGTTTTAGACTACTGAGTTTATGATAATTTCTTTTTTTTTTTTTTTTTTAATTGTGCTTTGGGTGAAGATTTACAGAGCAAATTCACTTTCCATACAGCAGTTAACATATTCTTTGTCTCATGTCATTGACCACAGTTTACCACAATGCAACAGCTC
>NW_006921912.1:2406573-2422974 GCF_000298275.1 Orycteropus afer afer | reverse complement strand
TCTTGGATACACTCCCCATTTCATAGACATACCTAATCGTTTAACCTAATCTTATATAGCACAGAAAGTAGTATAAATGTTACCACTGCAACCAGGGGGTTAGGTAGGCACTTAGGCATTTTTTCTAAATTAATTTTATCTATTTACATCAAGCACAATGACAAACACAGATAGACATACCCTCATGTTATTACCCACATACACATACCCACATGTATGTCAAAATGAGATTTACCCTATTCTTCTGATTCTATTCTTGTATTTGAAAAGGTCATCCCATATCATTCAGCAACACAATTTGAACAGACCCAGTACTTGGCCATATTCCCATTCATCTTGGGCTCTTAATTTTCCCAGGGGTCATGTATCAATCTGCTGGGTAAAAACCTTCATAAGTCCCTCTTTGTTCTGGGCAGCTAGAGGATTATAAGAAATAAATTAAATATTAACAGAAGCAGACAGGGTAGCTAATAGAGACAAGATGGTTGAAAATCCTAGAGTCCTCATCAAAATCTAAAACAAAAGTCAACCCTTCAATATCCCCACAGTGTCGCCTTTGAGAGGCATTTTCTTTTTGCCCCATGGAATTTCCTACATGTCTACAGCCTGTGTTGCAAATAACATTTCATTCATTTTGCATCATGGGTGGGAAAGGGACACAGCAAGATGCCCACTGAAGCTGGTTGGTGAATCTACATAAACGAAAATGTCTTTCTTCTCTACCACGCCAACGTGGAAAGCTTGTTATGTAGAACTACTCCAGCAACCCCTTTTGCTGTGAAATTATCATCAGTTGTCCACGAATCACTGGATTCTCTTAAGCTGCTGCTGGTTACTTCAAATCATCCATCACTCTGTAATGAAGCAATGAGGATATTACTTGAACCTGAATTAACAAATGTGAAAGGATAGAGTGAGAGAGTGAGTTCCTGAAGGCCTGATACTATTTGTATTCTTCATATTTCCCAGTTTCTAGTTCAGTGTTTTTATACATTGTAAGCTCTCAATAAATGTTTATAGACTTGAACTCAAAATAAGTGAGCAGAATCACAATCACGGCAAAGGAAAAGGGAGGCTCATCCCTTAATTACCTTGTATTTCTGCTTGTCACCACCTACCCTCCTACCGCATCTCTGCCCACCCTAAATGTTAATCCTGAAACAGCCATAAGGAGGGGTGAACTCTAAAAATAATGTAAAAGAACATTTTTTAAATTAAATGTTATATGAAATTATGTGTTTTCTCTATCTCTACAATAATTTGTAGTTTCTTGTCTCCTAAAAATGTATTGGTAACATAGATTATTTGTACTAAGAAAATCCATTTTTTATTTTCAAAATCAGTAGTTCTTTGGATTTGAAATCAACATCATTTACTGAGATGACTACTAACAGTACACTATGCTGCTCATCTCTAAAATGGAGTAGCACAAACAGAAAGCACTGCAAGTCCCCTAAATTCTTCACTTCCTTTACATTCTGCAAGTCTCCAAGAGCTTTTGCACCTAATGGAAACCCATTTCTCAATCAGTTAGAGCTTCTCAGGTCTGTTAATTTTACCCATTAACATTCTTATCTTAAGAAAGTCTTAAAATAGGGGATCTATACAGGAGATCCTTGACAGAGAGGGAGAACAATGTGGAACAAAACTCAAAATCATTTGGAGCAAATAAAAAGGGTGGGGGGGGACCAGGTTTGCTGGTCTGATAGAGCCTGGTGGAGCCACTGAGACTATAGCCCCTAACTGCCCTTCAGGTCTGGAATTGAACCCACACCTGTGGTTTCCAGCCAAACAAAAGACAGGCATATGAGTTGAACATTTACCTCAAGTAGATACTCTCCTTGGAGAGAACAATCATGGGAGAAAGAAGGGCTGCTTATGCACAGGGAGACAGCTTAGGGGACAGTAGTCTATGGAGGGATGGACACAGGGAAGAGGTAACTATGGGGAGGAAGTGGGAGAGGAACATTGCATTGTGGTAAACTGTGGTCAATGTCATGAGACAAAGTATATGTAAACTGCTGTATGGAAGGTGAATTCGCTTTGTAAATCTTCACCCAAATCACAATTTAAAAAAAGAAAAGAAAAGTAGAAAATATCCAGCTCAACAAAAGACATGAGTTGAACATTTACCTGAGGTAGATACACTCTTTGGAGAGAACAATCATGGGAGAAAAAAGGGCTGTTTATGCACAGGTAGACAGCTCAGGGGGCAGGGGTGCATGGAGGGATGGACACAGGGAAGAGGTAACTCTTGGGAGGAAGTGGGAGGGGAGTTGTTGCATTGGGGTAAATTGTAGTCAATGTCATGAGACAAAGTGTATGTGAACTGCTGTACGGAAAGTGAATTTGCTCTGTAAACTTTCACCCAAATCACAATAAATAAAATAAAAAATAAAAGAAAGTCTTAAAAATCAAGAACTAGATATCCTGAGTTTAGTGTTTTAAAATGCCTACACCTAGTATTTTTAAATGTTTGCTGAAAGGAAATGAATCATGAAGAGCTTGCACCAGGGGCAGATCACTCTGGGTTGGATATCAGTATTAAATATCAACAAAACTAACCCGGCAATCCCTGTTTTCAGAAGCCAGTTTTCACAAGATACACACACACTGCTGTCGAGTCAATTCCAACACATAGTGACCCCTTTTGGGTTTCTGAGGCAGTAAAGTTTTATGGAAATAGATTGCCCAATATTCCTTCTGTGGAGTGGCTGATGGGTTTGAACCACCAACCTTCTGATTAGCAGTCAAATGCCTTAGGCACTATACCACCAGAGCTCCTTGTCACACATATATTCAAGTCATTGTTCAAACCACCAGTTCCAACACTAACCCTACCAGCTTTCTCACCTGTCTCACCTTCACTTCTACATCCTGCAACTATGTAGATACATCTAAGCTATAATCAGGTCTCCACCTGATAGAGCCCTGAACACGCTTTCCTGCATCCAGTAATATCTAGCTTTGCCTTCACACATACTAACTTATACATCTTTATCTCCTTTAGACAGAGACCCCCTTATAGAACCTCCCTGCTAAGAAGGCTGCCAATTCTGTCCTTCTTGAACATCCTCACAGTCATTATTCTGGGCCCTCCCATAATCTGTTGCCTGGTAGCATAATAGCCAGCCAGCCAATCTACTTCTAGACTTCCCAATCTCCAATCCAGAGAACTGCTTCCAAGGGATCATTCTAAAATACAAATCTGATTGTGTTATTGTTATTGCTACTTTGCTGCTTAAAATCCATCAATCTAGAACAATGTCTACACTCCTTAGCACTGATAATCAAGCATCCCCACCTTTCCAACCTCATCTCCCATCATCTACAACCAGTAACGTACCCCAGCATTCCTTACAAACCAACTTGCTTGTCATTTCTGCAATGACCCATGCTTGCTCACGTCTCCCTGCTATTCCCTCCATCTGTTCTTCCCCACTCTCTTTTAAGGTAAGCCTTACACTAATTATCCACACTAAGTGGTCCTAGTTGTTGTTGTTGTTATGTGCTATTGAGTCAGACCCGACTCATAGTGACCCCTCTTTGGGTTTCTGAGGCAGTATCACTACAGAAGTAGATTACCCAACCTTCTTTCTGAGGAGTGGCTGGTGGGTTTGAACTGCCAGCCTTCTGGTTAGAAGTCAAATGCCTTAGGCACTATGCTACCAGAGCTCCTAGAGTACTCTATGTTTCACTACAGTGGCACTTATCACTTTGCTTATTATTGTTTATTATTTTTCTGTGCCCTCCCCTAACCAGTGAGCTTCATTAGGGGTTGGATCCTATCTGTTTTATTCATTATTGTATTGCCAGTACCTAGCATAGCACATGACACATAGTAAGCACTCAATAAATATCTGAGTGACTAAATACTACTACTAATAATAATAACAATGGCAGCTAACATTTATTACATACTTATCACATGCCAGGCACTGTTACAAGTACTTTACATATGTTAACTCATTTAATCCTCACAATAATTATGATCTCCACTTTACAAATGAAGAAACTGGCACAGAGAGATTAAATAACATCTCCAAGGTTATACAGCCACTAAGTGACAGAATTCTGACTGAATCTGAATCCAATGAATTCCACAGCCTAGGTTCTTAACCACTTCTACATATTACCTCTTATTTATAAATGATTCTGCTCAAATGTCACCTTCTGTGGAAACCTGTGACCACCCAATCCGAGTTAGATGTTTTCTTCAGTATCTCATGACAACCTATATACACCATCAACAAAGCTTTTATCACACTGCACTATATGCTTTAGTGTCTATCTATTTGCATTATTCCATAAGCTGCTTGAAGACAGGACCTTTGACTTAGTCTTATATTTGTTGGTATCCTCAGTGTCTAATCAGTTGCCCTTGAGTCAATTCTGAGTCATAGTGCCCTTATGTGTGCCAGAGTAGAACTGTACTCTATAGGGTTTCCAGTGGCTAATTCCTTAGAAGTAGATCACCAGGCCTTTCTTCCAAGACACCTTCAACCTTTCAGTTAACAGTTCAGGTGTTAACCTGTTTGCACCACCCAGGAACTCCATCCTCAGTGCCTAGCTCATGGTAAATACTCAAAGCACAAGCACTCACTTTCAGATAAGCCAGCAGGTGGCAGACAAAGACAATAGCTGAACAGCAGCTGTGCTGCCTTACCTTTCACACTGGTCACTTTCTTCATGACAGTCTCCTTGTCTTGGTACACAGTCACTGTCACTGTGGCTCCAGGTGTGCCATAGCCCCAGATCACTGCTCCAGCAGGCTCCTTCTGCAGCACCATGTAATCACCAATGTATGAAGCAAAGCGAAAATCAACACCTACACAATGTAGCAAACATTTAGAAGGGTGTCATCACGAAATTCATCAACAACTATGCAGATGAAACCACAATTCTCTTTGTACAAGAGAGTCTGAATATACCCAGTCTTTTCACTCATCTAAAACTAGATCTTATTCCTAATTAGGGAAGCAACATAACAAGAATAGTTTCCAAAAATGTACATCATTGTACAAGATGATCTATAATGAAAACTCAAAGAGTGTAGTATATAACCCATGCACCACAAACCTCCAGCCTTCAGAGCTCTTGATCTTCCTTTACTCTTAGGCTTGGCCCTAAATGCTTGTCTCTCTCCTCCCAAATCACTAAAATGCTCCTTTTACACACCCCACAGATGGTGTTTATGAGAAAAATAAACCACTTCCTTCCTCGACTTTCCATTACCACTCCCACTCCCAGTAGCTGGGGATAAAGAAGCATGCCTCTATGTCATACAGCCTTTTCTAATCTTCCTTTTCCCACTCTTTATCTTCCTTTTTCCCACCTACCAGTGTCAATTTCCCTCACGTAGTTCCCTTGTCCTGTTTATCTGACAATCCAGTGAAATGCACTAAAAATTCTAAATATGCACTTGTGAATATGATAAATCTGCTTCTTTCTAAGGTGAATGTGGATGAACCAAGACAAAAATAAGGTAAGAAAGAGATAAAAGATAAAAAAAAAAATAGACCAAGGATTATTTGCCCCAATTTTAACCAATTTCACAAGCTAAATTACACAAAAAGAATAAGAGGAAGCACTGTTCTATTCTAGAGGCTCACTAGCAAGCCTGAATAGGAACTCACTTTAACAAGACCATTCCTATTTTTAACATATAGCCTACATTGAATTATTTTATTAATGACAAGCATAGATCCAAAGTATCTCAGTCAGTTCCTCATCAAAACTTAACAAGGGAAAAAAAAATAAAGCTTCTTAAATTACATCCCAACATGTCTGAATACAAAAAGACAAAAATCCTTAGAAGAAAATAATTAACAAAATGAAGATTTTTACAGACACTTTTAAACAAAAATAATAGGAAAGAGAATCAGAATTAACAAGATTGACATTTTCCTCCCTGAAAGCAACAAATGATGGCGATCCCGAAGGCTATACTTAACAAGGCAGACAGCTAATGAAGTCTACATATACTCTCTCAGTGGCCTATTTATCAAGAATATCCGCTCTTTGAGTATCAGCCCAGTCCCTAATATTCTTCAGCTCTCTTATTAACTAGTGCCATGATGAAAAATCTATGACAATCAAGCATCACCCAGAAGACCTACTGGGCTGGAGATGTACAGGTACCACAAGCAAAATGCTCCAAGAAGAGACTATAACACCCAGAATAGCATAAGTGTATTGGCAGCCTGCTGAGGAAAATATGGAGAGGCACATTTGTGAGAGGGCCTTGTCTTGGGTAGGTGTTTTATATGGAACAACAACAACAAAAAAAAAAAAAGGCATAAGAGCAAAGTAAGGAAAAGGTAGGGGAATGGAGTGAGGAAAACTGGCCAGGGGTTGCATGTGAGCCTAGAATCCATGCAAAGGAAGAGCTCTAGATATGTGCAGCAAGTGGCCCATAGCCACAGGCCACACACTAGGTAAACTAATAAAATATGTTCCTACTCTCTTTACCTTCTCCCTACCTCATATAATGGACCTCAAAGGACCACAAGTCACTGTTACAGACAACAAACACTTAGTGAACCTCTTCATTGCATGTCTCCATTCTAGGTAAAGGATTTTAGAGATGCAAAAGATCTTTCACTCTCATGAGCATAATCTTCATTACTTACTGATCAAGAAACTGAAATTCAAGGAACACTAAGCATTTTTGTAAAAAATAGCTATCGTATTTGTTAATTAATTCAACAAATATTTATTGATGCCCACTTTATGCTAGGCAGTATTTTAAGCATTAGGGACTTAACAATGAGAAGGGAGAAGAAAGAAAGAAACAAACAAAAGACAAAACTCCCTGCCAGAAGGAACCTTACATTCCACTGAGAAGTTTACATGTAGCAGGCACAGTGCTAAACACACTATTGGTGTGTGTTCCATAAATCGTCAGGTCTTTCTTCCTAGTCCATCTTCATCTGCAAGTACTACCGAAACCTATCATCATAGCAACACATCCACCTCTGACTGACAGATGGGTGGTAGCTGCACATGAGGTACACTGGTTGGGCATTGAATCTGGGTCTCCGCTTGGAAGGCGAGAATTCTACCACTGAACTACCAATTTTGCAGCTATTAAGCTTATTCGACTGGTTTCAAACCACATAGGTAGAAACCAAGCCACCTGATTCCAAAGTTATCGTAATTCCCATTCTGCCAGTTGTTGATGGTAAATCACAGAATGGTCATATTCCCTGTCTTTATAAAGCTCAAATCCCAAGCTGATAAGGGTATAAAATGGAACATTACCAAGGAATTATGCAATGGAGAGAAATCTAAGATGCACAAGGCTAGTAATTGTTTTTGTCAAACACAAAACACGTTTAACATTTGAATTTTTTGGTTCCTTTTTTTTTTTTTTTGTCTTCATTTTGGAACTGGAGTAGAAAAATAGGGATTAGTGTTGTCAGGAAAGAGACTATCACTAAAAGAGAACTGGCAAAATTAGGACAGTTCTTACCACTGGTGCGAAGCTGGTGGGTGGGCTTGCATGGGAACATACAGGGAGCCTCAATAATGCTGGCAATATCCTAGTTCTTAAGGTAGTTGGTGCATTCATTTTATTGTTTTACTGTCACATATATTTTTGTACATATCAAATATTACATGATAAAAATGGGCAGAGGGAAAATGATTTGATGTCAGCAGATGCAACAAAAGAAGAAAAATTTAGAGCATTAATGAATGAAAAATATAGTCAATGTTAATGAAAGTGATATAACAGCATGACCCAAAGATTAATTATTGATACTGAAATTAACAACCTTTAATAGGTAAACTAATAAAATATGTCCCTTTACCTTCCCCTTACCTCATGTAATGGACCTCAAAGGTCACTGAATAGGGATATGAGGGTCAGGGAATGAATGATACCCTCAGAGTGCTGCTAGTTTGCTGTCCCTGAAAGAAAACATGAACTGCAGTTTGTCTCTATCCGGGTTCATTCTGGAGTTTCTAGGTGGCGCAGTGCCTAAGGCATTTGACTGCTAACCAAAAAGCTAGAGGTTCAAACCCACAAGTCTAGCGCTGAGCAGAAGGAAGATGAGGCACTCTTTTTCAGTAAAGACTTACTGCCTCAGAAACCGAATGGGGGTCGCTATGGATTGGAATCAACTTGATAGCAGTGAGTTTAGGCGGAACTGCCGTTATTTTTCTGCATTCCATTCTCCCACTGCAACTTTCATTTCTTTGGGATCCACTCTTTCAGTGGTTTTGAATAAATAACTAAGTCCAGCATTATCACTTTACTGCACATTAGCAGATAAGATTCTGTCTTCTGGTTTCTCCATGCACATGACCCACTTGTCCAGCCTGCCTATTATGAGAAAGAGGGTACTCAAATGACAGGATCTGACCTAACCAACAGCCCAATGCCAATCACTCTTTCCTCCAATGCCATGTATATTTTCCCACTACCAATATCTGTAACTGCACCAGAAATCAAAGCTGAGCCTTAAATATTCTGAACCAGTGAGGGGGTTGTATTTCTTAGCTTTTAATCACCACTTAAACTAGTAAAATTTTATTCCCCTAAGGAACCCAGCCTGAAGCAAACCCTCCCCAAGGGCACCACTTAGTGGGCAGCAATGAAATGTTTTGGATGATTCAGTCACCTGTTTCCAAATAGAAACTAATTTGCTTCGCCCCCTCCACTCTCAACTCCCCTGCAGTTGCTCAAAGACCCTAAGGGCCTCGGTCTGTGCACTTTTGTACCTCCACCCTCAGAAAGCCCCAACTCTCTCTGCCCTCGACACGCTCAAGCAAAAGGACCGCATTGCAGAACGGTGGGGGGGAGTGGAGAAAGCCAAAGGGCCGGGGATCCGGCCCACTGCAGCTTAAGTGGTTCCGAGATCCCGACTCCTGGTCCGGGTTCCTTCCCCGATCTTGAGAGAACCGGACAGGGTCCTGCAGAGGACACGGATCTCGGAGCAGGCGCAAGCTGAGGAGCAGATGTCTGGGCCCTCACCTGTACTTCTGCTGGCCCACAAAATTAAAGGCATAACTACCCCAAGTACCAATCCTGGCACCATTGTGATCCGTCACCAACTTGCGAGACTCCGGAACTGGACGCTAGATGGGGCGTGGCCCACAGGGGACGGGGGCGGGACGGGGCAAGAGACCTGACTCCACCCCTCCCAGGCCATCGTATCCGCGAAGCTGCCCGCGGCCGCAGGGCGAGGCCGTGCCTCTCCCCTTCTCAGCCGCCGTAGTTAAGGGAAATAAAAAAAGTTACCTAGCAACGAGAAAAAACAACCGGAACCATCGGCACCAGCTCTGAGAGAGAAAAGAGGTGAGGTGGCTTCCCCACTTTCTCTCCAGAACAAAGACCTCGCCTTTTCCATCCGTCTCTCGTGTTCTCTTAGGATCCCCTGTATACCCCCAAGAATCCTGGTACAGATTAGCACCCAAGGCCTGAAATCCCAGGTCGTCAACTTCCGGCCACCGACCAGGTCTTCTCCTCTGCCCGCGCTCCACTCGCTAGATTTGTTCAGGTCTCACCAGTCCTTTTCACAATCCTAGCTTGATTCAATTCCTCATATTCTGACCCTCGGGGGAAGGAAAAAAAGAAAGAAGAAGAAAAAAAAAAAAACCTCCACAGATTGGGTCTCCGCTTTTATTCCGCATTCTCACAAACAGACAGGGTTCCTAAGTGTTCTTTTCATGCTCGTTAGCCTAACGCGCTCCTTGGCAGTTAGCGTTAATCATCCCTTCAAATTCCAAGAAAGGACGAGAAGACCTGGTCAAGACAAAACCAAAAAATAAAAGGCCCCAAAACTTTAGAGACTAGGCTTTCAAAATCATGATCTTGCCTCCTGCGACATTGCGGAATTAATAGGTGCTTAGAACCCTGACCTTATAGGTCGGGGTTCAGGAATGAAAGCTAAGGAAACGATGAAGTGTAAAACTTCATTCAGCAAGTTAGAGGAATTACTAGAACCAGGAGTAATTACTACTTTTTAAAATGGTTTTTGTTTGTTTTAGGCATAACTATCGGCCTCGTTTCCTAAACAGGGTCTTTTTAGCAACTTATAATGAATTTAATTAAACAAAGTTTTTAATCATTCTTTCAAAATACCTGTGAGATAGCAAAAATGACCCTCTCCTCTTAAGAATAGAAAGAAGGGTGGAGAGAAAAAGTATTTAGTGTCATAGTGAAAAATCTGATTTTCCTAATTAAAAAAAAAAAAGCTATGTGGCCTAATAAATGCTTCTGTATTTGTAGGAGCTCTGATAGCATAGTGCCTAAGGCACTTTACTGCTAACTAGAAGGCTGGCAGTTCATACCCACCAGCTCCTCCTCCAAAGGAAGGTTGGGCAATCTCGTTCCCTAGTGATACTGCTTCGGAAACCCAAGGAGAGGTCTGACTCAACGGCACATAACAACAGTTAACAACAAAGAATTCAAAACTATTTGGAATAAATGGGTGTTGTGTTGAAAAGAAAGAATTGAAATCTACAAAATTTGGGTCTCAGAAATAATTTGTTGTCATAGTTTTGATTATGTAAGTAAAATCATGCATATATAAAGATAGTACTCTTTAATGAATCTCTAGGTACAATAGGCAGTTCCTTCCAAAGAGATGTCGATTCCATTCTCCAACACCCACTACCGAATTCCTCAAGGATTTGGGAATCTTCTTGAAGGGCTGACACGCGAGATTCTGAGGGAACAACCGGACAATATACCAGCTTTTGCAGCAGCCTATTTTGAAAACCTTCTAGAGAAAAGAGAGAGTAAGCTTTTTTAAAATAAATAAATAAATAATAGGCATCTCTCCCCCCCCCCCCCGCCCCCAATAAGAAACTAAGCATTTGATTATGGTGTAACTTAAGACCATCCACATTCCACAGAAAATCTTTTGGAGGCAGTTGATTTCAAATAACTATTTGAAAAAGCACATGCCTTTTTGACAGGTTCTCTTAAATGAGTTTCTCATTATTGAAGGTTACTAGTTTATTACCCAGACCTTCTTCACTGTATTTCTCACTGACACATTGGGTGGAAGGGGACCACAAGAGGTCATACAATCTACCCCTCAGTTTTTCGGCAGACTGTTCCCTTTACCTCCCAGAAAGTTGACTGTCTATTCATCCTGGGGGGAGAGTTTGTGGGTTTTTTGTTTTTATTTGTGAAAAATAATTCTATACTCTTTACATTACATACACTGCTATTCATTGGGGGTTTATGAAAGTGTTCTGCAGTGAAGGCATATAGACAAGCTGCTTTGAGAAGTGGACTTCCTAGTTTGGGAATGTAATTTATATTCTTCCTCTCTACTTTTAAGGACCCATCCTGCCCAGAGACTAAAATCCATGGTGAAGTGACTCCTTGATTTCCATAAATAAAATTTCTAAACCTCCTGCCTTGAAGGTTCATGGTTATGAGGACCTGACCCAGTGGTCAGGATGGGAATTATTACAGCTATAAATTTATACCAAAAAAAAAACACCTATTCTTGACTAGAACAATCTTTCTGTCATGTTCTGTTACAGTCAGGAATAAACTGCCATCATCAATACCTCTTACGGTATTGCAACAGAGTGGTTAAAAAAAAAAAACCTCACTGCCATCGAGTCAATTCCAACTCATAGCGACCCCCCTTGGGTTTCTGAGGCAGTAAATCTTTACAGAAGTAGATTGCCCCGTCTTCCTTCTGCAGAGTGGCTGGTGGGTTTGAACTGCCGATTTTCTGCTTAGCAGTCATTACACCACCAGAGCTCCATAACAGAGTAGTAAAGGTGACTAGAAATATCCACAAGCAAATAAACATTCCATTTAAAATCTTTATACAGAATATCACAAAACAAAGTACTTATGAATTGTTGACTGGAAAACCAATTTGCTCTAACCTTTCACCCAAATCACAATTAAAAACTAAAATCATTATACAGAAGAAGGAAACCTACCTCAAGGCTTGATTTCAAACAATTCTTATACACAGTGCACAGCTCCACCCTCTAACTTTTGCCCTGTGCTAGCAGGACTCGGAAACTCTGCCAATTTCCTGAACATTGCTGGTCTTTTTCTTATCCAGTCACTGTGAATATTTATTGCACAATCTGAAACAAAATGCCTGTCATTGCAAACATTTTGATAAATGGGGGGGTAGGGGTCATTAAGAGAAACCTTTTGAGGTAAGAGGTAGATTGTAATGAGTATTAATTTTGTTATTATAGCATTAATTTTACAACTTCAGGCAATCAGTCTTCAGTCATTTATTTAATTTTAGAACTCAGAAACATCTCATTACAAAAACATTTGAGTCATTGTTACCGGATCACGGTAATTAAAGCAATTGGTGATTCAGGTTAAGGGTCTCAGGCTGCTGGCTCTCTAATAAACAATGGGTAAAACTATTTGGAAAAAAAATAAGCACCACACCCACTTCCACCCAAGTCAACCAAACACAAATTACCCAACTAATACAAAGTGTCAGAATTTAGTCTTTACAAAAAAGGAACAAAAATCGTTAAGGTCCTGTAGCCCAGTTTCCCACACAATGCAAAGAATTTTCATGCATTCCTCATAGGTGTTGACTAGTCTTAGCTTTGATTTTTGTGGTAGGAAACATGTTAGTATGCGATAAAACTATCTCAGATAAGTAGGGAAATGATCTATTTCCTAACAAATCAAGTTGGGATAAAGGTAGAAAAAAATAAATTATATCAATTCCTTAAACCATGTCATTGTCATTAGTTGCCATCGAGTTGATTCCAACTCATGGTGACCCCATATGTGCAGAGTAGAACTGCACCCCACAGGGTTTTCAAGGCTGTGACCTTTTGGAAGTAAAGCACCAGGGCTTACTTCACAGGCATCTTCCAGTGGGTTTGAACCACTGACTTTTTAGTTAATATATTAGCACTTACCCATTTGCTTAGCCTTCCACACAATGGTTAACCGTTTGCACCACCCAGGAACTCCTTACACCATACAACAGGATAAATTCCAAATTGATCTGAGATTTAAATATTGGAAAATGAAACCATGCAAACACTAGAAAAAATACAGGTGAATTTCTCAATAAAGGAAGAAAATTCTTTGCTAGCTATGATTCAGAATTTCAAAAGCAATGAAGGAAAAGACTGAAAAAACTGATAACCTAAAAGTAAACTTTTATATGACAAAAATTACCATAAAGAAAATAAAACTACAAGTGACAAACTGAGGGAAAATATTTACAATTTATATCACAATAGGGTAATAAACCTATTTTAAAAGGAACTTGTGAAAATACTGAAGAAAAAAGCCACAACCCTATAGGAAAAAAAAAATGGGCAAGAGAGACAAGCAAACAATTCACACAAAAAGAAATGTAAATGGCTCTTAACATATAAAAACATACTCAAAGTAACACATAATAACAGCAGTCTAAATCAAAACTACACTAAGATACCACCACCTTGCCTTCTGATTGGCAAGAAGCCAAAAGTTTGCCAACATATTCTGTAGGCAAAGCTGAGGGAAAATAAGTACTTACACACATTGATGGAGGAAATACAAAATAGTACTACCCTTCTGGTAGGGAACTTGGCAATATATCCCAAAATCATATATATGTTTAACTTTTGACCCAGAAGTTCCACTTCAAGACTACTCATTGCTTCATTGTTTCTAGAAACAACCCAAATGTCTATCAAAGGAGATTGATCGAGTAAACTAGAATACAGCCACAGCTGTTACAAAGAATGAGGAAGATCTCTATGTAATGTATGGACTGATCTGCAGTCTATATTAAGTGAAAAAAGTATGTTTAGTCTGCTACCATTTGTCAACAAGAGTGGAAGTTGATATTAACTATTTGTTTATATTTCTTAAATAGATAAATCTTTTTAGAAAAACAGTTACTGCTAGGGGAAGAGGGATTTAGGGTAGAAGGGACTGGATAGAAGCTAGACTTCTTTGAATATATATAGAATTTAAAATCATATAAATGTTATAAACTTAAATCTAAAAATTTGTTAAACAGTTTCTAAAAACTAGAAGATTCCCTGTTTCTAAAAAGTAGGAACAAAACTAGTATGTTGTTGTTAGGTGCTGTTGAGTCATTTCCGACTCATAGCGACCCCATGCACAGCAGAACTAAACACTGCCTGATCCCGCACCAGCTCCATGATCCCTGCTATACTTGAGCCCATCATTGCAGCCACTGTGTCAACCCATCTCGTTGAAGGCCTCCCCCTCTTTCATCAACTCTCCACCCTACCAAGCATGACATCCTTCTCCAGGGAATGGTCACTTCTGACAATATGACCAAAATAGGTGAGACAAAGTCTGGCCATTCTCACTTCCAAGGAACACTTTGGATACACTTCCTCTAGGACAGATCTGTTAGTTCTTTTAGCAGTGCATGGTACTTTCATCATTCTTTGCCAGCACCACAACTCAAAAGCATCAACTCTTCTTCGGTCTTCCTTATTCATTGTCCAACTTTCACATGCATACGAGGCGATTAGAAATATCATAGCTTGTGTCAGGCGCACCTTAATCCTCAAGGAGACATCCTTGCTCCTCAGCACTGGAAATAGTTCCTTCACGATTGACTTTCCCAATGCTACATGACGTCTAATGTCCTGACTGCTGCTTCCATTGGCATTGATTGTAGAACCAAGCAACATGAATTCTTTGACAACCTCAATCTTCTCTCCATGTATTGTGATGCTGCTCATTGGTCCAGCTGTGAGGATTTTTGTTTTCTTTATATTGAGATGTAATCCTTACTGCAGACTGTATTCTTCAACCTTCATCAGTAAATGCCTCAAGTCATCCTCACTTTCAGCAAGCAAAGTTGTACTGTCTGCATATCTCAGGTTGTTAATGATTCTTCCTCCAATCCTGATGCCACGTTTTTCTTCATATAGTCCAGCTTCTCGGATTATTTGCTCAGCATATAGATTGAATGAGTATGGGGAAAGGATATAACCCTGACGTACTCCCTTCTTGATTTTAAACCATGTAGTGTCCCCTTGTTCCATTCGAACGACAGCCTCCTGGTCAAGGTACAGGTTCCTCATGAGTATGATAAAGTGTTCAGGAATTCCCATTCTTCTCAATGTTACCATAATTTGTCATGATACACACAATCAAATGGCTTTGCATAGTCAATAAAACACAAGTAAACATCTTTCTGGTATTCTTTGCCTTGAGCCAAGATCCATCTGACAACAGCTATGATATCCCTTCTTCCACATCCTCTTCTGAATCCAGCTTGCACCTCTGGAACTAGTATAGTTAGACTCATAACATGATCACACAGCAAGGAATTATTTCAAGGAATTTGGTAACAATAATTTGACTATACATCCCTGGTGGATACATCCTAAAAATAAAGTGAACTAGAAGATGGAGGAATGGGCAGACAAGCAACACAGACCCTCTTCAACAAGAAAAGAAAAACCAATTGACAAGAGTTACAGAAGATAATCCTGGAACCCTGAGCTTTGAAAGGAACTATACAGAAGTGGATTAGGCACCAACTAGTAGAAAAACCTAAATGAAAATAGTGAGTACAGAGACAGTCAGAGCTGCGCACTGTCAGCTACTCTGATGAGACTAACAGCCTGAATATTTCCAAGTGGTGTTGGGACCTGAGAATTGACCTAAAGATCATCCCCAATCACCAAGGGCTGCAGGGACAGCTGCTCTGATGACCTATGACTAGGAAGGGATACAGCAAGGAGGGAGACAACCTGAGCTGTGGACTTTCTGCTATCTGGAGGGCACAGCCATTTTGATTGTTTACACATGGCAGCCATTTTGGATATTTAAAGTGATGAAGGGTGCAGCCATTTTGAATGCTTACAAGCGGCAGTCATTTCGGATATTTAAAGTGACTGAGGGTGCAGCCATTTTGAATCTTTACAAGTGGCACCCATTTTGGATTTTAAAGTGATAGCATTCTCATTTGGATTCCAGGGACCTAGAAATAGGCTCTGATAGCTAAAGTCAGCAGAGACATACAACAGGCTGACAACAGGAAAGGAGACAGGTGGTGAGTGTATAAGTGCTGTCATCTAGTGAATAGAGGAGCACAGCACACTACCCTGCCTGTATAGATAACATACAAACAAAATGAAAGTTGTGGGCAAGTCACTCCAACATATAATCAGCAATTAAATATAAACACAAAAATATCACAATGCCTTGGAGACAACAGAGCATCAGAGTCCACACAAAGAAGTAAGATAAAGCAGGAGAAACAAGGGACCATGATACAGACCCAAAACACATCCCTGAGGAATACGTAGCATTGGAACTCCCTGATAAGGAATTAAAAAGAATTATATTTAGGTATCTTCAAAGGATTCAGAGACAAGATCAAGGAAAACACTGACAAAACCCTAGAAGAATTTTGGAAAAAAATACAAGAACAAAATGACAAAATA
>NW_006921912.1:2404726-2405978 GCF_000298275.1 Orycteropus afer afer | reverse complement strand
GTGAAAAATTTCCAACCAAGAATTATGTACCCAGCAAAACTTTCCCTCAAATATGTTAAAACCAGACTAACCTTACAAGAGATGCTAAAGGGAGCCCTTTGGACAGAGAAGCAACAGCCAACAACAACTGACCATTAACACACATGATGATATAACCCAGAAACCAACCCAGCTATGGAAGTATCCAAAGTCAATAACCCTACAAGATTGTAAACAGGGAACCAGAAACACCAACCGACAAATGAGGACAACTACAAAACAAAAAGAGGGGAAAAAAATCTGAGTCATTACAGAACTTCTAGATGGTAGGGAAGTCAAGACAACTACAAGATAGAACAGACTATTCTACACTTGGGAAGAAAACTATAAATCTCAGGGTAACCTCAAAGAAAAATGATAAACCTTCACATCAAAATAAAAAAGAGGACCAGCATAAATATTCAGCAAATACAAAAACAAAAGCAATGAAGGAAGTGATAACATGATTCACAAACAAAATGAGCTCAGAATAGAAAGAAAATTATATGGAACAAAGAAATTGACATAATAAAAAAGCACATGACAAAAATGACAGCAACAAATTCCTATTTGCTGATAATTACATATCTGGCAAGGGACTTATCTCTAAGATTGATGGAAAACTCCAATGCCTCAACACCAAAGGAATTAGCAATCCAATTGAAAACTAGGCAGAAGACATGGATAGACACTTCACCAAGGAGGATATTCAGGTGGTCAGCTAATACGTGAAAAGATGCTCACAATCACTGACCAACAGAGAGATGTAAATCAAAACAACAATGAGATATACCATCTCACCCCAGCACTGATGGCAAGGTTCAGTGTGACAGAAAATAACAAATGCTGGTGAGGATGTGGAGAGATTGGTATTCTCATACACTGCTGCTGTGACTATGAAGTGACACAACCACTGTGGAAAACAATATGGTGATTCCATAGATAGTTGGAATTGGAGATACCATTTGACCCAGCAATCCCACTTTCTAGGTATATATCTTAGAGAGGTGAGATCCAGGATAGGAACAGATACATGCATGCTCATATTTATCACAGCACTATTTACAATAGCAAAAAGATGGAAACAACCTACGTGCCCATCAGCGGAAGAGTGGATGACCAAACTATGTTACATACACATACTGGAATGCTATGCAGCACTAAAGAATAATGTAGAGTCTGCAAAACACCGCATAATATGGATGAACTTGGAGGATATTATGCTGAATGAAGT
>NW_006921912.1:2400572-2403471 GCF_000298275.1 Orycteropus afer afer | reverse complement strand
CTACTTCCGTAGTGATACTGCCTCGGAAACCCAAGGAGGGGTCGCTATGAGTCGGGGCCGACTCGACGGCACATAACAACAACAACAACAAGCTTTCACAGGCATATGAGGCAATTAAAAATACCATGGCTTGGGTTAGCACACCTTAGTTTTCAAAGTGACATCTTTGCTTCTCAACACTTAAAAAAGGTCTTTTGCATCAAATTTGCCCAATGCAATATGCCATCTGATTTCTTGACTACTGCATCCATGGGTGTTGATTGTGGATCCAAATGAAAGGAAATCTTTAACAACTTTAAACTTTTCTCCAGTTTATTGTGATGTTGCTTATTGGTCCAGTTGTGAGGATTTTCATTTTCTTTATACCAAAAAAACAAAATCAATGCCATTGATTCGGATCCCACTCATAGTGACCCCTCCTTGGGTTTCCGAGGCAGTATCACTACCAAAGTAGGTTGCCCAACCTTCCTTCCAAGGAATGGCTGATGGGTTTGAACCACCAGCCTTCTGCTTAGCAGTCAAATGCCTTAGGCACTATGCCACCAGAGCTCCCTCATTTTCTTTTTGTTGAGGTGAAATCCATAATGCAGACTGTAGTCTTTAATCTTCATCAGTAAATGCTTCAAGTCCTGTTCACTTTCAGCAAGCAAGGTTGTATCATCTGCATAATCTCAGGTTATTAACGAGTCTCCCACCAATCCTGATGCCGCATTCTTCATATATCCAGCTTCTCATATTATTTGCTCAGCATGTTGTTGTTGTTAGGTGCTGTCAAGTTGGTTCTGACTTATAGTTACACTGTGTACAACAGAACGTAACACTGCCTGGTCCTTCACCAGCCTCATAATCCTTGCTATACCTGAGCCCCTTGTTGAAGCCACTATTGCTCAGCATACAGATTGAGTTACAGTGAAAGGTTAAACCTTGCCACATACCCTTCCTGATTTTAAGCCATTCCATGCAGTATCCCCTTGTTCTATTTGAACAATGGCCTCCTGGTCTATATATAGGTTCCACATGAACACAATTAAGTGTTCTGGAATTGCCGTCCTTCACAATGTTTTCCATAATTTATTATGATGCAAACAGTTGATTGCTTTTGCATACTGAATAAAACACAGGCAAACATCTTTCTGGTATTCTTTGCTTTCAGCCAAGATCCATCTGATGTCAGCAATGATATCCCTCATTGTACATACTCTTCTGAATCCAGCTTGCATTTCTGGAAGTTCTGCAACCATTTTTTAGTTATCTTCAACAAGATTTTATTTCCATGTGACACTAATTATATTTTTCAATAATTTCCACATTCTGTTGGATCACTTTTCTTTAGAATGGGTACAAATATGGATCTCTTCTCATCAATTGGCCAGGTATCAGTTTTCCAAATTACGTGGCATTGATGAATAAGTGCCTCTAGCACTGCATCTGTTTGTTGAAACATCTCAATGGGTTTTCCATCAATTCCTGGAGCCTTGCTTTTTTTGCCAATTCTTTCAGGCCAGCTTCAACCTCTCCCTTCATTGGTTCATGATTATATGCCACTTCCTGAAATAGTTGAACATCAGCCAATTCTTTTTTGTACAGTGACTCTGTGTATTCCTTCCATCTTCTTTTGATGCTTCCTGCATCATTCAATATTTTGCCCATAGAATCCTTCAATATTGTAACACAAGTCTTGATTATTTTCTTCATTTCTTTTAGCTTGAGAAATGCTAAGCATGTTCTTCCCTTTTGGTTTTCTAACTCCAGATTTTTTCACATTTCATTACACAAATATACCTTGTCTTCTTGAGCTGCTCTTTGAAATCTTCTGTTCAGCTCTTTTATCTTGTCATTTCTTCTATTTGCTTTAGCTACTTTCCATTCAAGATTAAGTTTCAGAGCCTCTTCTGGCATCTGTTTTGGTCTTCCTATCCTGTCTTTTTAATGACCTTTTGCTTTCTTCATGTATGATGTTCTTGATTTCATCCCACAACCCATCTGGTCTTTGGTCATTGGTGTTCAGTGTGCCAAATCTGTTCTTCAGATGATCTCTAAATTCATGTGGGATATAATCAAGGTCATATTTTGGTTCTCATGGATTTGTTTTAATTTTCTTCAGCTTCAGCTTCAGCTTTCACATGAGCTATTGATGATCTGTTCCACAGTCAGCTCCTGGCCTTGTTTTGGCTGAAGATACTGAGTTTTTCCATTTCCTCTTTCCACAGATGTAGTGTATTCATTTGTACTCCATCTGGTGAAGTCCACGTGTATAGCTGCCATTTATGTTGTTGAAAAAAGTGTTTGCAATGAATAAGTCATTGGTCTTACAAAATTCTGTCATGCAATCTCCAGTGTGATTTCTATTACCAAGTCCATATTTTCAAACTACCAATGATTCTTCTTTGTTTCTAACATCCTCATTCCAATCACCAGTAATCATCAATACATATTGAATTACATGTTTGGTCAATTTCAGACTGAAGAAATTGGTAAAAAATCTTCAGTCATTGGTAGTTGGAAAATACGACCTTGATGATAGAACCGGCCAATGATTACATGATAAAAGTTTGCAAAGACAGATGACTAATGAAAAAATCTGGCTTGGAAGAAGCACAGCCAAAATCCTCCTTGGAAGCAAAGATAGACAAGTTGTTTGGAGGGACCAGTCCCTGGAGAAGGACATCATGCTTGGTAAAGTAGAGAGTCAGCAAAACAGAGGAAGACCCTCAGCAAGATGGATTGGCACAGTGGCTTTAACATCAGGCTCAAACATAACAGTTCGTGAGGATGATGCAAGAACGGATAGTATTTCGTTCTGTTGTGTGCAGGGTCTCTAAGAGTTGGAACCACCTGGATGGCTTCTAGCAACAACAACATGTGTATATGTGATATATAGGTGCATATACATATAAAT
>NW_006921912.1:2378969-2400472 GCF_000298275.1 Orycteropus afer afer | reverse complement strand
TACTTCCGTAGTGATAACTGCCTCGGAAACCCAAGGAGGGGTCGCTATGAGTCGGGGCCGACTCGACGGCACATAACAACAACAACAACATACATATAAATATATGTATATGCATCTGTGTAAGGAGCTCTGGTGGCAAAGTGCCTAAGGCATTTGACTGCTAACCAGAAGACTGGTGGTTCAAACCCACCAGCCACTCCCTTGAAGGAAGACTGGGTAACCTACTCCCATAAAGATTAACACCTCAAAAACCCAAAGAGGGTCACTATGAGTCAGAATTGACTCAATGACAGTGAGTTTGGTGTTTTTTTATGTATCTGTGTGACTGTGTGCACATATATTCATATGTATAATAGGAGCTCTGGTGGCGTGGTGCCTAAGGCATTTGACTGCTAACCAGAAGGCTGGCAGTGCAAACCCACCAGCCACTCTTCAGAAGGAAGGTTGGGCAATCTACTTCCATAGAGATACTGCCTCAGAAACCCAAGGAAGGGTCACTATGAGTCGGATCTGATGCAACAGCAGTGAATTTGGTTTTGGTTTTTTGAATAAAATATATGTTGTTGTTGTTTTTGTTGTTAGGTGCCTTCAAGTCAGCTCCGATTCATAGCAACCCTGTGTACAATAGAATGAAACACTGCCCAGTCCTGTGCCAGCCTCACAGTCCTTGCTATACCTGAGCCCTTTGTTGTAGCCATTGTGTCAGTCCATCTCATTGAGGGCCTTCCTCTTTTTTATTGACCCGCCACTTTGCTAAGCATGATATTTTTTTTCCAGGGAATGGTCCCTTCTGAAACATAACCCAAGTAGGTGAGACAAACTATGGCCCTTCTTGCTTCCAAGGAGCATTCCAGCTGTGCTTCTTCCAGGACAGATTTTTTCATTCTTCTGGCAGTCATACCTTCAGTATTCTTCACCAACACCACAATTCAAAAACATCAACTCTTCTTTGGTCTTCCTTATTCATTATTCTGCTTTCACATGCATATGAAGTGATTGAAAATACCATGGCTTGGGTTAGGCACAAAGAGACATCTTTGCTCTTCAGCACTTTAAAGAGTCTTTTGCAACAGATTTGTCCAGTGAAATACATCATCTGATTTCTTGACTGCTGCTTCCATTCATGCTGATTGTGGAACCAAGTAATGTGAAATGTTTGACATTCAATCTTTTCTCCATTTATCATGATGCTGCTTATTGGTCCAGTTGTGAGGATTTTTGTTTTCTTTATGTTGGGATGTAATCCATACTGCAAACTGTAATCTTTAACCTTCATCAGTAAGTACTTCAAGTCATCTTGACTTTCAGCAAGCAAAGTTGTGTTATCTGCATATCGCAGGTTGTTAATGAGTCTTCCTCCATTCTTGATGCTGCACTCCTCTTCATATAGTCCAGCTTCTTAGATTATTTGCTGAGCATATAGATTGAATGAGTATGGTGAAAGGATACAACCCTGACGCACTCCCTTCCTGATTTTAAACCATGCAGTATCCTTTTGTTGTTTTTGAACAACAGCCTCCTGCTCTATGTACAGGTTCCTCATGAGTGCAATTAAGTGTTCTGGAATTCCCATTCTTCTCAATGTTATCCATAATCTGTTGTAATCCACACAATCGAATGCCTTTGCAAAGTCAATAAAACAAGTAAACTTCTTTCTGGTATTCTTTCCTTTGAGCCAAAATCCATCTGATATCAGCAATGATATCCCTCATACCATGTCATCTTCTGAATACAGCTTGCATTTCTGGAAGTTCTCTGTCAGTATCCTGCTGCAACCTTTTTTGAATTATCTTCAGCAAGATTTTACTTGCGTGTGATATTAATGATATTGTTTGATAATTTCCAAATTCTGTGGGATCACCATTCTTTGGAATGGGTACAAATATGGGTCTCTTCCAGTGTGTTGGCCAGGTAGCTGTCTTCTAAATTTCTTGGCATAGAAGAGTGAGTGCCTTCAGCCTGGCATCTGTTTGTTGAAGCATTTCAGTGGGTATTCCATCAATTTCTGGAACCCTATTCTTGTCCATTTCCTTTGGTGAAGCTTCAACTTCTTCCTTGAATACCATTGGCTCTTGATCATATGCCACCTCCTGAAA
The DNA here is from genome assembly GCF_000298275.1 of Orycteropus afer afer. Lineage (NCBI taxonomy): Eukaryota > Metazoa > Chordata > Mammalia > Tubulidentata > Orycteropodidae > Orycteropus > Orycteropus afer. The sequence goes on along the minus strand of NW_006921912.1, from coordinate 2,398,376 downwards.
TGGATGAACATCACCCAATTCTTTTTGGTACAGTGACTCTGTCCTTTTCTTTATTTCTTTCATCTTGAGAAATGCCAAGTATGTTCTTCCCTTTTGATTCCTAACTCCAGGTCTTTGCACATTTCATTATAATAATTGACTTTGTCTTCTCGAGCTGCTCTTTGAAATCTGTTCTGCTCTTTTATCTTGTCATTTCTTTCATTTACTTTAGCTACTCTTCATTCAATGGCAATTTTAAGAGTCTCTTCTGACATCTCCTTTGGTTTTTCCTTCCTTTCCTGTCTTTTTGATGATCTTTTGCTTTCTTCATGGATAATATTCTTGATGTCCTCCCACAATTCCTCTGGTTTTTTGCATCAAATCTATTCTTTCAGTGGTCTCTAAATTCAGGAAGGATATAATCAAGGTCATATTTTGGCTCTTGTGGACTTCTCTTAATTCAGGTCAGAAGGCACTCAAAATACAACTGGGGAAGAGCTGCCTCCTCAGAGTGGAGTCAACCTTAATTATGTGGATGCAATAAAGCTTTTAGGACCTCCTTTTGCTGATGTGGCACAACTCGATGTGGAAAGAAACAGCTGCAAACATCCATTAATAATTGCAACATGGAATGTATAAAGTATGAATCTAGGAAAATTGGAAGTTGTCAAAAATGAAGTCGAATGCATAAAGATAGATATCCTAGGCATTAGTGAGGTGAAATAGACTATTTTGGTCATTTTGAATCAGACAAGCATATGATCTACTATGCCGGGAATGACAAATTGAAGAGGAATGGCACAGCATTCATCGTCACAAAGAAAGTTTCAAGATCTATCCTGAAGTACAATGCTGTCAGTGATAAGATAATATCCATGTGCCTTCAAGGAAGACCAGTTAATACTACTATTATTCAAATTTACGCACCAACCACCAAAGCCAAAGACAAGGATATTGAAGATTTTTACCAACTTCTACAGTCTGAAATTGACCAAACATGCAATCAAGATATGTTGATTATTACTGGTGATTGGAATGCAAAAGTTGGAAACAAAGAAGAATCACCAGTACTTAGAAAATATGACCTTGTTGACAGAAATGACACTGGAAATTACATGATAGAATTTTGCAAGATCAATGACTTACACATTGCAAATACCTTTTTCCAACTGCTATATACATAGACTTCACCAGATAGAGTACACAGGAATCAGGTCGACTACATCTGTGGAAAGAGGCGATAGAGAAGCTTACTATCTTCAGCCAAATCAAAGCCAGGAGCTGGCCGTGGAACAGACCATCAACTGCTCTTTTGCGAGTTCATGTTGAAGCTGAAGACAGTTGAAAGAAGTCCATAAAAGCCAAAATATGGCCTTGATTATATCCCTCCTGAGTAAAGCACATAGTAAACACAATTATAGATACTTCTAAGACAAAACCAAATTCCTATGTGATGGATTTCTAGGTTTGGTGGATTGGCACCATAGTCTCATGGAACACCTCAGTCAATTGGCATAATACAATTCATGAAATTATGTCCTGCATTCTAGTTAACCAGAAAATAGTGGATTAGATGAATAGTGTCTGGGGACTTAAAAGCTCATGATTGGTCATTTAAGATACAACTATTGGTATCTACTTAACTGGAGCAAATGAGAAAGAAAGAAACCAAAGACTCAAAGAAGAACTTAGTCAATAGAACATATACTCTATATGATCCACAGTCTCATCTACTCTGAAACCAGAAGAACTATGGTGCCCAACTACCACTACTAGCAGTTCTAATCAGGGCCACAATAGATGAACTCTGAGAGAATGGAAGAAAAATATGGAACAGAACCTCAAATTATTAAAAAAGAAACAAAACCTACTGGATTTGTTGAGACTGGAGAACTCGATCTTCAAGACTATTGCCCTGAGATACTTTTTAAGTCTTTACTGAAACTAAACCATAAGGTCACCATATAACTAATTAACAGATTGGCTCAAAAAATAATTACATCACCCATAAGTACTATGCTGCTTTAAATAACTCATCCATATGAGACCAAGTTGTCAACAATTACTTTAAAACAAAAATGGGAATGTAAGGGGCAAGGAAACTAGATGAATGGCAACAAAACAACCAGAATGGAAATAGAATGTTCATGCGTTGTAAAGAATGTAACCAATGTCACTGAACAATTTGTGTAGAAATTGTTAAATGGAACCTAAACTTCTGTGTAAACCTGAAAACACAATAAAATAGTATTTAAAGAAAGAGATAGTATATCTTAGAGTTGCATACTGAAATAAATATTTGTGGCTAAAATAATATGATGCCTGGTGTTGCTAGAACATAATCATTTTAAAGTGTGGGAAAGTGAGTGGGGTTATAGATAAAAAGGGTAAATCACATATCCTGTCTTTTATTAAATGTATTCCTATTTTTTAGCCTTTGGTTATTATTTTTGAATGGATTTTCCCCTTTTCCATTTTCAGGGGTTTATTACAAATCTATTCTTTCTGTTAAAAAAATAAAGGTAAATCATGAATCGATAATTATTGAATCTGGGTAACGTGCACAATATGGTTCATTATACTATTCTTTTACTTTCTAAGTTTGAAATTTTTCATAATGAATAGTTAAAGAAAAATATGTTTAAATATAAAGCCTTTGTCAATTGACTATATAATATACCTCATTTTTAAAAAGCCTTTCACATCTGTTCCTTTTCCACATTTCCTGTTTAAACATTTTTTATACTTTTTTCTGTGTTTACTGATGCATGTTTCGTAAGTTTCTATAGTTATTTTTAAATATTGCTTTTTATTCTCCCTCACTTTTTTATAAATTCTGTAAAGGCAGAAATTATGGTTGTTACCACTTTTCTAAATATTTCCAAGGACTCATCCAATGTTTAATTCATTTTCATATGTATTTAATGATTATTGATTATGTCTGCAGTGCTAGGCTATGTACAACATCAGTAAGATTTTGTATTGGCAGTAAAGAATCTACAATTTGGAAATGAAAACTTGTTTGTGTTACTATTCTATAATTACTTTAATATACTCAAAATAAACCTGAAATTATTTATATTTTTATTATTTAGAAACCAACTTTGATCCAGCAGAATGGGGGACTAAGGTAGACGACCGCTTCTATAACAACCATGCATTCAAGGTATTGTGAAGCTATTGGATTTAGCCATTTCTTCTGTCTCCAAAACAGAGATTGTTGGAATCATGATAATTGTGAAAGCATCACAAATATCTTACTAAACTTTTTTAATTGTGCTGGATTTTTTTCTAATTAGAAATAATTTTCTAAAGTATCTGAATAGTGTACAAATTCTCAGCTCAAGTTTAAAGATGATCAAGGAAAAAAAAGTGCTTGAAAGGTGTAGATTAATTACTCAGTCATTTATTCATCAAATATTTATTGAGCATCAATGCTTAGCACATAGCAGGTACTAAATAAATATTTGTTGATTAACAAATAATTATATGTCCTAAAATAATCCAGTTAATTCATTATCATTGATATGTTACAAAAAACTGACTAGAGTTAAAGATTGTAATAGTACATCCACTGCCATTGAATGGATTCCAACTCATAGTGACCCCCACTGGGAAAATCTTTATGGACATAGATTTCTGAGGGCTGGTGGGTTTTAACCGCCAACCTTGCAGTTAGCAGTCAAATGCCTTAGGCACTGCACCAGCAGAACTCTTTGGTAATAGTATAGAGTTTTCTTTATAAAGCCAGTCTTACATATGTATTTGTATGTACCATAAGAATGTCCAAATACATAATAGAGCTAACAAGGGGCAAAGTTAGATGACTTCTTGGCCATAGCCAATCACCCTGAGGGACTAAGTAGTTGAACCTATGGGCTCAGGACCATAGTCACAGAGGACATCTAGCTCATTTGGCATAATATACTACACAAAAACATTGTTCTACATCCTTCTTTGGTGAGTAGTAACTGTGGTCTTAAAAGCTTACAAGCAGCCATCTAGATGCACCAGTGGGTCTCTCCTCATCCAGAGCAAAGAAGAAGGAAGAAAACCAAAAATGCATGAAAACAATTTGTCCAAGCAACTAGTAGACAATGTGATCCTCACCCTATATGACCATGAGCCCAGAACCAGATGGTGTCCGACTACCCATTGTAAACCACTCAGACGGGGATCGGTGCAGGAGATCCCAGATAAAGTGGAAGAACAATGGGGAACAAAATTCAAAATCATTAAAAAAAAAAAAAAAGACCAGGTTTAATGGTGAGACCTCTGAGACTATGGCCCCTAGTTAACCTTCAGGTCTGGAACTGAACTCACTCCCGTGGATTACAGCCAAACAATAGACAGGCAGATAAGGTGAACATTTCTATCAGGTAGGTATACTCCTTAGAGCAATCAATCCTGGAAGAACAGAAGGGCAGTGTTTGCATAGGGAGATAGCTGGGGGTGGGGGCAGGAATGCATAGGAAAGAAGGATGCAGGGAAGAGGAAACTACAGAGAGGAAGTGGGAAGAGACCTGTTGTTACATTATGGGGAATTGTAGTCAATGTCATGAAACATAATGTGTATGAATTGTTGTATGGAAAATGAATTTGCTCCATATACTTTCACCCAAATCACAGTAAAAATTGTTTAAAAATAAAAAATCCAGTCTTTTCAGAGACTGGACCAATCTTTCTCTTTAGCACCATTCTTAAAACCAAGCTTTCTCAACTGGGATTCCTCAAAATAATTAAGCCCTAAGCCACAGGCCACCTATTACATATAAGGAATCAATATCTCTCCTTTGTATCTACAGTGGTGCTAGTTATGTACCATTCTTGGGAGAATTTAGAAAATAGTCACTTAAGCATTTTATGTGTTCTGGAGTTCAGATGAGGAATCCTGGTAGAGAATGTTTGTGTGGAATCAGCATCATTGGTATCACCTGGGGTCTTGATAGAAATGCAAAATATTGGGCCCTACCTAGATCAGTGAAAAGGAGGAAGACCCTCAACAAGATGAAACTGACACAGTGGCTGCAACAATGGACTCAAACATAGCAACGATCATGAGGATGGCACAGGACCAAGCAGTGTTTTGTTGTGTTGTACATAAAGTCGCTATGAGTTGGAATCAACTCAATGGCAGCTAACAACAACAATTACACTTAGATCTACAAATCAGAAGTTATGTTTTAACAGGATCCCCAAAGTAAGCTTAGGTTTTAAAGCTTAAGTTATGGTGACTAATCACTATTCTAGACAACTGAAATAATACTGTTAGCTACAAAGCACCAACAGATATTAGAATTAAAAAGAATGAACAAAGTTCAAGTTTTGATGGTGTTTCCCACTAGTCTCTGGAAAATTCCCAGGAAAGTAGTTGCCGTTTATTTCCTGAGTTCAAAAGTGAAATTCCATCCATTTGTACATGTCAGATATGAGTGTTCTGTTTAATTCCATTTAACTAGATTCTCTGTGTTCGTATTTTATTTATATTCCTATTTCATTGAAATCGAAGGGATAATGTTGAAAATTTTTAATCCTTGTGTCATATAGCAGTTAAGGAGTTTTTGCCCCCTCTTAAATTGCATAGGCTTTATTGATTAGATTATATGTCTTCAAAATTCTGTTGTATGAGTTGAAGCTCTTCTCATAGGTAATGACTTAGCATTTTGGAGGAAGATTTTAATAACTATATCAAAATGGTCAGTGCTGGTTTCTTTTCTTCCATTTAAACTATTCCCCACAGCAAAACTAACTTCTTTTGACTGAGTTTTTACTCCACACACATTACAAAGTCAGTTTAACCTCACATTATGGAGTACAGTGGCATTTATTTTGTTGCTATTTTAGGAACTATTTGTACAACTTTTTAATATTTTGTTTAGGATTCATTATAGCATCTTACCAACTTTTAGTGTAAAACAATAGTTTAATGATCTTTAGTGTAAAGAAAGAGGAAACTGTTCTGTGATGGGACAAGGCATACACATTCCAAAAGCAAAAGAACAAACATTTGTACTAGTTCCTTGGTCTTTGATATTTGTTTACTCATATAATCTTGAGGGTTTTCATTTTTTCCTTCTTGTTCCAACCTACTTTTCTTCTTAAAAGATCGGTACATATTTATTTCTGCTTACTTCTCAATAATTTAAAGTAATATTTAACTACTTTTAAGCAGTTTTATACAAGACTTTGCTGTTTTGAAAACATTGCCATTTGGCCTTCTTCTCTCTCCAGGAGCAAGAACCACCTGAGAAAGGTACACCTGAAAAAGAAAAGTCTCAGGAACCTGTGAAAGAGGAAGAGACACCAGTCACAGTCTTAGTAAGTAATATCTTCCAAATAACTTTGGATTCCAACAAGAATGATAATGTTCAATCTGAAAGTTGTACTCCAGATATGAATCCAGTCTTTTACCTATTATTGTTAAAATTATGGATTTTCCTATCTAGATAATTAACATCAGTGGTGAGCTAACCGGTGGATCATTTTCAGCCATACCTCTTGTAAAAACTCATTCTTCCCCTTAAAATCAAGTCTTATTTCTCAAGATTGTCGATGGAGGGGAATATCTCCCCATGGTAAAGGTCAGGCAAAAGTCACAGCCCCAGTCTTGTTCTTTCAAAGTCAGCTTCTACTTTGGAAATTTTTCACTAATTGATGCTGTCACCACCACACAATGGAAAAGGTCCAGAGATAACAAAAAGAAACCAAATAAAATGGCTTTACAAAATATAGCTTACTCACCTTCCATGCATATACCTCTATAAAAATGCCTTTCTGCCTGATAGCCTACATCAAAGCAGTAGAGATCTGGGGAGATTTCACCCTCAAAGTACCTATATGTAGGTATATGGAAGCCAGTTCTCAAGTAACACTTATGCATATCTCTACCCAACTTCATGTGTAGTCATCTTGGTAGCTTGCAGTAAGGCACAGTGAGAGTATTAATGCTGTGGAAAATACTATAAATCAGGGCTTTTTTTTTTTTTTTTTCCTTCTGAGGCATCAACCAAAAACCAAACCTATGGTGACGGAGTTGATTCCAACTAATACCAACTCTATAGGACAGGGTAAACTGCCCCTTAGGGTTTCCAAAGTTGTAATCATTATGGAAGCAGACTGCCACATCTTTCTCCCATGGAGCTGCTGATAGGTTCAAAGCACTGACTCTTGGTTAGTAGCTGAGTGTTTAACCACTCTGCTACTAAGGCTACTATCTGAAGAACCAGTTGTTAGGCATTTATCAGCACCCCACTGCCTATATTCTTCATAGTCTATATTCAAGAGGACGAGGCATAGTAAGAGCATTCTCTATGTTGAAGGCCAAACTTCCAAGTTCCTTTTAATATCCCAGTTAGTAAACCAATAATTAGCACCCAAAGGGGCATCCCTCCTCAAGGAATACTTCAGTTCCTACTCACTGAGTCATGACTTTTTCCTATAACCTTTGCAAGTTATACCAAAATTATTTGAATATAATCCAATAAGTCTAACATTGACATAAGATGCAATGGGAGGTCCAGAAAGAAGGAAGGGAGTGTTATTTCCTTACATCTTTCATAGGTGCCCTTATACAGGTTTTTGTTTTGTTTTGTTTTTTTTATTTTCAGTTGGGATCTTATTGATTTCTAACTTGATCATAATTAATTTGCCCATTTTGGAATATCATTTTGGAAGATTTTATACCATTCTTTTTGCATTTAAAAGACTTAGAGTTAGATTTGCCTGATTGTAATGGAGGTATGGGGAGGGAAGAAACAAGCCAAAGATCCATTCAGTTAAAGATTTGGGTAAATAAAGTAGAATTATATACTGAATAATAACATCAAAAAAGAGAACTAAGATATATTATTACATGAAAAAAGTAGTTTCAGAACAGTGGTTAGCAATAACCTCATTTTTTAAATTAAAAAGTGTATATATACTCACATGAATGTATTTGTAAACAGAAAAATCCTGAAAGGATATATATACACTCCAACCATAATAATGGTTACTTCTAAGGAATATAAGATATCCATTGATATTTATATTTTTTACATGTGCCAGTGTCATTTTATAATTTAAAAACCTATCCAGTATTTCCCCTTATCCTCAGTTTTACTTTCTGCAGTTTCAATTACCTGCAGTCAACTGGGGTGAGAAAATAATAGCCTAACACTATGTCACAATGGCTATGTCATTTAGCTCACATAACTTTTATTACAGTATATTGTTATACTTGTATTTCATAATTAGTTATTATTGCTAATCTCTTACTGTGCCTAATTTATAAATGAAACTTCATCATAGGTGTGTATGTATAGGAAAAAAAAACATAGTATACATAGATTCAGTAAGGAGCTCTGGTGGTGTAGTGGTTAAGGCATTTGGCTGCTAACCATAAAGGTCAGTGGTTTGAACCTACCAGCTACTCCGTGGAAGCAAGATGAGGCAATCTGCTTCTGTAAAGATTTACAGCCTTGGAAACCCAATAGAGGTCACTGTGAGTCAGAATCAACTCAATGTCAGTGGGTTTGGTGGATTATAGTAGGGTAGGGTTCAGTACTATCTACAGTTTCAAGCCACTGGGGGTCTTGACATATATCCTCTGTGGGTAAGGGGGCAACTACTATATTAAAACTATGTATTTATTGAAGTGTACACTTAAAATCTATGCATTTCACTGTCTATATAGTATACCTGCATTTATTTAAAAAAAGAAAAAGAAGCTATATAGCAACCCACCATGTTAGAACTGACTAAGGGATTTATCTTTGACACTGCACTGTAGATGTATGATTTTGATTATCTAATCATTGAGAAATTAAGAAGTTAACATTCTAATCCATTTTGTATAATTATGATTATTTTAAAACAGCACGTTTATTATTCTTGACATTTTTACTAGCTTCAAGGATTCTTCCTTGTTTCCCCAAAAAATGTTACTGCTCGGGAAACTGTTAAATAGGAGCTATTTTGGAAAAAAAAAAAAAAGCTGGCAGTGATCTTTTATTGCAGAGACATATTAAAAAGTGGCAAAACAAAATGCCTGCTATTTTGGCATTCACCATTTGGTAGATATACACCGTGACAATATATAAAATTCCCTTAAGAAGCAGCAGATCTCGGATTGTGTCATCCCTAAATTGATGAAATTTATGAATTTATTTTTATGGCATCAAAAATATGAGATTTTTTAACAAGACTTGTGTTTTTTCTCTTTTCAATGAAGTATTCTTCTGAGAAAGATAAGGACAAAGTGAAGTTTGCTGCTCTCAAAATCCAAGCAGTCTTCCGGGGTTACTTAGCCAGAGAAATGGTGAAGAAGATGAAATCAGTTGGAGGTGTAACACAAGAAAAAGTGGAAACAGCATGAGGAGACTGATTTCACCCCAGGAAACATGAAAAAAAAATAATCCAAATCCATAAACCTTGTGTGAGATTGTCATTTTTTTCCTTAGTAAGGGAGATTTGATGTAGTAAAAAAAAAAAAAAATCATTTTTTGCTGTTTTGAAAACCTGGCATGAGCATTTGTTTAATAAAAATGCCATCTGAAACATGCCACTTGACAATTTCTCTTAGATTATAAGTATTATTTACATTTCTCCCAAAACTGTGTATGGAGACCCTTGGACTTAGAGTGACATAACTGTAGAACCCAAATTTTCAGAGATCACAGAAATTATGAAGTTCTAAACATTATCTAATGAATAAATCTTTTCTATCATCCCAAAAATAGGGTCCTGTAGCTCCTGTTGCAGTCCTGTTGTTGTTGTTCTTGTTATGTGCCGTCGAGTCAAACCCAACTCATAGTGACCCCTCCTTAGGTTTCTGAGGCAGTATCACTATAGAAGTAGATTGCCCAACCTTCTTCCTAGTGGTAGAGAATCTCACTACGTTTCAAAAGTAATCCCTTTAATTAATTATTTATTTATTTTAAACATTTATTGTGATTTGGGTGAAAGTTTACAGACGAAATTCATTTTCCAGACAGCAGTTCATACACTTTTTGTTTCATGGCATTGACTGGAATTTCCCACAATGTAACAGCTCTCTTCTCACTTCCTCCCTGTGTCCTTTCCTCACATGCACTCCTGCCCCCTGAGCTATCTCCCTGTGTAAATACTGCCCTTCTATTCTCCCACAATTGATCACTCCAGGGAGTGTATCTACCTGATGTAAATGTTTCACCCCATATGCCTGTCTGTTGTTTGGCTGGAAGCCACAGGTGGTTGTTGTTGTTATATGCCATCAGAAGTAAGTTCAATTCCAGACGTGAAGGTAACTAAGAGCCATAGTCTCGGGTCTCACCAGGCTCTATCAGACCAGTAAAACTGGTCTCTTTTTTTATGATTTTGACTTTTGTTCCACATTGCTATCCCACTCTATCCAGGATCTCCTGCACCCATCACCCTCCAAGTGGTTAACAGTAGCAGCCTGGCACCCTCTTTCTTCTGGCCTCACGGTCATATAGGCTGAGGATTGCATGCCCTACTAGTCCCTTGGACTGTTTCCTTGTGTCTTTGGTTTCCTTCATTCTTCTCTACTCTGGATGAGGAGAGACTGATTGTTGCATCTAGATGGCAGCTTGCAAGCTTTTAAAACCCCAGTCGCTACTCACCAAAGTAGGATGTAGAACAATGTTTTTGTGTAGTGTGTTATGCCAATTGAACCTGATGTCCCCTGTGACCATGGTCCTGAGTCCACAGGTCCAACTAAGAGTACTTTATAAACACTCATTTGGTTTTTGTCTTTTTCTCTCTGGTTTCTCCTTCTCAGAGTCTTTGTGTGTGTGTGTGTGTGTGTGTGATTTGGGTGGAAATTTACAGAGAAAATTCACTTTCCATACAGCAGTTCACACACACTTTGCTTCATGACATTGACTACACTTTACCCCAATGCAACAGCTCCCCTCCCACTTCCTCCCAATAGTTAACCTCTTCCCTGTGTCCTTCCCTCCATGCACTCCTGCCCCCTGAGCTGTCCCTCTGTGCATAAACAGCCCTTCTTTCTCCCATGATTTTTCTTCTCAGAGTCATGCTGATAACTCTTCAACTCCCAAACACTAACTGCTAAAATGTCCCCAGGTTCAGTTCTTAAGCCCCTTTTCTATACTCACTTGTTGACCTTATCCAGTCTCAAGGCTTTAAAAGACAACTACATATTGATTACTCCCAAATGTTTATCTCCAAATTGAAGGTTCCATACCACCCCCCGAGCTCATATTTGTATGTTCAACTGTATACTTAACATCCCTGTTTGGATGTCTGTGTAGTTGTTGTTAGATGCCTTTGAATTGCCTTCTACTCATAGTGACCCTGGGAGCTCTGGTAGCATAGTGCGTAAGGCACTTACTGCTAATATTTGAGGGACAATTTTACTGCATACATAATTCTTGGTTGGAAATTTTTCTCTTTCAGTCTTTTATATATACTATCCCATTGTCTTCTTGCTTGCATGGTTTCTGTCAAGAAATCTGAGCTTAGTCTCATTGGTTGGCCCTTGTAGGTAACTTTTCATGTTACCCATGCGTCTCTCATGATTCTTTCTTTGGTTTTGGTAAGTTTGATGATGATACTTCTGGGTGATTTTCTTTTGAGGTCTATCCTGTGTGGGGTTGGTTGGACTTCCTGAATGGATATGTTCTCATCTTTCATCATACCAGGAAAATTCTCTTCCAACAAATCTTTGACAACTTTCTCTGTGGTTTTATTTGTGTCTTCCTGTTCTGGAATTCCAATTACACACAGGTTATTCCTTTTCATGGTATCCCACATGAACCTTAGGCTTTCTTCAGTTTGTTTTGCTCTTTTTTCTGATTTATCCCTTTCCAAAGAAATGTTGAGGTATTTGCCTTCAATCTCACTAATTCTGTCTTCCATTGATTCAATTCTGCTCCTTTCCCCATTCAATGTCTTATCTATTTCTGAAAATTTAGTATTAATCTTCTGGATTTCTGTGTGTAGATTTTGTATCCTTTCTAATTTTTCATTTATTTTATCATTTTGTTCTTGTATTGTCTTTTGAAATTGTTCTAGGACTTTCTCTGTGTTTTCCTTGATCTGTCTCTCAATTTGTTGAAGATATCTAAATATAATTCTTTTGAATTCCTTATCAGGGAGTTCCAATGCTGCTTCTTCCTCAGGGCTGTGTTTTGGGTCTGTATCCTGGTTCCTTGTTTCTCCTGCTTTATCTTCTTTGTGTGGACTGTGATGCTCTGTTCTCTCTGAGGCATTGTAACATTTTTGTGTTTATATTTAATTGATGATTGTATGTTGGAGTGACTTGCTCGCAATTTTTCTTTTCTTTGTATGTTATCTACGCAAGCAGGGTACTGTGCTGTGCTCCTGTATTTGCTGGTGGACAGTACTTACACACTCACCACCTGTCTTCTTTCCTGTTGTCAGCCTTTCGTATGTCCCTGCCAACCATGGCAAACAGAGCCTATTCTTAGGTCCCTGGAATCTGAATGAGAATGCTATCCCTTTAAAATCCAAAATGATTGTCACTCATAAGTATTCAAAATGATTGCACCCTCGGTCACTTGAAATATCCAAAATGGCCACTGCTCGTAAACATTCAAACTGGCTGCACCTTCGGTCACTTTAAATATCCAAAATGATGACCACTGGTAAACATGCAAACTGGCTGTGCCCTCGGTCACTTTAAATTTAAAAAATGGCTCCTGTGTATAAACAATCAAAATGGCTATGCCCTCCAGACAGTGGAAAGTCAACAGCTCAAGTTGTCTCCCACCTTGCTGTTTCCCTTCCTAGTCATAGGCCACCAGTGCAGTCATCCCTGCAGCCCTTGGTGACCAGGGCTGATCTTTAAGTCAATTCTCAGGTTCCAATATCACTTGGAAATATTCAGACTGTTGGACCTGTCAGAGTAGCTGACAGACTGCAGCTCTGACCATCTCTGTACTCATTATTTTCGTTCAGGTTTTTACACTAGTTGGTGCCTAATCCACTTCTGTATAGTTCCTTTCAAAGCTCAGGGCTCCAGGATTATCTTCTGTATCTCTGTCAATTGGTTTTTCTTTTCTTTGTTGAGGAGGGTCTGTGTCACTTGTCGGCCTATTCCTCCATCTTCCCGGAAGTCATCCACTCTCACTTTTAAGGAGCATTCCAATGGCACTTCTTCCAGGACAGATTTGTTTCTTCTTCTGGCAGTCCATAGTACCTTCAGTATTCTTCACCAACCTAACAATTCAAAAGAATCAACTTCTCTTTGGTCTTCCTTATTCGTTGTCCAGCTTTCACATACATATGAGGCTATTTAAAATATAATGGCTTGAGTTGGGTTCACCTTAGTCTTCAAAGAGACATCTTTGCTCTTCAGCACTTTAAAGAGTTCTTTTGCAGCAGAATTGCCCAGTGCAATACGATATCCGATTTCTTGGGTGTTGATGGTGGAAACAGATAATATGAAATCTTTGACAACTTCAATCTTTTCTCCATTTTTTGTGATGCTGGTTATTGTTCCAGTTGCGAGGAATTTTGCTGAGGTGTAATCCATACTGCAGACTGAAGATTAGAGAAGTCTTTAATCTTCATCAGTAAATGATTCAAGTCATCTTCACTTTCAGCAACCAAGGTTGTGTCATCTGCATATCACAGGTTGTTAATGAGTTTTCCTCCAATCCTAATGCCACATTCTTCTTCATATAGTCCAGTTTCTCAGATTATTTGCTCAGCATATAATGAATTAGTATGGTGAAAGGATACAACCCTGACACACACCCTTCATGATTTTAAACCATGCACTATCCCCTTGTTCAGTCCAAATGACAGCTTCCTTGTTGATGTACAGGTTCCTCATGTGCACAATTAAGTATTCTGGAATTCTAATTCTTCTCAATGTTATCCACAATTTGTTATGATCCACACAGTCAAATGTTTTGCATACTCAATGAAACACAAGTAAACATCTTTCTGGTATTCTTTGCTTCCAGCCAACATCCATCTGACATCAACAATGATATTCCTTGTTCCACGTCCTCTTCTGAATCCAACTTGCATTTCTGAAAGTTCTCTCCCAATATACTGCTGCAACCATTTTTGAATTATGTTCAGCAAAATTTTACTTGCGTGTGATATTAATGATATCGTTCGATAATTTCCACATTCTATGGGATCACCTTTCTTTGGAATGGGTACAAATATGGATCTCTTCCAGTCAGTTGGCCAGGTGACTGTCTTCCAAATTTCTTGGCATAGGTGAATAAGTGCCTCTAACACTGCATCTATTTGTTGAAACATCTCAATGGGAATTCCGTCAATTCCTGGAACCTTGCCTTTTTGCCAATTCCTTGAATGCAGCTTCAACTTCAGTATCATTGGTTCTTGAGCATATGTTACCTCCTGAAATAGATGAACATCAACCAATTCTTTTTGGTACAGTAACTTTATGTATTCCTTCCATCTTCTTTTGATGTTACCTGCATCATTCAATATTTTGCCCATAGAATCTTTCAGTATTGCAGCTTGAGGCTTGAATTTTTTTCTTCAGTTCTTTCAGCTTGACAAATGCTGAGTGTGTTCTTCCCTTTCAGTTTTTTAACTCCAGGTCTTTGCACATTTCGTTATAATTGACTTTCTGTTCTTGAGCTGCTCTTTGAAATCTTTTGTTCAACTCTTTTGTCATTTCTGCCATTTGCTTTAGCTACTCTCTGTTCAAGAGCAAGTTTCAGAGTCTCTTCTGACATCCATTTTGGTCTTTTCTTTCTTTCCTGTCTGTTTAATGACCTTTTTCTTTCTTTATGTATGATGTTCTTGAATCATACCACAATTCCTCTGGTCTTCAGTCATTGGTGTTCAATGTGTCAAATCTATTCCTCAGGTGGTCTCCACATTCAGGTGGGATATACTCAAGGTCATATTTTGGCTCTTGTGGACTTGTTTTAATTCTTTTCAGTTTCAACTTGAACTTGCATGTGAGCAGATAATGGTCTGTTCCACAGTCAGCTCCTGGCCTTGTTTTTGCTGAAGATATTAAGCTTTTCTGTCTCTTCTTTGCACAGATGTAGTTGATCTGATTCCTGTGTATTCCTTGTGGTGAGGTCCATGTATATAGCCACAGTTTGTGTTGTTGATAAAATGTGTTTGCAATGAATAAGTTGTTGGTCTTGCCAAATTCTATCATATGATCTCTGGCATCATTCCTATCAGCAAGGCCATATTTTCTAACTACAAATGATTCTTCTTTCTTTCCAACTTTTGCATTCCCATCATCAGTAATAATCAATACACCTGGTTACATGTTTGGTCAATTTCAGACTCCAGTAGTTGGTAAAAAAAATCTTCAGTTTCCTCATCTTTGGCTTTAGTGGTTGGTGGATAAATTTGAGTAATAGTAGTATTAACTGGTCTTCCTTGTAGGCATATAGATATTATCCTATCACTGACAGCATTTGAAACTTTTTTTGTGACAATGAATGTGATGCTATTCCTCTTCAATTTGTCATTCCTAGCATAGTAGATCATATGGTCATCTGATTCAAAATGGCCAAACCAATCCATTTCAGCTCACTAATGCCTAGGATATCAGTTTTCATGCCTACCATTTCATTTTTGACAACTTCTAATTTTCTCAGATTCATACTTTGTACATTACATGTTCTGATTATTAATTGATATTTGCAGCTGTTCTTTCTCATTTTGAGTCATGCCACATCAGCAAATGGAAATCCTGAAAGCTTTATTCCATCCACATCATTAAGGTTGACTCTCCTGTGAGGAGACAGCTCTTCTGTAGTTGTATTTTAAGTGCCTTCTGACCTGAGGAGCTCATTTTCCAGCACTGTATCAGACAATGTTTCAGGGGTATTCATAAAGTTTTCCAGTAATATATTAGAGAGTGTTTCACTGCTATTCATAAGGTTTTCACTGGCCAATTATTTGAGAAGTGGATGGCCCCTTTCTTGTTCTGAGTCTATCAGAAACTCTGCTGCAACCTGTCCACCATGGGTGACCCTTCTGGAATTTGAAATACTGGTAGCATATCAGCCAGCATCATAGTAACATGCAAGCCATCACAATATGACAAACTGACAGACAAGTGATGTCTTATAGGCATCTCAAATGTAACATGTCCCAAACTAGACTCCTAATATTTCCTCCCAGGTCTTCAGTTCCTAATATTTCCTCCCAAATCTATCATCATGATAGATTTCCTACCTCACTAAATGGTTACTCCATTCTTCTAGTTCCTTAGGCCAAAAACCTAGATGTCCTCCTTAACTCTTCTTTTTCTCCCACATCCTATATACTTACATTCTATCAGCATAACCTGTCGGCTCTAGCAGTAAAATCTACTCAGAATATGACCACTCTCTCACTACTTCCAATCTTACTGCCTTGGTCCTAGTTCCCATCATCTCTCTTCTGAATGCAATAGTCTCTACATTATTGTTGTTAGATGCTATCAAGTTGGTTCTGATTCACATTGACTGTACAACAGAATGAAATACTGCCCAGTCCTGTGTCATCCTCACAATTGTTGTTACATTTGAGCCCACTGTTACAGCCCTTCTGTCTATCCATTTTGTTGAGAGTCTTTCTCTTTTTTGCTGACTCTGTACCAAGTCAGTTATTGCCACAATAATGTTGCACAAGCCAGCCAAAGTCAGTGATTGAAAATATTTATTCTTTATCATAGGTCTGTAAGGCATCTGAAATTTAGCTGAGGTAGGCTGAACTCTGAATCAAGGTTAGATTCAAATCTGCCCTAAGGTGAGAGCTTGTGGCTTGGTTGGGGAAGCTGTGCTTCAAGCTGCGAGCCAAATAGTTAATTCTAGTTCCTCTGTTTCATATGTCCCATTTAGAGCTCACATTAAAGGGTGCTACCCAGGATATGCATTTTTAATGGTGGACACAGAAGCACAGAAGGAAAAACTAACACACAAGAATATTTCAAGCCTCTATTCATGTCACTGCCACTGATATCCCATTGATTAAAGAAAAGTCATTTAACCACGCCCAAAAATCAAGAAGGTAAGGAAATACACTCTGCTCACAATAAGGTCACATCAAGGCCCTCATGTATATATAAATGCTACTATCTAAAAAACTCACTACTGTCAAGTCAGATCCAACTCATACCGACCCCTCATTGGGTTTCCAAGAAGAATCACTATGGAAGTAGATTGCCCAACCTTCTTTCTGAGGAGTGGCTGGTGGGTTTGCACTGCCAGCCTTCTGATTAGCAGTCAAATGCCTTAGGCACTACACCACCAGAGCTCCCAAATACTACGATAGGGTAGTGAAAATTTTGGACGAATAATTCAGTCTCCCACAGCCTGCCCTCTTAGTCACAGTTACTCACAATCCCTCCCACATGCAAAATGCATTTCATTCTATCCCAATAGTCCCAAAAGTTCCATCAACTTGAAATCCAAGATCTACATCAGCTCTACTTCATGCACATCATGATCTACTTTAGCTCCAGATATGGCTCCCCATGTAGAGACCTATGAATTAAAAGAACAAGTATCTTAATCTCAAACATGGAACATACAAAAATGATGAAACAGGGATAATTATAACCACAAAAAGTACCCTCATTCAAAAAAATGAAGAAGGATCCAAGATGGCAGACTATACAGACCCTCCACAACAAAGACTTGAGAAACCAAGTGTAGTGGACACAGATGACAATCCCAGAACCCAGAGCTTCAAAGGAAAGGATGAAAAAGTAGATCATTACCAGGGACACAAAAGACCTGTACAAAGAAAACTATAAAAGACTACTTCAAGAAACTATAAAAGATCTACATAAATGGAAGAACATACCATGCCAGGGAGAGGAAGATTGAACATAGTGAAAATGTCAATTCTACCCAAAGCAATTTATATATTCAATACAAACCCAATCAAGATCCCATCAACATTCCTTGAGGATTTGGAAAAATCAATCACTAAATTTATATGGAAAACAAAGAGATCTCATATAAGCAAAGCACTATTGAAGAAGAACAACAAAGTAGGCGGTATCACACCCCCAGATCTCAAAACCTACTATACAACCACAGTAGTCTAAACTGCCTGGCATTGGTACAACAACAGACACATAGACCAATGGAACAGAATTGAGAACTCAGAAATAGATCCATAGACCTATGGTCAGCTGATCTTTGACAAAGGGCAGAAATCCATTAAATGAGGAAGAGATTGTCTGTTTAACAAATGATGCTGGCAAAACTGCATATCCATCTGCAGAAAAAATGAAACAAGATCTGTACCTCACACCATACACAAAAACTAACTCCAGATGGATCAAAGACTTAAATGTGAAACCTAAAACTCTAGAGTTCCTCAAGGAAAAAAGTAGATCAAATACCTACAAGAGGAAAAGACAATAAAAACACTGAACAAGAAATGGTAAACCGCCAACCAGCACAGTACAGCCATTTTGAATTGCTGCAGTGTTGTGATATGAGCAGGAACCAGATAAGCAGTTCCACTTGCCAGGACTGCACCAGCACCCACATCAGTGCTCAGGCAACCAGAGAGGTGTGACCTCCCCCCTTAGCTTGCACAACCTTCTGATGACCAGAGGCATAGCCCTGCCACCCTCACACATACCTGGTGGCCAATCAAACTCCTCACATGACCAATGCTGTACCCCTTTCTTTCTTAATCTTTCTGCTTAATTCTTCCCTCTTCGTCCTCCTCCCCTTTTCTTTTTTTCCCTTTCCATTTTTCTCAGCCTCTTCTCACATTCTTTTTCTTTTTCTTTGGATCCAAAAGTATGAAAGCCCCACCCCATTGTTCACACAGTTAAAAATGCCCAACCTTACTCCTCTCTGGTCAGAGGGGCAATCTCTTATGGAGCAAACACTATGTTCCTGTGCAGCCATGTTTGGTGGCTGGCACTTCTGCCAGGACTATGCTGCTTTTTTTCTTTTTCTCTCTTTTTTTTTTAATTTTTTTTAATTATTACTTATTCTTAGTTCTTCCATCTTCTCCCTCTTGTTTTCCTCTTCTTTCTTCCTCTTCACCCACCCACCCACTCATCCTTATTTTTTTGTGCCATAGGAAGGAATGCACACTTACCCCTTCAAGTTCAGCAGTGCCCACCCCCACTGCGCCATGAACAACAGTGCACACTCCCATGGAGTGAGCCCTGAGTTCCCACTGCAACCTGTGTTTAGTGACTAACATTTGCACCAGGAACTTTTTCTCTTTTTTCTTTTTCTTTTCCCCTTTCTTCTCAGTTCTTCTCTCTTTCCCTCATTTTTTTTCATTTCTTTCTTTCTCTTCTTCCTGACTTCTTCCCTCTTCTTTTATTTATTTATTTATTTGTATCCAGCTGAGTAAGTGCTTCATCCCACCACCACCTACACACTCTGACAGCGAACTGAGTGACCCTGACAATACAGGCGGCTCGGAGATACGCGACTGGTGGTAGGACCTAAGAATTAACCTAAAAATCACCCTGCCAGC
>NW_006921912.1:2355970-2371884 GCF_000298275.1 Orycteropus afer afer | reverse complement strand
TGACTGCTAACCAGAAGGCTGGAGGTTCAAACCCACCAGCCACTCCTCGGAAGGAAGATGGGACAATCTACTTCCGTAGTGATACTGCCTCGGAACCCAAGGAGGGGTCGCTATGAGTCGGGTCCGACTCGACGGCACATAACAACAACAACAACATGCAATATATACCACACATGAATGTGTTGCTCCTATACACTTACGAACAATAATAAGCACACAATAAAGTTATCAATTCTGAGTAGGATCCAGAGCAAGAAAAGACTTTGCAACAGATCTAAGCTGTCAAGAAAGCTATCTATCCTGCCACTTTTAATTGTACAGGACAACTCTGATCAAGTCTAAGTGAATGGAGCAGGTAGTACATTCTCTGTGAGGTTTATCTGGCCCAGTTGCGGTCAAGGAAAGCTCTTTTGGGGAAGAAGAAGGGGTCATATGTTGGAAAGGAAGGATGAATCCATTCCAGTCAGGTTTATGTGTCTCCATTTAGCCTTATTTCAAAAATCCCCATCTTGGGGAAAAGTATCATTCCTAAATTAGAGAAGTCATATGAAGAGTTGCCTGTCCTCTGGTGGCACAATCAGGAGTAACGATCATGGGTTTGCATCTATCCAAGTTCTTCCAAAGTCTACTATAATAGTCTGGGTGTTTGAAAATTAGTCTTTGCCACTGCCATCATCAGTAGCTGAGATGATATCAGAAGGTGACCCAAAGTGAGGAAAGAGAAGGTGATATCCCTGGGTAAAGTGCCTGAACAGCGTAAATGGAATGTAGTACTATGACCACTCTTACCTGATATACACAAAGATGATAAGATATCTATAATTACCACAGTCCCCAGAAGGACACACTCCTTCCTAAGAGCAGACTATGGCTATTCAAAGGTGACATCTTTCTAGGACTCTTACCCAAAAGTCCCCAAATTGACACTCACAGGCAGAAACGGGTTCCCTGTCTAATTTTGACTTACCTGTGGCTTTTCCAAGATTAGAAATAATTGTCACCATGAATCATCTCTGTGACAGCTGCGAGAAATCAGGGGCCAGGAGAGTTCTCTTGAACCCAGTGAATCATAGATCTCATTTGTCAGACCATTAGCAAGGAATCTTGAGACCCAGGCTGAAGTCCATCCACCAAACCTCTCCTGCCATTGCTTCCATCTCTACAGGAGAGAAACTGCTTTGGAAGGGAATGTCTGTCAATTAGATACCTGTGATGGTTGTGGAAGCTGGGTGGAGAGCATAGTAAATATTTGGAGAACTGTGTTGCCAGGAATGGGATTGGAGAAGGGAATGATTCAGAAAGCAACATGGAGGCCCCGGCAGCCAAAGCCTTATTTTTGCCCTCTCCCTGTGTAAAAGGCAACATGCTTTCAATTACCTGCCTGCCGAAAATGCTGCTCTCCCCCTTCCCTAACAAGGCTTCCAACTCCTTCTGGAGAAGCCAACACACTTAGGGAGGAAGGAGCCAAGTGTGGGGGCAGCCGGGGGTTGAGAGTGGCTGCAGCGTGTCAGCAGTCAGGCTCCTGGGAAGGAAGGGTGGCAGCGCCACCCACACGTGTGGTGGTGCCCTTTGTGTGGGGAGCTGTTCTGAGACTGAGATGTTACAGGGGGAGTTGAAGGCAACATAATGATTTGTTTCTCCTTAATCGCACAATTGTTAGTGTTGTTGTTTTTATTGTTGTAGTTTAAAACTCGGCAGCACTCGCCTCCCTCCCCTATGCTCACTGACTGCTGGTTCCAGAACAGCTCTCCAGCCAGCCCCTCCCCCGCAGCCTCTCCCTTGGCCAAAGCCCCCAGGTAGGCCTCCCTCCTTACTATATCCCCTCTGTTCTCCCAGTCCCAGGGAATGTGGACTAGGGAGGAAATAGGCGAGATGCTAAGGTACTAATTGTATTAATGAAAATGGCATACACACATCTTTTCCATCTGGCAGCACAAAAGGAGAGGTTGTTGGGGGTGCAATTACCCACTGCAGGAGAAAATAAAATATTTGTCAGGTTTAGCAATAAAATTAATATCTCCAATTACTAGAACCTCACTATAAGAGGAATACAATTGCCCGTCCTGGTTTCAAGAGGGAGAGCCTATCACATAAAACCCATTTTTTGCTAAGCCCAGGAACCTCCACGCCCTAGACAAGCATCTTCCATATTTGAAGATTCAGGGTAATGATGCTGGATATTATGTCCTGATTCTTGGTGATGTGCACCCTGACATGAAAAACCGGGGCTGTGTGTGTGGGAACGTCCATCTGGAGACCATGCTCCCAGGATTCTAGAGAGCTCTGGACAGACCTCAGACCCAAGTGATAAGATGACCACATACCCCACGTACATCCAGTCCATCCAATCACTTCTCCCATTCCATCTGCCAGCCTTCTAGGTCTCCTGCAGCAAGCAGTCATAGACCGCTTACAGACAGTCAGATATTTCTGCAATTTCTGACATTTTTTTCCTTCATGAAATTTGTATATAGCCTAAGCTGGGTTTGCTTTAGACAGAGCATATGCTTCATATTTATTGGAATAAGTTTTTGAGTTCCTTAGCATTCTGTTCACTGATATTCCGTATGTTAAAAATATCTCTGCTCCCCCCCCCCCCCCCCCCCGGTTACTCTGTAGTAGGCAGCCACACTTTTCCTCTATAGTGTTTCTGGGTAGAAACCAGTACATGCTCTCCACATCCCGGGGGAGTATGCTGTACCTTTTGAGATGATGACCTGATTTCCCACCCGTGAAGAGAAATACTATTCTCTTACTCTCCACCAGTTTCATGGATAATATAAGGCAGCCTGATTCCAGGGAGCAAAGACCCTTATTTTAGAAAGTAAAAAGGCTGTGGCCAAACACTTTGTCCTTCTTCAATGCAGTCTGGAGCTCTGATTCCTGTTGGAGGTCCATAATGTGTTTACTGTAAGAGAGGATCTAAATTTTGGTGATTGCAAATAGGCTCAGCAGGCACTCTTCCCCAGAAGCACTGGGTAGTAATCACCTTGGGAATGCACATTCTGGGCCTGCAGCTCTATTGCCTCTGTGATTTCCCAGAGGTCTGAAATGGAGGTCATCCCTGCTGAGCTTGCTGAGAGACATAGGGAGCGTCTATATACCTCAGCAATGGGAAACGGAGTTCTGCAACAAGTCCAGCAACAAGAGAACAATGAATAAACCAGTGGTGCTGTGGTTAAAGCATTTGGCTGCTAACCAAAAGGTAAGTGGTTCAAACCCATCAGCCACTCTGTGGGAGAAAGAGGAGGCAATCTACTTTTGCAAAGATTTGTAGTTTTAGAAACCCTATTGGGCAGTTCTACTCTGTCATATAGGGTTGTTATTGGTCAGAATGCACTCTGAAACAGTGAATTTAGTTTGGTGTATGCACATTTGAAAAACGGAATTTGGAGTTAAAATGGCAGAATCAATGTCCAAGCTCATATCTATAGGGGTGGGTGTATGAGACAGAGAGAGAGAGAATTGTTTACAACTAAAAGGGAAGATCAAACAACTATTTGATGGAGACCTCAGTTGAATATGCCTCTCATCTGTGCTGCTAGAAGATTGGGATAGAGGATGGACCTACCAAGGCCAAGGTTGACAATCCATTTTACTGACCCCAACAGCTGCTCAGGAATCTCCTGGGAAGACCCTTTCCCCCCTCAATGTCTGCTATAAGAATTACTAGAGTTTGTTGTCTTGTCTGATCTAGGCGCTTCTATAGGCAGACTCAACTTTTGTTTTGAATATCCTCCTGAAGCTGGTTAAACAGCTTAAGATGCCTTTTCCCACATAACGTATTGTTCATTCACTCAACAAATGTTTGTTGAGTGCCTACCATGCCAGGTACTGAGAATGCAATGCTGAAAAACAGACACAGAAGTTACCTTCCCAGATCAGCCCATAGAAACATATTTAAGGCCAACTAATGTTTTGTGTAGGAGAACAGCATTCTGACCTCCATCTTGGGCTACCTGGAAAATAGCATTCTCTGTCTTGGCAATAGCAGTCGAAACTTCTACCTGGTCCTTCAGCAATTGCAACCACAAATCAGAAATGTTAAAACCAGTATTTGTTAAGTACCTACTATATGTCTGGCTGTGTTAGCACTTGACATATATCTCTGAGCTATAACCCTATGAGAGAGATGTCACTGCTCCCATTTTACAGAAAAAGAATCCAGTACTCAAAGCTAAGTAAGCTGCCTAAAGTCATACAGTTAGAGACTGTCTTAGTTATCTAGTGCTGTTATAACAGAAAAACCACAAGTAGATGGCTTTAACAAACAGAAATTTATTTTCTCACAGTTTAGGAAGCTAGAAGTTCAAATTCATCATGCAGGCTCTAGGAGAAGGCTTTCTCTGTCGGCTCTGGAGTAAAGTCCTTGTCTCTTTGAGTGCCTGCTCTTGTGTAGCTTTCATGTGGTTTATCTGCCCCATCTCTGCTTGCTATCTTGTGTTGAATCTCTTTTATATCTCAAAAGAGATTGACTCAAGATACATTAGATGCTATTCCTGTCTCATTAACATAACAAAGACAATCTAATCCCAAATGGGATTATAACCACAGGCATAGAGGTTAATAGTTACAACACAAATTTGGAGGGACATAATTTGATCCATAGCAGAGACTAAGCTAGAATTTGAGCCTAGGCTGCTGACACCAGTGCCCATGTTCTTGCCTCTGTTCCATCAACCGGCTGCCTCAGTTGGAGTGGCAGGAAGGTAAGGCTAGGACTAAGGGAACTCTACAGGGCTCTGGCTACAGTGTCACAGACTGTGGGAATGTGGCGCATACAGATGTACAGGTCATTCCTAAGTCAACGGTTCAGAAATCAAACTCTGAGAACACCAGCATTTTCCCCATTGTGTCTTGTTATTACCCATACTGCTAAAAACCCTAGAGACCCTATGACTGACCATGAACTCAAGTCACCAAGACTCAGCTGAAACTGAGAAAGCTTTTCTTCCACTGAGTTTTATGGAGGAGATGCTGTAGGAGTCTTGCAGGAGGGAGCCAGAATGTGAGTAATAACAGAGTTGCTTATGTAATAGGGCACATGGACTTCTCTGGGATCCAAGGATCCAGGATTCCAGAGTCTCTTCCAAGTTCTACCACACCTGGTTTGATCAAGTCACCTCCTCTTTCTCCAGTTTCGTCCTGTGTAAGCTTGACAGTGTGATGCTCTTCCTGTCTTCAGTGAAAGACCCTCAAGGAAGGCCTGTGCATAGCAACCACCAGGAATTATGTAGCACTCTTACTGGCATCAGCCAACGCCGCTCTTGCGTTCAGGTGCTCACTAGTCCAAGGCACTCCAATTGGGTTGTGGCCTCCATTTGTCTCTCAGATGGTTTCAGCTTTATTTGATGTACGTAGCAAGGTTATCATGGCTTCTAGTTGTCTGGCTGTGTGCAGAGCTGACAGCTCTTCTACTTAAGATGGACTGAATCTCAGTTAAGACACCTGTTTTCTAGTTTTGCCTCTGCCATTAATTAGGTCTGGGTTCTGGGAAAGTCACTTGCCTCTCTGGACCTGTTTCTTCATTTGTAAGAGAAGGGGATTAAATTAGATGTCTCTAAGAGTCTTTGCAGTTTCCTGATTTTGATCTCCTTCTCTAGGAATCTGGGGTCCCTGGGTGGCACAGGCAGCTAGTGCAGGTGGCTACTAACTGAAAGGTTGGTGATTTGAGTCCACCCAGGGCCACCTCAGAAGAAAGGCCTGGTAATCTACCTCTGAAAATTCGTCATTGAAAACCCTGTGGAACACAGTTCTACTACAACACAGAAGAGGCCGTCATAAATTGAAATCAACTGACAGAAACTGTTTACCTAGAAATCTGAGCCACCATACACCTTCTTTCATTTCATAACATTATTAATGACAAGGCTGTATGGGTTTTTGAAATAGACACATAGAAACATGCACACGAACCCAGATCCTCCCCAATCATGCACATAGTTAAGACTCCCAGTACCAGATTCTCTCAGAAATGCCATTCCAATCACTGTAATCAAAAGATACCTTAAACCAGGGCTGTTGCTCCCTCCCCTCCCCTTGTACCTTCTCCCCATTACATGGTATTTTGTCCCAGTCCAGCTCTTGGGAAGTTGCTTCTGCACAGCAGGTGGGTGCCTATTAGACAGTCCCTCTGTGAAGTCAGAGGGGAGAAACTGTAAGAGGAGACTTGGTTCTCACCCCAGCCAGCAGCGTCTTAGCCTCAGGACAGTTTAGCTCTGCTCCACATGCCCTGTGTGGGCTGGCTCCTGTTGCTAGGAGAACCTGACCATTTGCATTTCCTGCTGTTTTTATTTTAGATTAGCAACCACACTGCTGCAGGAACACAGGGTATTTTAAGAAAGACAGAAAAGGGAAGGACAAGGGAAGGACTTAACATGGGACTCCTTCCTATAGGTCTCCAAAATACTTAGGCTAACTTGAGACTCCAATCCCACCCAGGTCTCTTGCTTCCTCTTCTCTGAACAGCACCATCTCCCAGTCCTGACACCTTCACAAGCACCTTTGAACCATACAGGAATGAAATAGCATGGTCTTCTTTCCAGAGAAAACAGACAAAGGTCAAGCTTTGAGCTCAACCTAACCCGCATACAGCGCACAAGTTCCCCATTTTAAAGCAAACAAACAAACAGAAACACTTCCAGATTCCCATATGGGGTCTCCGTGGCTGCCAAAACAGTTGATCTCCAAAGACAGCTGTGTTTTCTCCTTTCTCCTTGCCTCTGCTCTCCCAGTCACTGCCCTAAAAGTGGGGACTTGACTTTTACCTCAAGGCCTAGAAAAAAAAAACATGTTGCCTTCCCAGATTTCTCTCAGTTCTATTAGTCTCTCCATTCCCTGTTTTAAAGACATCCATATATTACATTTTATTACACCATCACCTTTTATCAATTGAATGATCCATTCTTCTGTCTCCGCTACTAGAGTATGAACTTTCAGAAGGCAACATTTGTGTCATTTCATCCTTTAATCCCCTTCTTATTTTGAGGGTATTTGGCTTACAGTCAATGCTTGTTAACATGTTTTAGCAATTTGTCCATCCCCATCAAACACTAACTAAGAGTTGTATACCATAGACAGCAAGAAATAACCTCTACCATTAAGGAACTCTTAGCCCAGTGGAAGGAGACAAAACAAGTAAACAGTTTTAAACAACGTGATGAATGTTGTAATGAAGATACGTTCAGAAGGATCGCAGAATCACAAGAAAGTCCCTCTAGGAGGAAACCTAACTAGGCAAGTCAGGAACTGTTTCATGGAGCTGATTCTCATAGAGGGATTGAGTCTACCATACACATTGAGATGACCATTCCAATCAGATGAAACAGCTTCTGCAAAGATCTGAGAGAAATGGATTGAATTTAATACACCATCCATGTCCTCAGGAAACTTTACACGTAATAAGTAGAATCGTACATTGGCCCAGTTCATCCCTCCCTCATTCACACCCCAGACCTTTCCAATTTGGATCTTTCCTTAAGAAGTAAAAAAGTCTTCCCTCTCCCCAGTCACCTGTTCCAGGCTGTGGGGAACAATGGGCTACCAGGAAGAAGATAATTATCAGAGAACAAGCAAGGTCATTCCTAGACATGATACCAAAAAGCCCACTGCAGGACCATGTTCCTTAATGGGACAAACACCTCTTTTTTCATCCTCCTTTCAAATAGCCAAGCCTAGTCAGAAGGTAAACCTGCCAATGTCACTTAGGAAGACCAGACTCTGAAGATCAATTGTTAACTCAGGATTGGCTGCTGGGAGTCCAAACCAAAGTAGGCATTTTGATGCTAGGCCTCTTTCTTCAAACAATGTTGTCTGAATAGTGGGCATAGAATCCCTGGAGAAATGGAAACATCTTCCTCCCCCAAGCTCTTGACCTTTTGTGAGAAACAGACTGCAGCAGAAACTCCTAGTTGTCTAGCTTTCTGTCCTTTTGCTTATCAGAAACACTGGTTTTATATGAGCTCCAACATGGCCAACTAAAAGACCGTAACTCTCAGGCTCCCATAAAGGTAGATGTGGCCAATAAGATGGAAGAGGACCTCTCAGAAAGCTCATTAATGTAGAGACATAAAACTAGCATGGAACTCTTTTGCCCCTATCCCACCTTTCTCCTGCTTTCTACATAGAATAGACGTAAAACTCTAACTAGCATTTTAAACCATGAGGTGACCTCAAAGAAGGGTACTGCTGAGGTTGGCACCATAACTGCCCTGATGGAAATTCACAAATCTCACTACTAGAAACTGTCTGGCACACAAACAGATTTTCACACAATTTCAAAGATTTCATGTGCACTGAAACCAAGGCTTAGGTCCCAGGTTACGAACCGAACCCTGCCTCAAGGAACGTGGGGAGAGCCAATTCTTCCCCAGCTTCTTAGATCACTATTGTTAAGGTGGAGAGAGTTTAAGATTTTGTTGTGACCATGTCCTCTGTAACCTGATGAGCCCTCCTCTTCCCTCTCAGGTCCCAGCACCAATACCTTCCTTGCCTCATTCTTTTTAATAATTCTCATGCAGCCCCCTTTCCCCTACCTCCTATCTCTTCTCCATTCCTCTCCTTCCCTCTTCCCAACTATTCTCCCTGGGCTGCCAATCCCATTATAACAGGAAGGAAATTAGCATTTATGTTGGGACAGAAAGTGACACTGCTCAGCTTTCTCTGTCATTCTGCTCTTAATTAATATTTAACCTCAGAGAGTTTGTGTAGCAGACGGAAGTAGCTGATGGGAGAACAAAGCCCTGGCTGGCTCTCTTTTTCAACACTGCCTCCCCCACTTCCAGCTTCTCTCACTGTACTTTCTGGCCCTGAAGGACCCAGAAGGCCCAGCAGAAAGTGGGGAGAAATAGAAGGGAACACCCTGAGGGCCCTCAATCTACTTTATGGACTTGCTTCCCTCACACCTCTTGGATAGAGTACACTTTTGCAACAAAATGAGAGCAACTGGAGCCCAGAACAGGATTCTCAGTGCCCAGAGCTAGACCCAGGCCTGGCCTACCAGGAAGGCTGAAGAGATAGGCGAGGGGAAAAGAAAAGCAATGCAAATGTGCCCCTCAACAGATTATATTTAATGCACTATTTTTAGTTCCCTTCAATCCCTCGGGGCTGTCAGGGCGGTTGCAGCCCCACTCCCCCGGGAAAGGAAATGACAGGCATTATTACCAGCCCAGGAATGCTGGTGCAGTGTGTGGTGGCTGGGGGAGGTGCTGACTTGCCAGCTCCAATTCCCAAAATTTGAGAATTTAACTTCCAACAAGAAATAAGGACACCAAGAAAGAGCAGACTAAGGAAGGGACACAGGACCTCCTTCATTCCCGGACATAGCCAGGCTGCCAGATCATCCCCAAACAGGTGTCCACTGGGCTCAGACCAGGAGAGTGGGAGTCTCTTCAGTCCCCAAGTTGTCTCTAAAAGTAGGTTATACAACATCGCAGCTTATCCACCCTCACAGCCAAGTTCTTCCTTCTCTCTAATCTTAGCCCTGCAGACTTTGGTCTCAGCCCAGTTCCCTTGATCTAGAGGCAGAGGCAAAGAGGGACAGCTGGTCATCACCCCCCAGCAAGAGAGCCCTTCTTTGTCTTGAAGAAAATGATTCAGTTTCCTCTTGACCTTCTTTTCTCCAACCTGAGTCATGCCAGTTCCTTTAACCTTTCCACATAGGTCATGTTTTTCAGCTCATCTCCTTGTCACTCTTCTAACCCTGCTCTGAATATGTCCCCAAGTTCCCTCTGAGAACCCTGAGCAGACACTGACCTTTAGCCAGGGAGTCCCTGAGTGTCCCGTTGAATGGAGAAACTTATTGTATATAGTCTTGGGTTTTTCTAATGGTCTCTGTTACTCTGATTCTTCAAAGACCAGACACTCCTTACAAGCCACATCCTCAACTTCTTTTGTAACCTCCCTAATCTACCTAGAAGGAGCTCTGGTGGCATAGTGGGTAAGGCATTTGGCTGCTAACCAGAATGTGTCAGTGGTTCAAACCTATCAGCTGCACTGCAGGAGAAAGATGAGGCAATCTAGTTCTGTAGAGATTTACAGCCTTGAAATCCAATGAGGGTCACTTTGAGTTGGAATCAACTTGATAACAGTGGTTTTTCTTTTTGTTAAATTTACCTCTACACCCAGCAACGTGCAAGGCTTATGGAAGTAGTCTATAAATTTTCATTGAATCTAAATGTGTTTAGGCTTGAGTGAGGTACGTATCAGCAAAGCACTTATAATTTACCTTGTAAATTATACAGTGGTATTTAAGTGGTATTTTTTATTATTGTGGTACATGCTAGCCCCTGATAAATGCTTGTTTTTTTTAACCATAGTATTATAAGCCATAACATTATATTATATTCACTCGATAAATATTTACTGAGCTCCTATTATATGTCAGGCACTATGCTAGATGCTGGAGATGTCAAATGAAAGATCAAATCCTGGTTCTATAGGTATTCATAACCAAGTGAGGAAGAAAAGATGTAAACAATGATTGGGGAGTGTAATAACTGATAATAAGGTACACACAAAGTGCTAGGGAAATACACCAACCACAACTCTTTAATAACTCCACCTTGTTAGACATTGATATGGATGTTTCTCTCTGCCAGCATACCTTACTTGAGTTGGCCCACTTTTCCACCAGTTCATGTGCTCCTGAAGTATTTGCCAACAGTGGTGGGCACATACACATGAAGGGTTCTTCAGAGTCCTATCATGAAATTTGGTATATGGATACCTAGAGAGCAGTCATCTCTTCTTTTGTTGTAGATTTGGTCCTATCAGCAGCCTTCTTTCCTATAACATGGAGAAAGCTAATCTGAGGATGAAGCCAACATACAGGGACTCCAAGGGAAGCCCTGCTGAGAAATGGGAAGGAAAACAGAGGCCAGACAGCATCATTCTAAGCCTCTGGATGCAGCCACGCCAGCCCAGTTACATACCCAATAAATTCCAAGCTTTGTTTAACCTTCTCTCTAACCTTAGCCCTACAGACTTTGGTCTCAAAATAGAATGTTGTTGTTGTTATGTGCCATCGAGTCGGCCCCGACTTATAGCGACCCCTCCTTGGGTTGTTGTGGCAGTATCGCTACAGAAGTAGATTGCCCAACTTTCCTTCTGAGGAGTGGCTGGTGGGTTTGAACCACCAGCCTTCTGGTTAGCAGTCAAGTGCCTTAGGCACTATGCTACCAGAGCTCCTCAAAATAGAATATAAAGAAGCAAAAGCCTGAGAGAACCTTCATTGCCAGAATGGTCTTTCTTGGAGGGGAGAAGAGAGGTAGATGGTTGTTGCTTAATGTATAAATGGAGAGTCATCTGTTTTAATTGCTCTATGACCCTAAGATACATACACTGAGGAGTAATTCATCTGGACGGGAGAAGTGGCCCAATAATGGAGTGATTAAAAGCCTAGGCTCTGGAGTTAAACAGATTTGAGTGGAATCCCAGCTTTGATGCCTACCAGCTGGGTGACCTTGTTCAAGTGACTTAACTTGGTTTCTCCACGTGTTCCTTAGCTATGTTGTTGTTGTTAGGTGCCATCGAGTCATCTCCCACTCATAGAGACCCTAAGTACAACAAAACAAAACACTGCCCAGTCCTATGCCAGTCTTGCTATACTTGAACCCATCACTGAAACCACTGTATCAATACATCTTCTTGCAGGCCTTCCCCTTTTTCATTGACCCTCCACTTTACCAAGCATGATATCCTTCTCAAGGGAGTGGTTCCTTCTGACAACATGACCAAAGTAGGTGAGACAAAGTCTGGCCATTCTTGCTTCCAAGGAGCATTCCAGCTGCACTTCATCCAGGATAGATTTGTTAGTTCTTTTAGCAGTCCATAGTATCTTAGCATTCTTTGTCAACACCACAACTCAAAAACATCAACTCTTCTTTGGTCTTCCTTATTCATTATCCATCTTTCACATGCATATGAGGCGATTGAAAGCACCATGGCTTGGGTTAGACACACTTTAGTCTTCGAGGAGACATATTTGCTCTTCAGCACTTGAAAGAGGTATTTTGAAGCAGATTTGAGCATTGCAGTAAGTCATCTGATGTCTTAACTGCTGCTTCCATTGTTGTTGATTGTAGAATCAAGTAATATGAAGTCTTTGACAACTTCAATCTTTTCTCAGTTTATCGGGATGCTGCTTATTAGTTCAGTTATGAGGACTTTTGTTTTCTTTATATTGACTATACTCTTTAATCTTCATGAGTAAGTTCTTCAAATCATTCTCACTTTCAGCAAGCAATGCTGTGTTGCCTGTGTATCTCAGGTTGTTAATGAGTCTTCCTCCAATCTTGATGCCACGTCCTCCTTCATATAGTCCAGCTTCTCCAATTATTTGCTCACCATACAAATTGGATAAGTATGATGAAAGGATACAACCCTGATGCACTCCTTTCCTGATTTTAAACCATGCAGCAGCCCCTTGTTCTATTTGGACAACAGCCTCCTGGTCTATGGACAGGCTCCTCATAAGTACAATTAAGTGTTCTGGAATTCCCATTCTCAATGTTATCCACAATTTGTTATGATCCACACAATCAAATGCTTTTACATAGTCAATAAAACATAAGTAAACATCTTTCTGGTATTCTTTGCTTCAGCCAAGATCCATCTGATACCAGCAATGATATCCTCGATTCACACCATCTTCTGAATCCAGCTTGCATTTCTGGAAGTTCTCTGTCAAGATACTGCTCCATCTGTTTTTTAATTATCTTCAGCAAGATTTTATTTATGTGTGATATTAATGATATTGTTCGATAATTTCCACATTCTGTGGGATCACCTTTCTTTGGGATGGGTACAAATATGAATCTCTTCCAGTCAGTTGGCCCAGTAGCTGTCTTTGTGAGTGCCTCCAGCACCACATCCATTTGTTGAAACATCTCAATGGGTATTCCGTTAATTCCTGGAGACTTGTTCTTCACCAATTCCTTCAGTGCAGCATTGACCTCTTCCTTTAATACCATTGGTTCTTGATCAATGCCACCTCCTGAAATGGATGAACATTGATCAATTCTTTTCGGTACAGTGACTCTGTATGTTTCCTTCCATCTTCTTTTGATGTTTCCTGCATCATACAATATATTGTCTATAGAATCTCAATATTGCAACTCAAGGCTTGAATTTTTTCTTCAGTTCTTTCAGCTTGACATATGCCAAGTGTGTTCTTCCCTTTTGGTTTTCTAACTCCACATTGCACATTTAATTATAATAATTGACTTTGTCTTCTCAAGCTGCTCTTTGAAATCTTTTATCTTGTTGTTCTGGTTACCTAGTACCACTCTGACAAGAATATGCCACAAACAGGATGGCTTAAACAAATAGGAGTTTATTCTTACAGTTTGGAGGCTTTAAGTCCAAGTTCAAAGTGCTAAGCTCTAGGGGCTGGGTGAAAGCCCCTCAATCTTGGGATCCAGCTCTGCTTCCTGCTCCTGGCCCACTGGAGCTAGAGGCATTTCTTCACTCAGACAGCTGCAGGCTTCTGAGGTTGAGAAGCCCCAAGGTCGACAAGTAAAAAGGCACAGTCCCAGTGTTACCAAACCACACAGCAGACCATTAACTTAAGTCCATTTTAAGTCCCAAGGTCAGCAGAGCTTAGCAGGTTACTAAGCAATGACACGTCTAAATGCAGGGTCCAAGCGTGCCATAGGCTAGAGACGATTCCCAAGGCTTCTCTTTATATACAGGAAGCAGACCACATTTCAAAGGCAGCTACTCAGCTGCTTGCGGTAGATCCCACCATGGAGTCTCATCATGGGGAATACTACCAGCAGCTGCCCAGCCACTCAACCAGGCCCAGCCAAGTTGACACATAAACATAACCATCACTCTTGTCATTTTTCCCATTTGCTTTAGCTACTCTTCTTTCAAGGGCAAGTTTCAAAGTCTCTTCTGACATCTATTTTGGTCTTTTCTTCCTTTCCTGTCTTTTTAATGACCTCGTGCTTTCTGCATGATGTTTTTGATGTTATCCCACAATACCTCTGGTTTTTGGTCATTAGTGTCCAATGCATCAAACCTATTCTTTAGATGGTCTCTAAATTCAGGAGGAATGTAATCAAGGTCATATTTTGGCTCTCATGGACTTTTTTCAATTGTCTTCACCTTCAGGTTGAACATGAGCAGTTGATGGTCTGTTCCACAATCAGTTCCTGGCCTTGTTTTGGCTGAAGATATTGAGCTTCTCCATCACCTTTTGCCACAAATGTAGTCAATTTGATTCCTGTGTACTCCATCTGGTGAAGTCCAACTGTATTGCCACGATTTGTATTGTTAAAAAAAGGTATTTGCAAAACACTGCATAACATGGATGAACTTGGAGGACATTATGCTAAGTGAAATAAGTCAATTACAGAAGGACAAATATTGTATTAGTCCATTATTGTAAAAAGTCAAGGAAAGGTTTCTATATGGAAGAATATTTTCTTTGTTGGTTATGAGGGGTGGGAGTGGAGGGAGGGTTAGATAAGTAGAGACAAAAAAAAAAGAAAACAGAAAAAAGGTATTTGCAATGAATAACTCATTGGTCTTGCAAAATTCTGTCATGTGATCTCCAGCATTATTTCTATCATGAAGGCCATGTTTTCCAACTACCAGTGATTCTTCTTTGTTTCCAATTTTTACATCCCAATCCTTACCTATAAAACATGGATAATAACATTTGCTCCATTGGATTATTTTTACTATGATATGACATAATGCATTAAGGTTGACACACATTCTTTGGTCAGCCTGGTCAAGAACCATTCTCATTCTTTAGAGAACTGCTCTTCTCTCACTCTAACCACATGTCTCTGGAGGGTACTTCTTGTCATATAATCCAGCTGGCCACAGACTGGGTCAATTGTAGTATGGATAATTTGGTGGTTTCCTTAGCCACAGGATTGATGCAGGGATAAACATGTGGCCCATGTCTCATAAGAGACATCCCCTGGGAATTTAAAAATTATCATTAATATCGTCAAAAGGTAAGAATTATATTTTGTCTTTAGTCACAAGGCTATAATGTTTTAAGCTCAGAGTGGCTTGCAGCCATAGGCCCAGCATTATAGGGATGGTTAATCCAACATGAAGAAAGAAATAGAGATAAGAGATAGAAAGGGAAGAGTCATGATAATATTTTGCATTCCTGGATCTGGTTGTTCCTGAAGCTAACTCCACTTCTGCTCTTTCAGTGAATCAGTGCTTAAGCTTATGTAAACTGAATTTCCGTCCCTTACAACCAAGATTCTTGATCAATACAACATATGATATGCTTAGTATAGAGCAGGTGACATATGATAAATGCTCATCATAAATATTTAGTCTGGAAAGTGCCCCAGGAAAATGGTTTAAGGCCTTCCAGGAAACTTCATTTGGAAACTTTAATTTGAGGTAAAATCAGAAATCCTGTATATATGTACTGATTTAAAATGCCGTCCAGTTTTCCAGAGATTTCTTCTTGTAGGTAGACACTATTCCCATTGGGTACTTAGAACTAATTCCTGTTCCAAAAGATATAAGCCTACATTAGCCAAAGAACTGGTAGAAAATTTTTTCCTAGGGTATCTAATTAATCCCCCAGAATATCAGAATAACTAAATTGGCCACTGCATATGGACTATTGTTCTGGTTACTAGTGGTGCTCTGACAAGAATATATACCACAAATGGGATGGCTTGAACAAACAGGAGTTTATTCTCTTACAGTTCAGGAAGCTAGAAGTCTGAGTTCCAAGTGCCAGGCTCTAGGGGCTGGGTGAAAGTCCCTCAGCCTTGGGCTTCAGCTCTGCCTCTTGCTCCCAGCCCACAGAAGCTAGAGGCATGTTTTCACTCAGGCAGCTACTGGCTGCTGAGGCTAACAAACCAAGGTCAACAAATAAAATGGCACAGTCCAATGTTACCAAATCACACAGCAGGCCACTAATTTAA
>NW_006921912.1:2347213-2355580 GCF_000298275.1 Orycteropus afer afer | reverse complement strand
ATTCAAACCCACCAGCCACTCCTTGGAAAGAAGGTTGGGCAATCTACTTCTGTAGGGATACCGTCTTGGAAACCCAAGGATGGGTTGCTATGAGTCAGGTCCAACTTGACGACACATAACAACAAAGGTTGTGTAAACAGGGGACTCTGGATGAACATCTGCTCTACCTTTAACATTTCTAGTGCTAACTTTGGAGGATTTTATTTTTACCAAAAATAGTGGGAAGCTCCTTTTGTTGGATGGTCTGACATGGCTGATTCCAATGCCCTTGAGTAAGTTTATTTGTTAATGACTTCTGCCTACCAGGCCAAACCTGTGGCCACTTAGAAGGGTGAAGACCAGCTTGCCACCACTATTTATAGGGAACTCAAGGGAGCTTTAGGAGCTCTGGTAGCGTAGTGCCTAAGGCATCTAACTGCTAACCAGAAGGCTGGCGGTTCAAACCCACCAGCCACTCCTCAGAAAGAAGGTTGGGCAATCTACTTCTGTAGAGATACTGCCTTGGAAACCCAAGGAGGGGTCGCTATGAGTCAGATCTGACTCGACAGCACATAACAACAACAACAACAACAAAGGGAGCTTTGACTAAAGCATTTGCCTTCTAACTAGAAGGCTGGCAGGTCAAACCCACCAGCCAATCCTCAGAAGGAAGGTTTGGCAACCTACTTCCATAGTGATATGACCTTGGAAACCCAAGGAGAGGTCACTATGGGTCAGATCTGACTCGACGACAGTGAGTTGAAGGACCTAAAACCTATCTTTACATATAAAATTACAGAACAGCCATCTGACTGGAGATAAAATGCTCAAACCCAACCAGTCCTCATTTGTCTCTGGGTTCTCTTCTCTATCTTAGAGGAATTTTCCCTAATTGCCAGTAATTCTAATTATAGCAAACCCACACACCAGACCTGGGACAATTGGAAGAGGTTGATGTGATAGAAATGCTGAGAGAGACCAGGAGACAAAAGCTTTTGGTGTGATTTCAGGAGCTATAAATGGTCACTTAGGATTCTATAATGGTTCCTCCAATTAAGCAGAGTCAATCTAGGAGAACCAGTTAGGAAGTCAAGGCTGAACAAGGCTGTATAAACTCATGTCTGAATCACTAGGTGTTCCAACTTAGAATTGTCAGGGTCTGTTATCAAAGAATCCCAGGAAACAACCTGTACACATTGTCTTCATCTTGTCAAAGCAATAGGTGCATTGTTCTAAGGCACTTGAATGTCTTTCATGGTATAATGGTGTGTTAGAGATCCATTCTCTAATGACTTACATACATAGGAGATTTTTTCCTCATAATTTTAGCATGACTTATTGCTTCATGGTCAAAAAGATGGCTAAAACACACACAGAGAGAGAAAAAATGTAAAATCTATTGCCATCTCTTTTTTTTATTATTGTAGCTTTGTGGTGAGTTGTGAAATTGAGATGTAAGTCCTCCAACTTTGTTCTTTTTTTTCCGGATTGTTTTTAGCTGCTTTGCATCCCTTACATATCCATGTGAATTTTAGGATCAGCTTGTGAGTAGCTGCAACAAAAAGCATCTGGGATTTTTATAGAGATCATGTTGAATCTATAGATCAATTAAGGAGCTCTGATGGTGCAGTAGAAGCTCTGGTGGTGTAGTACCTAAGGCACTTGACTGCTAACTGGAAGGCTGGTGGTTCAAACCCACCAGCCACTCCTCAGAAGGAAAGTTGGGCAATCTACTTCTGTAGTGATATCGCCTCGGAAACCCAAGGAGGGGTTGCTATGAGTCGGGTCCAACTTGACAGCACATAACAACAACAACAACAATGGTGCAGTGGTTAAAGCATTTAGCTGCAAACCAAAAAGTCTGGCAGTCCAAATACACCAGATGCTCCACAGGAGAAAGGTAAGGCAGTCCACTTATGTAAAGATTTACAGCCTTGGAAACCCTGTGGAGCAATTCTATTCTGGCCTATAGGTTCGCTATGAGGCAGAATCGATTAAGTGGTGATGGATACAGATTGATTTGGGGGTTATTGTCATCTTAACAATGGGCAGTCTTTTGATTCATGTGAAAAATGGAAAACAATAAGTATTGGTGAGGATATAGAGAAATTGAAACCATTGTGCATTGCTAGTGGGAATATAAAATGGTGCAACCTCTGTGGAAAACGGTTTGGCAGTTTCTCTATAAGTTAAACATAGCATTTCAATACGACCCAGCAATTCTATTCCTAAGTTTATATCTAAAAGAACTGAAAGCAAAAACTCAAACTGAAATATGTGCACCAATGTTCACAGCAACACTGTTCACAGTAGCCAAAAGGTAGAAACAACCCAAGTGTACTCAACAAATAAATGGGTAAACAAAATGTGGTATATACATACAATGGAATATTACTTACTCATCAAGGGAAATGAAGTTCTGATACACACTTTAACATGGATAAACCTTGAAAACATTGTTTTCATAATGAAAGTGAAATAAGTTAGACACAAAAGGACAAATATTATATGATCCCATTTGTGTGGGATATCTAGAGTGAGCAAACGAATAGTGACCAAAGTTTATTAGTGATTATCAGGGACTGCAGAAGGAAAGAAAGGAGAATTATTGCTCAATAGTCTCAAGATAGAATAATTCTCTGCTTTGAATTTTTTTTTTTGTTGAAACCATGTGTTTTCAGTAATGGAAGACATTTTGAATGAGGTAATATGGATTTTTGCAACTAATGGGGCACATATGTACAGAGGAGTCTCTGGTGGGTGAATCCTGGGATGAGACCCAGTTTATGCAGTTATGCAAGCCCCCATCAGATGTCAGTATGCACTAAAATTGGGATAGCAGCTTCCCACCAAACCCAAGAGGCAGAAAATGTAGGTGGGCACTAAGTGTCCCACAGGTCATAAAAAAGTTAATGGGTACTGAGTTTCGCTTGGAGTGCCAAAAAAACTTTTGGAAATCGACAGCAATGATGGTTGTACAACACTGTGAATATAATTAATGCACTAAATTGTACAAGTAAAGATGATTACAGTGACATTTTTGTTGAATATATTTTACCACAATAAAATTCAAAAAAAAAAAAGATGGCTGATGCAGCTCCAGATTTCAGGTCTGTATTCAAAATAAAAAGAAAGAAGGGTAATAGTGGTGCCAGTTCTATCTGCTTTCTTCTATCGGGAAAGCAGAAGCTTTCCTAGATTTTTCATAAGAAATCTGCTTGTATTTCATTGGGCTTATCTGGGTCTTGTGGCCAACAATAGCTGGGAAAGTGGAAATAGACTGATTGTCATCCATTATTGGGTCTGTACCTATATCTGTACCAGCAAAATTATAGTTCCATTAGCAAGGAAGAAGGGAAAATGCATGAATATTGGCTTGGTAACCAATAGAGTCTGCCACAGTGGTTCCATTGAGATCTACACATCCCCACATATTATCCCAAATTTGAGATTTTTCTCTTTGGCAAATCATAATATTCCAACATCCTATTCCCAGAGGAACAGACATGTTCTCTCTTCTTTGACAATCTAGCTTCATATTCTTTGATTTCTGAGAAGCATCTTCTACATAAGATTGTTTCCAGAGCATAGCTCTTTGATTCTGTCTATTTGGTATATATTAACATTAAACACCTGTAGAAAGACTATTTAAAGATCTTAAGGCCTGGGGGTCAAAAGACAGTGTGGTTTTACCTAAGGTGCCTTCTCTCTAAACAGTAGGAATGTTTCCACTAAAATCCTAATCCAAAAACAGCTCATGTTCCAGCACTCTCCACTTCACCCCCTCCAACACACAATCCCACAGCAGGCAAAGCAAAAATAACACAAGTGTATCAGCTCAAATAACTCTCAGTACTTACCTCATTAAGTGGAGCTTAAATGCTCCACCCAAACTACAGAATAAGAAAAGCTTGTAGTTAATAATATTTTACTTTTCAGGATTTCAGTCTGAACAATAACAACAAAAAAAGTCAAACAAAACAAATATCACTTCCCAAGGTTTATCTGTGTAGAATTATTCTCATTTATAAATAGGTTAAAGACATTTGACCAAATGACCAGATACTTGTATCCCAATGCAATGTCCGTCATGTTGTGGTGCCCTTGAGGAAACTTTCTCATATAGATCAACCGCCCTCCAGGTCCTGTATTTGCTGAGTTCTAATTTCTGTTCACTTATACTTTGGTCATTTGGGATGATAGTCCACTAAGACAATTCTGTCGACATCTCCTTCCTTTTGAAGTCAGAGAGCAAGAGGTCTTTTTCATACTAACCCTCACTGACCCCTGAGAAGAAGGCCAGATGATATAAATTCAGTAGAAGATGATTGTTGGTAACTCTCCAGTGAGATGACTGATATGTATTGCTTTTTTGAAAAGTGATGTGTTAGACCTTTACCAAACTCACAGCCATTGAGTTGATTCCCACTCATAGCAACCCAATAAGACAGAGTAGAACTGTCCCCCATAGAGTTTTCCAAGGCTGTAAATCTTCAAGGAAGCAGAATGCCTCATCTTTCTCCCATGTAACAGCTGATAGGTTTGAATCACCAACCTTTTGGTTAGCAGCCAAATGCCTTAACCACTGTACCACCAGAGCTCTTCTCTCAAGAGATGGTTTGGTCTGGTAGGCATAAGTCATTAACAAATAAACTTATTCAAGGAAATTGTCAGACTGAAAACTGACTTTGCCTCTCATATTTTGGACATGTTATCAAAAGAAACCAGTCCTTGGAGAAGGATATCATGCTTGGTAAAGCAGAGGGTCAGTGAAAAACGGGAAGACCCTCAATAAGACGGATTGACACAGTGGCTGCAATGATGGGCATAGCAACGATTGTGTAGATGGCACAGCACCAGCCAGTGTTTCATTCTGTTGTACATGGGATCAATATGAGTCAGAACTAACTCGACAGCACCTAACAACATGTCAGACCACCTAATGAAAGAACTTTCCAACTATTTTTAGTAAACATACAATCCTCCAGGCTTACCAACTGAAAGAAGAATCCCCAAATGAGACAGAGCACCAAGATCACAAAGTCCAACTCTGTTCCCCTGAAAGCCACCCTCTTGAGAAGCCTCATTCATCATTGCTGCCACCAAACTACCTGTTCCACCTTAATCTTTCTGGCCTAAGATCAAGCATTTGTTGTTGTTATTGTTGTTGTTGTGTGCCGTTGAGTCGGCCCTGACTCATAGCGACCCCTCCTTGGGTTTCCGAGGCAGTATCACTACGGAAGTAGGATTGCCCAACCTTCCTTCCGAGGAGTGGCTGGTGGGTTTGAACCGCCAGCCTTCTGGTTAGCAGTCAAGTGCTTTAGCCACTATGCTACCAACTTTTCCTTAAACAGCAAAATAAAACAAACGCTTAAACAAGCTAAATGTAGGAATTAATAAAACAGAACTAAACAAAGAGTAACATTAAACTGAGGACGGTGATGGTTCTGTGATAGAATTTCTACCTTCTATGCGGGTGACCCAAGTTCAGTTTCCAGGCAATGTACCTCATACGCAGCCACGACAAGTCTGTCAGTTGAGGCTGTGTATTACTATGAAGCTGAACAGCTTCCAGTGGAGCTTCCAGACTGACAAACAGACTAGAAAGAAAGGCCTGGCAATGTACTTACAAAAATCAACCGATAAAAACCTATGAATCACAAGATTCCAATATGCAACCGATCTTGAGGATGGCACAGGACCAAACAGCATTTTAATCTGTTGGGCATGGAATTACCATGAGTTTGGGGCCGACCTGATGACAGCTAACACCAGCATTAAACTGGATAAATTGTTTACAGGCATCACTCCTTTTCAGGCTCTCGGGCCCTATCCTATCCTATCTCCCATGGTGCTTCCATGGGGGGGGTGCCACTTCCACATGGACTTCCAAGAAACATATGCCTATATGTCTCAGCTCCTCAGAATGGAAGCCCTGACAATGAAGCTCAATAAGATAAGGAGTTCCCCACTATCCAAGGCCCATTTCCTAAGTTCTTGCCAAAAATATACCTGGGACTCTAATAGGATCATGGCCCACTTCAAATGACATCATAACCAACCACAGAAACATACTGTACTCTCTCTTTTATTTTCACTTTTATTGTGGAGAAAATATATATAACAAGACATTTGCCAACATTACAATTTCTACTTTTACAGCTCAGGGACTTTGATGACATTTTTCATATTGGGCCATCATTATTGCTATCCTTTTCCAAAATATTCCACCACCATTAGCATAAACTCAATGCCTCCCAAACAAAAGCTACCAATTTCCCCCTCTTTCCTACCCCTGGTAACCACTAATAATCTTTGGTTTCTATCTATCTATCTATCTATATATATATATATACATTTTTTCCCCCAACCTATCTAGGAATTTTGCCTCCCCTCCCCTCCCATTATTGGTAACCAACAAAGAAAGTTTCCTTCCATTTATAAACCTTTCCTTGACTTTTTACAATAATAGACTGATAAAATATTTGTCTGGTGATTTACTTATTTCACTCAGCATAATGTCCTCCAAGTTCATCCATGTTATGCAGTATTTTGCAGATTCTACATTCTTCTTCTCTTTTTTGTGTGTGAACTTCTGTATGGAAAGTGAATTTGCTCTGTAAGCTTTCACCCAAATCACAATTAAAAAAAAAAAAAAAACCCGGGGGGAGAAGAATGCCCCTTCCAGGAAGTATAAAAAACCGTAAGTGAGGCAGTTTGGTGTCTTTCCCATTCAATGGGAAAGACTTGTCTCCACTCTTCTGGTGCTCTGACACTGGTGGGATCACCTTTGCTTTAGATGACATTCCCCACTCACGGAGAGAAATCCGGTTCCCCCGTGGAAACGTACTTTGCTTTCAATAAAGGCTTGTGTGCTTGTGTGACTGGCGCCTTGGGTCACCTGGGATTACCTGCCCGCAAATCGCTCAGGGAGATTCTTCCTGCGAGTAGGCAAGGACCAGGAAGAAGGCTTCTTTGCCCAGATAACACTTGTTTCATGAGCGCCTAGACAGTACAAACAGTAAACACACTGGGCCACTAATCGAAAAGTTGGTGGTTGAAATCCACCAGAGGTGCCTCAGAAAAAAACCCTGGTGATCTACTTCAGAAAAATCAGCTCTTACTGCATTGTGGTAAACTGTGATCAATGACATGAGACAAAGTATATGTGAACTGCTGTATGGCAAGTGAATTTGCTCTATAAATCTTCACCCAAATCACAATTTAAAAAAAAAAAAAAAAAAACATAAGCTCAGAAGTGAGATTATGAAGCATAAAAAAAATAATAAAATAAGCTCTTGACAGCTCTGTGGACCACAGTTGTGCTCTGACACTGGTGGGATCACCATGAGTCAGAATTTGACTTGACCGACAACTGCTTGGTAGATTCATGACGAAATTGAAGCTCTGTCTTCTCCATGGTGGCATTCCCTGTTTCCCTGGCCATTGGGAGTGGCTTATTCCATGGAAATCTTGCAGGGGCTCTGTGTTAGA
This sequence comes from Orycteropus afer afer, assembly GCF_000298275.1. Classification (NCBI taxonomy): domain Eukaryota; kingdom Metazoa; phylum Chordata; class Mammalia; order Tubulidentata; family Orycteropodidae; genus Orycteropus; species Orycteropus afer. The sequence goes on along the minus strand of NW_006921912.1, from coordinate 2,348,107 downwards.
CTGGGTTCTCTAGAGAAACAAAACCAGTATAGCTTATATATACATAGAGAAAGAGAAATTTATCTTAGGAAAATGGCTCACACACTTACAGAAGCTGGCAAGTCCCAAGTTCTTGGATCAAGAACTTGGTACTGGAGGCTTTTCCTGACTCTTGCAGCTTCAGGGGCTGAGGCGCTCAAGGTTGGCAGGCAGTGAAATGGCTGTTGACTCCAACAAATGACAAATCCAAGATCTCCAGGCCGAATGGTGGATTGTTCGCTTGCGGACAATTGTAGGCAGCACAACAGAATCCCGATCCACAGAAGAGTGTCTCTTTTCCCAGGATGTCCATAAATATACTGGAAGCAGGCCACACCCCTATGGAAACTCCCTTTCAATAGATTGGCTGCTCAAAACATATTCATCTAATCCCATCATGGGAATAACCACATCACAACTGCTTAAACCACACAGAATTGTGGTCCAGCCAAGTTGACACACAGCTCCAACTATCACAGGCTCCTTGTCCACATACCCCGTTGCCCGTTAACACAGTCTACATACCTTATGTTGTTACTTGGAATCTTAAAGAAACAGCTTATCTTTTGATTGATTTTAAGACATTTGAAAGCAGATAGGACTTTTTGAAAATGTGTGCCTAATTCTTTATTGTGTATGTAGTTCAGACACAATCAATAAACATATTCAATTATTTTTTGCCTACTCAAGTAAAAGCATAAAATATACTTAGTGTAAAAATTTCAAATATTTTTCATTTTTATTTATGTAATAAATTAATTCGCCCTTTATTCACCCAAACAAAATCCTGAAACACTCCTTCAGAAGAACTACTGGTAAAAATCAAGGTACATTTTTCCCCGATTTTTAAAAATTTATTTTTAAATTTTTATTTTG
>NW_006921912.1:2345537-2346417 GCF_000298275.1 Orycteropus afer afer | reverse complement strand
TTGGAGTTTTCCATCAATCTTAGAGATAAGTCCCTTGCCAGATATGTAATTATCAGCAAATATGAATTTGTTGCTGTCATTTTTGTCATGTGCTTCTTCATTATGTCGATTTCCTTGTTCCATATAATTTTCTATGCTGAGCTCGTTTTATTTATGAATCATGTTACTCTTGCTTCATTGCTGTTGTTTTAGTATTTGCTGAATATTTATGCTGCTCCTCTTTTTTATTTTGATGTGAAGGTTTACCATTTTTCTTTGAAGTTACCCTGGGATTTATAGTTTTCTTCCCAAATGTAGAACACTCCATTCTATCTTGTAGTTGTCTTGACTTCCCTACCATACAGAAGTTCTGTAGGGACACAGATTTTTTCTTTCCTCTCTTTTTGGTTTGTAGTTGTCCTCATTTGTCGGTTGGTGTCTCTGGTTCCCTGTTTACAATCTTGTAGGCCTATTTACTCTGGATACGTCCATTCCTGGGTTGGTTTCTGGGTTATATCATCATGTGTGTTAATAGTCAGTTGTTGTTGGCTGTTGTTGCTTCTCCATCCAAAGGGCTTCCTTTAGCATTTCTTGCAAGGTTGGTCTGGTTTTAACAAATTCCCTTAATTTCTGCTCATCTGAAAATGTTCTAATTTCACCATCATGTTTGAGGGACAATTTTGCTGGGTACATAATTCTTGATTGGAAATTTTCATTTTCAGTGTTTTATATATACACCATCCTATTGTCTTCTCGCCTGCATGGTTTCTGTTGAGAAATCCAAGCTTAGTCTTTTTGGTTGCCCTTTGTAGGTAACTTTTCATTTTTCCCATGCTGCTCTCATGATTCTTTCTTTGTCTTTGGTTTTGGTGAGTTTGATGATGATATGTCTTGGTGTTTT
>NW_006921912.1:2325018-2343892 GCF_000298275.1 Orycteropus afer afer | reverse complement strand
TTTTTCTGCTGATGGGCACATTGGTTGTTTCCATCTCTTTGCTATTGTAAATAGTGCTGCAGTGAACATGGGTGTCCATATATCTGTTCTGGCTCTCACTTCTTTAGGATATATTCCTAGTAATGGGATTGCTGGATCAAATGGTATTTCTATTTCCAACTTTTTAAGGAATCACCATACTGATTTCCACAGTGACTATCATTTTACATTTCCACCAGCAGTGCATGAGAGTCCCAATCTCTCCACATCCTTGCCAGCATTTGTTATTTTCTGTCTTGATGAACTTTGCTATTTCATGCTGGAGTTAGATGATATCTTATGGTTGTTTTGATTTGCACCTCTCTAATGGCTAATCCTACTTCTGTAGTGATACTGCCTCAGAAACCCAAGGAGGGGTTGCTATGAGTCGGGGCCAACTCAACGGCAAACAACAACAATGGCTAATGATCACAAACATTTTTTCATGTGTTTGTTGGCTGCCTGAATATCTTCTTTGGTGAAGTGTCTGTTCATATTTGCCACCCATTTTTAATTGGATTATTTGTCTTTTTGGCATTGAGGTGTTGGAGTTTGCTATTTTAGAAAATTTTAAAGATAAGTCCTTTGTCAGATATGTCATTGCCAAATATTTTTTCCCATTCTGTAGGTTCTGTTTTCACTCTTTTGGACAACTCTTTTGATGCATATAAGAATTTAAATTTTAGAAGGTCCCAGACATCTAGTTTATCTTCTGCTGTTTGTATATCTTGGGTTATGCTTGATAGTTTATTTATGCCATAAATTTGGGCCCCTAAATTTGCTCATTTTTTCTTTGATGAACTTCATAGTTTTGGGTTTTACATTTAAGTCTTTGATCCATCTAGAGTTAGTTTTTCTGTATGACATGAAGTATAGGTCTTGTTTCAGTTTTCTGCAAATGGATCTCTCATTTTGCAATCACCAGTTGTGAAAGAGACTATCTCTTCCTCATTGAATGGATATTGACCCTTTGACAAACATCAGCTGACCATAGGTTAATGGATCTATTTCTGGGTTCTCAATTATGTTTCATTGGTCTATGTGTCTGTCATTGTACCAATACAGGCTGTTTTTATAATTGTGGTATATAGTAGGTTTTGAGATTGAGGAGCTCCTTTGTCCTTCTTCTTCAGTAGTGCTTGGCTTATCTGTGAGTTCTCTGGTGGCATAGTGCCCAAGACATTTTACTGCCAACCAGAAGGCTGGTAGTTCAAACCCACCAGCCACTCCTCGAAAGGAAGATTGGGCAATCTAATTTCATAGAGATACCACCTCAGAAACCCAAGGAGAGGTTGCTATGAGTCCAATCGACTTGATGGCAGTGAGTTTGTTTGGTTGGTTGAGTGGGTGGTTTTGCTTATCAGAGGTCTCTTTCATTTCCATATAAAATTAGTGTTTGATTCTTCCATGTCTTTAAAGAATGTGCGTGGAATTTGGATTGGGATTGCAATGAATGCATAGATTGCTTTGGGTAGTATTGATATTTTCACCATGTTCAATCTTCCTATCCATGAGCATGGTATGTTCTTCCATTTATGTAGATCTCTTATGGCTTCTTGAAGTAGTGTTTTGTAGTTTTCTTTGTATAGGTCTTTTGTATTCCTGGCAAAATTTATTCCCAAGTATTTTTTTTTTTTTTTTGGTAGCTATTGTAAATGGTATTGATTTCCTTATTTTTATTTTATTCACAATCTCTTTGCTGGTGTAAAGCAAGCCAATGGATTTTTGTATGTTGATCTTGTATCCCACCACTATGCTAAATCTCTCAATAAGTTCCAGTAGCTTTCTTGCTGAATCTCTTGGGTTTTCTATGTATAGGATCATATCATTGGCAAATAAGGATAGTTTTACTTCTTCTTTCCAATTTGGATGCCTTTGATTTCGCTTTCTCGCCCTATTGCCCTGGCAATAATGCTGAATGAAGTGGAGATAGAAGGCATCCTTGTCTGGTTCCTGTTTGCAAGGGAAATGGTTTCAGTCTCTCTGCATTGAGAATAATATTAGCTGTTGGTTTTGCATATATGCCGTTTATTATGTTGAGGAATTTCCCTTCTATTCCTCTTTTTCTGAGAGTTTTTATTGGGAATGAGTGTTGGATGTTATCAAATGCCTTTTCTGTATTTATTGATAGAATCATGTGATTCTTTTCCTTTATTTTACTTATGTGATGGATTAAATTGATTGTTTTCCTAATGTTGAACCATCCTTGCATACCTGGTATAAATCCAACTTGGCCATAATGTATTATTTTTTTGATATGTTGTTGTAGTTTATCAGCTAGGATTTTATTGAAGTTTTTTGCATCTATATGCATACGGGATATTGGTCTGTAGTTTTCCTTTCTAGTGGTATCTTTGCCTAGTTTTGATATCAGATTTATGTTTGCTTCATAAAATGAATTTGGGAGGAGTCCATCCTTTTCTAAATTCTGGAATAGTCTGAGTAAGATTGGTGTCAGCTCTTTTCTGGATGACTGGTAGAATTCTCCAGTAAAACCACCTGGGCCAGCACTTTTTGTTGTTGGTAATTTTTTATGACCTGTTCAATTTGTTCTTTTGTTATGGGTCAGTTCAAATTTTCTACTTCAGTCTGTGTTACTTTAGGTAAATACTGTGTTTCTAGAAATCTTCTGTTCTGGTTACCTACTGTCACTCCGACAGAAATAAACCACAAATGGCATGGCCTTAACAAACAGGAGATTATTCTCTTACAGTTCAGGAGGCTAGAAGTCCAAGTTCAAAGTGGCAGGCTCTAGGAGCTGGGTGAAAGCCCCTCAACCCTGGGCTTCAGCTCTGCCTATTGCTTCCAGCCCACTGAAGCTAGAGGCATCCCTTCACTTGGCAGCTAGCTACTGGCTGCTGAGGCTAACAAGCCCAACATCAACAAATAAAATGGTACAGTTCCAATGTTACCAAACCACATGGCAGGCCATTGTAAGTCTCAAGGTCGGCAGAGCATGCAGGCTGCTGAACAATGACATGGCTACATGCAGGGTCCAAGTGTGCCATAAGTTAGAGACTATCCCCAAGCCTCCTTCTTACATACAGGATGCAGACCACATCCCAAAAGCAGTTACTCAGCTGCTTGTGGTAGATCCCACCATGGAGTTGATTGTCAGTCTCATCATGGGGAATAACTACCACCAGCTGCTCAGCCACTCAAGCAGGCCCAGCCAAGTTGACATGCCAATTTAACTACGACACTGTCCATTTCTTCTAGGTTTTCAAATTTGTTATAGTACAGTTCTTCATAGTATCCTGATCTCACTCTTTTTATTTCTGTTGGTTCTGTTGTGACATTGCCCATTTCATTTCCTATTTGTGTTATTTTCATCTTCACCTTCTTTTCCTTTGTTAGGTTTGCCAGTGGTTTGTTAATTTTATCAGTCTTTTCAAAGAACCAATTTGTAGTCTTGTTGATTTTTTCTATTGTCTTTCTATTTTCTGTTTCATTTATTTCAGCTTGGATATTTATTATTTCATTTCTTCTGGTGACTGTAGGCTTTTTTGCAGCTCTTCTTCTAATTGTTGGAGATTTTGGGCTAAGATGTTGATTTTGGCTCTTTCTTCTTTTTTTGATGTATGCTATAAATTGCCCTCTGATCACTGCTTTTTCTGTGTCCCAAAGATTTTGGTATGTTGTGTTTTCATTTTCATTTGACTCAAGAAAATTTTTAACATCATCTTTTATTTCTTCTATTACCCAGTCATTTTTGAGAAGTATGGTATTCAGTTTCCACATGTTCCCTTTTCATTGATCTTCCTATTGTTGATTTCTAATTCGATAGCATTGTGATCTGAGAAGATGCTTTGCAGTATTTCAGTGTTTTTAAATTTATTGATGCTTGCTTTGTGGTCTAACATACAGTCTATCCCAGAGAATGTTCCATGTTAGGTGGAAAAGAATGTATATTTTGCTGTTGTTGGGTGGAGTACTCTGTAGATGACTTGTTGATAATTACCACATTGTAGATGTCTATAAGGTCAATTTGGTTGATCATATTGTTTAGCTCTTTTGCATCTTTGTTGAGTTCCTTTCCAGTTGTTCTATCTCTTATTGAAAGTGGTATATTAAAGTCTCCTACTATTACTGTGAGGAGCTCTGGTAGCTTAGTGCTTAAGGCAGTCGTGCAGTTCAAACCCATCAGCCACTCCTTGGAAGGAAGGTTGGGCAATCTACTTCTGTAGTGATACTGCCTCAGAAACCCAAGGAGAGGTCACTATGAGTCGGTTCGACTCAATGGCACAAAACAACAACAACAACAAAACTATTACTGTGGAGTCATCTCTTTGTCTTTTCGATTCTGTTAAAGTCTGAATTATGTATTTTGGGGATCTTTCATTGACTGCATTAGATATTTATTATGGTTATGTCCTCTTGTTCAATGTTCAATTGATCATTTAATCATTATATGATGTCTTGTCTCTTATGGTCATTTTTGTCTTAAAGTCTATTTTATCAGAAATTAATATTGCTACTCTTACCCTTTTTTGGTTGTCATTTGATTGTTATATCATTTTCCAACATTTGATTTTTAGTCTATTTTTGTCTTTGTTTCTAAGGTGTGTCTCTTGTAGACAGCATATTGATGGTCATATTTTCTTATCTAGTCTGCAACTCTCCACCTCTTGAGTGGTACATTTAATCCATTGATATTCAGTCTAATCATCAACAAGTATGAATTTATTGATGTCATTTTATTATGTGTTGTTTCATAGTGTTGCTGATTTCTTTGTTCCATATAATTTTCTGTACTGAGCTCATTTTGTTTATGAATCATATTATCTCCTTCATTGCTATTATTTTAGCATTTGCTAAATATTTATGTTTGTCTTCTTTTTTATTTTGATGTGAAGTTTTGTTATTTTACTTTGAGGTTACCCTGTGATTTATAATTTTCTTCCCCAGTTTAAAACAGTCTGCTCTATCTCACAATTGTTTTGACTTCCTCACCATTTAGAAGTTCTGCAAATGCACACATTTATTCTCTCTGTTTGGTTTGTAGGTATCTTCATTTACCAATTGATGTCTCTGGTTCCCTGTTTATAGTCATATAAGCTTATTTTACTTTGGGTACTTCTATAACTGACTTGGTTTCTGGGTTATGTCATCATGCGTGTTAATCATTGGTTGTTTTTTGTTGTTGGTTCTCTATCTGAAGGACTCCCTTTGGCATTTCTTGTAAAGGTTAGTCTTGTTTTAACAAAATCCCTTAATTTCTGCTTAACTGGAAATCTCCTAATTCCACACTCATATTTGAGGAACAATTTGCTGGGTATATAATTCTTGGTTGGAGATTTTTTTTATTTCAGAGCAGCCTTCTCGCCTGCGTTGTTTCTGCCAAGAAATCAGAGCTTAGTCTTATTGGTTGCTTTTTATAGGTAATTTTTCATTTTTCCCATGCTTCTTTCAAGATTCTTTCTCTTAGGTTTTGGTAATCTTGATTATGATAGGTCTTGGTGATTTTCTTTTGGGCTCTATCCTGTTTGAGGTTTGTTGAACTTCTTAAATGGATGTGCTCTCATCTTTCATCAGTTAGGGAAATTCTCTTCCAACAAATCTTCAACAATTTTCTCTGTGGTTTTATTTGTCTTTTCCTGTTCTGGAATTCCAATTACACATAGGTTATTCCTCTTGATGGTATCACACATGAATCTTAGGCTTTCTACATTTTGTTTTGCTCTTTTTTCTGATTGTTCCCTTAACAAAGTACTATTGAGGTATTTGTCTCATTTGTCAATCTCATTAATTTTTGTCTTCCATTGATTCAATTCTACTCCTTTGCCCATTCAATGTGTTATCTATTTCTGAAATCTTACTATTAACCTTCTAGATTTCTATTTGTGGTTTTTGTATCATTACTAATTTTTTCTTTATTTTATCAATTTATTCTTGTATTGTTTTCCTTAGTTGTTTAGAGTTTTATCAGTGTTTTCCTTGATCTTGTCAGTGTTTTCCTTGATCTGTCTCTCAAACCAGTGAAAAAAAACACCAAACCAAACTTACTGCCATCAAGTTGATCCCGACTTATAGTGACCCCTCCTTGGGTTTCTAATATAACTCTATGGAAGTAGATTGCCCAATCTTCCTTCTGAGGAGTGGCTGGTGGGTTTGAACTGACAGCATTCTGGTTAGTAGTCAAATGTCTTAAGCACTGTGCCACCAGAGCTCCCTTTGAAGGTACCCAAATATAATTCTTTTTAATTCCTTTTCAAGAAGTTCCAATGCTGCTTCTTCCTCAGGGATTTGTATGAGTTTGTATGCTGGTCCCTTGTTTCTACTCCTTTATCTTGCTTCTTTGTGTGGACTATGATGGTCCATTGTCTCCAAAACCTTGTGGTGGTGGTGTATTTATGTTCAATGTCTTTCCAGTCATCAGCCTCCATTGTGGCTACCCATGCTGTCCTCTCCAAGTGGAGCCCACACCTGTGTCATCTGCCCAGGTAAGAATTCCACTTGCATATATTCAAAATCATCTTGCCTACTGCTTGCAAATATTCAAAATGGCTCTACCCTCAGGACAGTTGTTGGCAGTCCACAGGTCTATTTGTCTCCTTCTTTGCTGTTTTCCCTTCTGGTTGTCAGGCACCAATGCAGTCCTTGCCCATACAATCTTCAATGAACAGTGCCAATTCTTAGGTTCCTACTGGGAAATATTCAAAACTGGCTGTGCCTTCAGGACAGCTGGCAGTCTGCAGCTGTTTGTCTCCTTACTCACTGTTTTCATTCAGATTCTTCTACTAGTTGGTATTTAATCCACTTCTTTACCCTTGCCTTCAAAGCTCAGGGTTCCAGAATTGTCTTCTATATCAGTTTCAATTGGTTTCTCATTGCTTTGATGCACAGGGTCTGTGTAGCTTGCCTATTCCACCATCTTGCCAGAACTCCCCATACAGTCTTCTTTATCCCTTGCTTCTTCTTGACATATATTCACTTGTTCACCTTTTTTTCATTCCACCATTCAAAAACTATTTATTGAGTATATGCTATGAGCCAGAAACTGTGCTAAGATTATAATGATAAAGCAAATAACTAACCTCTTCTCTGATGACATTTATACTTAATGAGCATATGCTTTAAAAATAAGTATTAAAAAAACTTTATGCTTCAGAGATATGTTGTTGTTGTTGTTATGTGCCACCGAGTCAGCCCCGACTCACAGCGACCCCTCCTTGGGTTTCCAAAGCAGTATCACTACAGAAGTAAGATTGCCCAACCTTCCTTCTGAGGAGTGGCTGGTGGGTTTGAACCGCCAGCCTTCTGGTTAGCAGTCAAGTGCGTTAGGCGCTGTGCTACCAGAGCTCCTTCAGAGATATATACTTCAATATTTATGAATAAAATGATAATAGAGGAATTGACTGGGATATAGATGAAACAAATTTGTTCATGAGTTGATAATTATTAAGTGTGTATACAGTGGACTTCACTATACTACTTAATTTACTTTGAAATATGCTTACATTTTTCTAAAATAAAAAAGTTCTTAAAAAATAAGTGTTAATTCAAGGGAATAAATGCTGGATGCCAAATGAATGATAGAGCCATAACCAGAGGATCCAGGTCAGAACAATTATCTCAAGTTCTCAGAACAGAGAGAATGTCAGTGTGGACAATTGTGTGTGGCTGAGATGCTCAACACATACATATACTCCCAGAGCTGCTTATTCTGGAGGATAAGAGTCTCCTCCGTTCTTTTCTGAGGTTGACAATGATGGGAAGAATGGCCAGAGCCTCACTGAGATCGCCAGTTGCTGGTTGAACCAGGAATTTCTTTTATCTGACTGCCCAGCTGAGTCACAAAAGAAGAAAGGATCCTTAAATGGACTAAGGAATAAAATTCAGTTGCCATCAAGTTGACTACAATTCATAGTGACCCCATGTGTGTCTGAGTAGAACTGTGCTCCACAGGGTTTTCAATGGTTGGTTTTTCAGAAGTAGATCACTAAGCTTTTCTTCTGAGGTACATCTAGGTGGATTAGAACTTCTAATCTTTCAGTTAAAGCCAAGTGTGTTCACCATTTCCACCATCCAGGAACTCTGGCTGAGAAATAAGGTAAGGACTATGCCTACTACAAATCTTCTTTGAAAAATCAATTAAAGCAGAGATTTGTGTGAACCAAAACTGACTGAGGATAAGTTTGTGCTAGAATCTTGCTATTAAAATAGTTGTGTTGGTCTAACATTTGCAGGCAGGATATGTAGGCCACCAGGTCCACACATAGCTAAGTCATCAATGGCTTTTACTTATAAGGAAAAAAGGGGAACAAACTGAGGAAAGGGAAGCAAAGTAGTATAGAACAAGTAGATGTTTGGGGCAATATAGGAACAAGGAGCAAACTACATACAGACTTTGAACTATGATGAGGACCAGAGAAAGAGGAGGTGTAGGTGAAGAAAGCAGATACTTGACACATTAGTAGGAGCAAGAGGTAGGTGTGTGTCAGAGCTCCAATGAACAGCAAGGGCTGCTGAGCAGAAGTGAGCACACATTCACCAAAGGTGAATTCAGGGTGCTGTGCTGTGGACATAAAACCTGTGTGTGAAGAATGAGATTGGGATTACTGGATGCTGGCATGTGCTAACAGTGACACTAAATGTAGTGCATGACTCAGTTTTTGAGTCCTAGTCTTCATTCTGGTAGCATAGTGCCTAAGGCACTTGACTGCTAACCAAAAGGCTGGCGGTTCAAACCCACCAGCCACTCCTCAGAAGGAAGGTTGGGCAATCCTACTTCTGTAGTGATACTGCCTCGGAAAACCAAGGAGGGGTCGCTATGAGTCGGGGCCGACTCGATGGCAAATAACAACAACAAGTCTTCATTCAAATCATCCTCATCCAAAAAGCCTTCCTTGATTATACAAATTCTCAATCTTTTCTCCTACACCTCAATTCCCTCAGCATTTACTGTCTGGATCATTCATTTGACATCTATCATGTGTGTGTGTATATACATACATATTTTATTTTGTTGTTGTTATTTGCCATTGAGTCAGACTTGACTCATAGCGACCCCTCCTTGGGTTTCCAAGCCAGTATCACTATGGAAGTAGATTGCCCCATATATACGCACATATGTATAATATAGTTTGTTTGTTTGTTTTTATCAGGCTGTAAGATCCAAGAGAAAAGAGACTGATTTGTTTACCACTATAACCCATAACATCTAGCCAATGCAAATGAAGCAAATGCAAATACAGGTGAAAACATACATACATACGAAGAGAATTCAGTCCAACGCCTGTGTTTTTAACCCTAGTTCTGCAACTGATTAAAGATCTAATACTGGACAAGTCACAAGTCCCTTAACCTCTCTAGGCCTCAGTGTCCTCCTTAGAAAAATGGGTTAAAAATAGTAATATCTTTTCACATTGTCCTCAGGAGTACCCAATTAAATAATAGATGTGAAAGCGCTTTGTAAAGCACTGTTCAAATTTGTTGCTGTTGTTGTTGTTGTGTGCTGTCAAGTCAGACCTGACTCATAATGACCCCTCCTTGGGTTTCCAAGGCTGTATCACTATGGAAGTAGATCACCCAACCTTCCTTCTGAGGAGTGGCTAGTGGGTTTGAATTGCTAACCTTCTGGTTAGCAGTAAGTGCCTTAGGCACTATGCTACCAGAGCTCCTTGTTCAAATTTAAGATACTGTTATTCTGCTCTGAGTTTTAATCTTGACTCTTCTATTTAGTAACTGTGTAACTTGGTTAAGTTATTCAAAATCTAGATGCCTTCTCTTCTTCATCTATAAAATTGGAAACAAATTGTCTAAGAACTCACAGATATAAGATGTCTAGCACACTATACCACACCTAATGGTTGTTCAATAAATGTTAGTTCCTTCCCTGTCTTACCAAACGGATTATTAAGTCTTCTAAGATAAGAATCTTGTTAATATGACTATTATTCAAATTTATCTTCTAAGATAAGATAAACTTATCTTCTAAGATAAGAAATCCATTAATATGACTATTATTCAAATTTTCAAATTTATGCACCAACCACCAAAGCCAAAGATGAGGAAATTGAAGATTTTTTATCAACTTCTGCAATATGAAATTGACCAAACATGCAATTAAGATGTGTTAATTATCACTGGTGACTGGAATGCAAAAGTTGGAAACAAAGAAGAATCACCAGTAGTTGGAAAATTTGACCTTGGTGATAGAAATAATGCTGGAACTCGTATGGTAGAATTTTGTTCATTGCAAACACCTTTTTTCAGCAACACAAATGGTGGCTCTACATGTGGACTTCACCAGATGGAACACACAGGAATCAGATTGACTACATCTGTAGCAAGAGGTGGTGGAAAAGCTCAATAGCTTCAGCCAAAACCAGGCCAGGATCTGATTGTGGAACAGAGCATCAACTGCTCATATGCAAGTTCAACTTGAAGTTGAAGGCAACTAAAATAAGTCCAAGAGAGCCAAAATATGATCTTAAATATATCCCTCCTGAATTTAGAGATCATCTAAAGAATAGATTTGATGCATTGAACACCAATGACTGAAAACCAGAAGGATTGTGGGAGGATATCAAGAACATTATCCATGAAGAAAGCAAGAGATCACTAAAAAGATGAGAAAAGAAGAGAAGACCAAAATGGATGACAGAAGAGACTCTCAAACTTGCCCTTGAGTGGAGAGAAGCTAAAGCCAATGGAAAAAATGACAAGTCATATAATCATCAGGATTGGAGGAAGAATCATTAACAACCTGAGATATGCAGACGATACAACTTTGCTTGCTGAAAGTGAGGATGACTTGAGGCACTTACAGATGAAAGTTGAAGAATACAGTCTGCAGTATGGATTACGTCTCAATATAAAGAAAACAAAAATCCTCACAACTGGACCAATGAGCAGCATCACAATAAATGGAGAGAAGATTGAGGTTGTCAAGGAGTTCATGTTGCTTGGTTCTACAATCAATGCCAATGGAAGCAGCAGTCAGGACATTAGACAATGTGTAGCACTGGAAAAGTCAACCATGAAGGAACTGTTTCAAGTGCTGAGGAGCAAGGATATCTCCTTGAGGACTAAGGTGCGCATGACACAAGCCATGATATTTCCAATCGTCTGATATGCATGTGAGAGCTGGACAATGAATAAGGAAGATCGAAGAAGAGTTGATGCTTTTGAGTTGTGGTGCTGGCGAAGAATGCTGAAAGTACCATGGACTGCTCAAAGAACTAAGAGATCTGTCCTGGAGGAAGTGCACCCGTAATGCTCCTTGGAAGCAAGAATGGCCAGACTTCGTCTCACCTATTTTGGTCATGTTGTCAGAAGGGACCATTCCTTGGAGAAGGATGTCATGCTTGGTAGGGTGGAGGGTCGACGAAAGAGGGGGAGGCCTTCAACAAGATGTATTGACATGGTGGCTGCGATGATGGGCTTAAGTATAGCAGGGATCGTGGAGCTGGTGCGGAATCGGGCAGTGTTTCGTTCTGCTGTGCATGGGGTCGCTATGGGTCGGAAATGACTCGACAGCACCTAACAACAACAAGATAAGAATCACATCTTTTTGTGTCCCAATTGTTGTTGTTATTTGCCGTCGAGTCAGACCCGACTCATAGCGACCCCTCCTTGGATTTCTGAGGCAGTGCCACTACAGAAGTAGATTGCCCAATCTTCCTTCCGAGGAGTGGCTGGTGGATTTGAACCGCCAGCCTTCTGGTTAGCAGTCAAGTGCCTTAGGCATCTGCAAAAGCCAGAAGTTGGAGAAATATTTACTCTTCTTGACAATGCTAGTAATGATGATGATGCTGACAGTGATTAATAATGCCTATTGATGAAGATGACTTAATAGTGATGAAATCTCACAGAGAGAGCTAAACTGCCCAGGACCACTTAATACCCAGCAAACCTGGTATTTTAAATCTGATTATAATCCTTGAGCCATGTGCTTTCTCCACTTCTCCTTTATGACATGTGGGGTGAGGGTGGGAAGAGGCCTCTAATCTGGCAGAGGCCCCTTTAAAAATGTACCCAGGCTCCTCCTCTGCCAACCAAGTTGCTAAAAATACTACTACAGCAAAAGCTGAAATATTTGCAGAGAAAACTGAATTTCCTGCTACCCCCATTCCCTCCACTCAATTGGGTAAAATCCTGACCTAAGAAGCCCCCAGATCAGCACCACCAAAAGCACAGACCTCCTACTTTCCAGCCCCCTTGTTAGCACAGAGTCCCTCTGTGGGCTTGAGCTGGGATGCTATGTTCAGAGAGTACCCACTCCAGGGAGGGAAAGCCACAAATATTGGCAAATAGATTGCCATGTGCCTTGGCTTTTTCTCTTTGCTTATTAGGACCAATCCTATCCAAATCCCCCTCCATCTGTCCCAAGAAGGATCTCTATTGGATCTCAGAAGCTATATCCTCTCTTTTATCTAACAATCGCCTTTTCTGCCTGTCTTGACTTCTTTTCTATATTCCTCGACTCTCATGCTTTGTGCTAGATCCAGCCCTTGGTATGGCCATGCCCCTGTGCCCACCCTCCAGGAGCTCCTGTTGTTTCCAGTCCTGCAGCTCTTCTCCTTTAATAGTGATGAGGGCTGGGGAATATAGAAGAGAGTTGTTGAAATTCAAGGAGTCAAGAAATGCGACTACAGCATCCAAGCCCAGCTTGTTAATGGGTTATACTCCAAAACTTGATGTGTGGCACCAGACAGACATGGAGACTGACTCCTGGCATTGCTCTCCTAAGGACCAGGACCTCCTGGAGTGAGGCTGCCTGCTTCTCAAAGTACTCAGACCTAGGCATTCTTCACTGCACCTTCCCTTTTTCTAGCTCAGCTATTCAAAACTTAGTAGTTCAGAGTCTCACCCAGACAAACCCCAACGGCCTGGCCCATCACCAGGGGAAATGTGTGACCTTGATATAAGGTGGTGAAGAGTCCACTTCTGTGCACATCTTTGTGGCTATCAATGTGTAACAGCCTGTCCTCTCAGTGTGTATCCATGGATGTATAGCTGTGTGTGTGTGTGTGTGTGTGTGTATGACTTTGAGTCTATCTGTATATGTTATTTATATGAGGCCTTATGTGTTGCTGCTTCTGCCTCTGAGTATCTGAGTTTGTAAGTGTCCGTCTTCTTATTTGGGTCTCTGCTTTCCTCACTGTCTGTCTTTTTCTCACCTCAGAGCCTGCCCATCCCCCAGGGCCACCACTCTGGCCAGTTTTACGTAGGTGCCTCAAGTGGGCTGTTGCTTGAAATGATTGTTTTGCGGATGGAACTGCCAGTTGCCATATCTGGTCTCCCAATGGGTCTGCCAGTGTTCAGAGACACCCTCACTCCCACACAAAGGTGTTTCTCAGGAAGAGTGAAGCGCTGTGCTGCCTATGTGGGAGTCGGAGGGGGAGGGGGGCTGTAAAGATTTCCCCCTTACAGCTCTGACCAGCAGGAAGAAGGACCCAGAGGCAGCACAGCCTGCAGAGGGATGTTGCCTAGCAACTTAGGAGACTTTGCTGCAAACTCACCAAATCCCGAATTCCTCAGCTCTAATTTGGGAAGAGAAAAGCAGAGTCCAGGCCTAACACCCCTCTGCCCCCATTTTCCTCCTTCACCCCACCTTCTGCATTCTAGAGTTGATGTCCAGTGGGAGCTGGCACAACCTACAGCCCCAGATGTGCAAAGGCCTGAGTACCAAGGACACCCTGCCATTTGGTGGAGGTGGGGGGTGGACGATGTGCCAGAGACAGATTGGGGAACAGATTTTCAGTTACAAGGGTGGGTGGGTCCCAAACATGCTGGGAGAGATACCCCTACACCCCAAGCCCTGGAATCCCAGCCAGCATCCAGCTCAGCTTGGGGGCTCAAGCTGGCTAATCATGTTTCCATCCTGAGTGGACACTGGAATCTCTCTCCCCCTCGCTTTCCCTTTGACAAGCAAAGCCTCTGACTGAACTGTCTGATAGGAAGGAAGCTTGTAACAGCCATACTGTGACTGCCCAGTGAGCTGGGGATTTATTATACAGTTGTTTCAGGATCGTCTGCCTCACTCAGATCCACTAGTCATTTTCCCCTCCCTTGCTCTTCTACTTCAGTTAACATGGCCTAAGCAGCAACTGTCCTTCCTTCCTTCCCTACTCTGAACCTAAGCTGAGCAAAGACTTTCTTTCTAGCTTTCTCAGAGATGGCCCATCCTAGCCTTATAATACGCTACACTGCCAGCTCTGATGTCCTGACAAGTTGGGGGAAAATGGGGACCACAAAGTGACAGACTATCTCTTCTAGATGATCCCCCATATCTCCCCTTTCCAGCTGCTCATAAAGCTCACATCCTTCCTCCACCATAAACCCAAAGAGCCAATTACTTCTGAAATTCTTTTCTTCTGAAATTCACATTTAGGGTATGTTTCTTCTTCTTGGGGACAAGGGTAACAGTAGCCAGTTATTGTCTTAGCCTGATCAAAAAGTTAGGGAGTGTCTGGTATGAGAAGTCAAAGGGACTGTTTCTTCCAAATCTGTAGATAAAACACCTACAAAATGCATGTTGTGCGTATATTTTGTCTGTTTAATGCAGGATGAATGGATGGATAGATAGATAGACAAATAGATATGTAATGTAGATATCTTGGTTACGGCTAGGGTGATTGTGTGTGTGTGTGTGTGTCCATAACATAGGGCACCTGCATTTATCTGCTCAGGGTGCATACATAAGGTCTTTGTAGTTATTTTTGCAAGTTGTATCTGCAGAATAAATGTCTCTGCATGTCGAGAGAATTCCACGTTTTAGTAAGACTAGGGAGAATCATATATGGACAATTGGGATCTGCGAGCTTTCATGTTTATGAGTCCATCACCGGTTTGTGCACCCAGTGGACTGATAGGTTCTACAGAGGGCAGTGGTGAGGGGAGTTTTTTTTACTGCATGTCTCAGGAAGCTTTTTTTTTTTGTCATCTGAGAGGGAGGGAAGTTAGAGGGAGCCATATTTGGGGCTTCAGCTAGGTTGTGGAAGTGTGGAGAGGTGGGTGAGGGGTACGCGGTTTTCTATATATGGGTGGGAGGGGATACTGTGCCCAGATGTGTATTTGGGTCCGGGATGTCGGGGGCCTCCTTCTGCCTGCTCTGGCATACATCTGCCTGGCAGTCTGCCGTTTACCAAGAAGGGGACTGAGTTTCGGAGGATAAAGTATGTAGGAGGAATGGATGGAAGTGTGTAGGCGGAGGGGTTGGGGCAGGAGGAGGAGCGAGGCAGAGGGAGCCGAAGGAGGGAGTGGTCCTCCATCCGTTCTCCCAGCCCACTCTGACAAAGGCTTCTCCTGATTGGCTCCTGGACCGTGGGGCTCAGGTTACATTCGCAAGCCGAGCTGAGCGCGGGAGAGAGGACCCAAGAGGAGAGCAGCTGGTTCGGCGAGGGTCAGCGGGCGTCCCAGAGCCCCAGAGTCCCCACCCAGCCTGACATAGACCCCACCCCCGCCCTACTCTAACCTCAGCCAGGCGCAAACCTCCGCCCCAGCCAAGGACCCCCAACACCAGCATGGACTGCTGCACCGTAAGTTAGAGGGCCTGGGGGACGGGCCCTCAGCTTGGTGTGGGGCAAAGGGCTCCCGAGGATCCCCGGGAGGGCGATTGAGGGATGGTATTGGGTGCAGAAGAGCAATAGGGGTCCCTGCTGGGACGTGGGTGGAGGTGATGGCAGGCGCCCGCCTGACTTGGAAGCCCTAGGAAAAATGCTCTCCACCCTGCGGGGGCGTCTGAGCGCCATCCGCCAGACAGTCTAGGTTGGACTGGGAGCTTGACAACCTGCTAGAATGCAAGGTAGAGTCCAAGGGTTCAAACTGCAACAGGAAAGCTGCAGGTTAGACGAGAAGGGGAACTTCCCCCAGACTGACGCTGAAAACGGTTGCCTAGTGAAGCTGCGACGATTCCTTTCCTCGTAGTTTTCGGCCCCCATTCCCATTCCCCATCCCATTGCTGCCACTGTCGGTGGGCAGAAAGATTTTTCCTCACCATCCTCTGACAGTGGTACAGCGGAGGATAGGATAATCAGATTATATTGATTAGTTAGACCTGACGTCGGGCAGCAAACAGCCTAGTCAGTGTGGTTCTGGGGAGGAGTCGGTGCTGCCCCAAACGCCTTATTTCGCTCTGGAGGGGGCTGCGTGAAGTGACCGCGGGAGAGCTCTGCTGGTGAGGGAAGGAAGTGTCTGTAATTTGTCACGCCCACACGGGAACCTGGATGCAGCAAGTGCCTAACGAGAAAGGTTGCTATTAAGGTGACTTGCTATGAAAGCGCCTGACACAAGAGCTGGGTCCTGGCTCAGAGGAGTACAGTAAATACATATGTGTGAATGTATAAATAAATAGATATTCAAATAATAAAAAATATTTTAAATGTAAATATTTGTTTAAACGTATATAGATCGTATTATTTAAATAGGAGCACTGGTAGAATAGTGCCTGAAGCACTTGACTGCTAACCAGAAAGCTGGAGGTTCAAACCCACCAGCCACTCCTCGGAAGGAAGATGGGGCAATCTACTTGAGTAGTGATACTGCCTCGGAAACCCAAGGAGGGGTCGCTATGAGTCGGGTCTGACTTGACGGCACATAACAACAACAATTATCTAAATATTTATTTATTTATTTTTGACCTGTAAGTATGGAAGATAGACGACTTGAAGTCCTATAAACCCAATCATTCAGTCAACCCAGCTAATAATACAAGAGATTACTGAATTGGCCAGCTTCCCACCCTCCACCCTATGGTGTACAAAAGAAAAAAAAAAATGTAGAGTGGAAGGGAAGGATAGCCCAGTTCCATAAGGAGTGAGACTTCCCTACATCTCACCAAGAGACAGAGTTTAGGGGCAAGTTGTTATGGTTATTATGATGTAAACTCTTGTTGGTATCAGTAACAGCTGTCAATTTGTGAATGCTTACTATATGACTGAAAAAAAATAACCAGTGCTCCCTCAAGTTGATTCTGACTAATGGTGACCCCATGTGTGTGTGAGGAGAAGCGCATTCCATAGGGTTTTCAAGGCTAATTTTTCAAAAGTAGATCACCAGACCCTTCTTCTGAGGTGCCTCTGGGTGGCTTGAACCACCCAGACATTCCCATGTTTCTAGTACTTTGTATTTAATCATCATAGCAACTCTATGAAATGGATATTATTTTTCCCATTTTACAAATATGCTAATTGGGATTTTAAAAGGTTACATGATTTGCCCAAGGAGGCACAATTTGAACTTAGCCCTATCTGATTCAAATAGTAGTACTTTAACCTGTACTCTAAATATTCATGTTTTTTTCTCATTATGAAAATTAATATGCTTATAACAACCAGAACAGAAATAATGAGAATGTTGACATACTGTGAAAAATGTAACCTATGTCACTGTTCAATGGGAACCTAATTTGCTGTGTAAACTTTCACTGAAAATACAAGAAAATATTATTTTTTAAAAAGTAATATGCTAATATAATAGAAAATTTAAAAACTAGAGAGAAGCCTAAAAAAGAAAAATCAATCATCTACTATCACACCATCTAAAGAAAAGCTCTGATATCATCTCCTTCCAGTCTTTTTCCTCTGCTTATTAACCTGGAAGGGATTGATTGTAAAAGGAGGAATGAACTCTTAACATGGGTTCCTGGGTGCGACTGAGGAGAGGCCCTCATCCTCAACAGTGTTTTAGAAATTAAAAATTAAAAAATGGATCGTGAGTTCTGGGATATAAGTTGAGGGAGGGTCTGCCACTAAATACTGCTGAGAAAGGAAGAATTATGGAGAAAGGTAGGCAGGAGATAGTCATGGAAAGACGTGAGAGAACAAAGAAACCCAGGAAGGAATGTAAAGTGTCTCCTGTAGTGCCTGCAGGAGCAATTAGGGAAGGAAAGAGCTTTGGTCGATAAGGCATTTGGCTGCTAACCAGAAGGTTAGCAGTTCAAACCCACCAGCCGCTCTGTGGAAGGAAAATGGAGCAATCTACTTCCTTAAAGATTTACAGCCTCAGAAACCCAATGGGAGTCGCTATGAGTAAGGATCGACTGTATGGTAGTGCGTTTGAGTGAGTTTGTCATAGACCTTGCTGTGAGCATTCAGGAATAATATTGAGGGATTGGTAGATACGGTTGGAATGTGTTCTCTGAAAAAAGGAGAGGTTGCCCTGCAAACAGTCTACAGGAAACTAATACACAATTTTCCCAATGGCCCAGGGTCCTGGGGGCACCTACTGAAATGCACCCTGTACACAAAAGCCGCCTCCTTTCATCCTCTCTCCCAAGTCTGTAGGGCCTAAAGGTTGAGCAGGAGAGACACCCATTGTGAGACTGTGCAGGGGGAGGGGGTTGGAGAGAATGATGAAGCACAGAGGGGACTGTCAGGACTGGGGCCTCTTCCCACCCCATTCTGTGAAAGCTGGGCCGCAGGGATGTGGCTCAGTGCTCAAAAGGGGCTGGGACTGTGGAGAGAAAATCATGCATCTTAGGCGCTAGAGGCAGGTCTCTTTTAATCTTTCACTCTGGTACTCTCCTCCCTGACCGTCTGGGAAAAACCTTAAGAAAAAACATTGCCATAGAGCCAATTCCAACTCATAGCGATATAGCAATCCTATGTTGTGCCGTTGAGTTGGACCCTACTCACAGAGAGCCCTCCTTGGGTTTCCAAGGCAGTATCACTATGGAAGTAGATTGCCCCATCTTCCTTCCAAGGAGCAATCCTATAGGAAAAAAAGAAAAAAAAAAACACTCACTGCTGTGGAGTCAATTCTGACTCACAGCAACCCCTCTTTGGGTTTCTGAGGCGATATCTCTACGGAAGTAAATGGCCTAGTCTTCCTTCCGAGAAGTGGTTGGTGGGTTTGAATAGCCAGCCTTCTGGTTAGCGATATATGATTGAAACATATTAGTAAAAAA
>NW_006921912.1:2265815-2324918 GCF_000298275.1 Orycteropus afer afer | reverse complement strand
TTGAACTGCCAGCCTTCTGGTTAGCAGTCAAATGCCTTAGGCACTATGCCACCAGAGCTCCCATAGGACAGAGTAGAACTGCCCAATAGGGCTTCAAAGGCTCTGATCTTCATGGTAGCAGACTACCACATCTTTCTCCCACAGAACAGCTAGTGGGCTTGAACTGCCAACCTTTCAGTTAGCACTCTAGTGCTTAACCACTGCACCACCATGGCTCCTTCTGATTTACATAGCCACATATATATATAACTTTGCTGCATTTTCTTAATATGAAAAGGCAGAGAAACATGATTTTGGATGCTATGCCTTTCTTTTGCACAGTCTAGTTGACTTGGTCCAAGAGAATTCATAGAACTAATGATTTGCCCTGAAGCAGTGGTTAACAGCACAGGCTTCTTTACAAAACATCTCTGAGGTTCAATTTCCTGATTTCTAAAATAGAGATTAAATGAGGTAATGTGTGCAGAGTGCCTAGCCCAGGACCTCACATATAAGTGGTAATTCTTAGAGCTATTAGGATTTGGGAGCTGAGGGAGGCTTTATTCATCTAAACCAAGTTCTAGCAGTGTCTGAAGAAACTGAAATGCTCAGAGGTGAAGTGATGTGCCCAGTTGGGACCCGAAGCCATGGTTCCTGCTTTGCCACCCAGTGTACTTTCTACCTCCTCTCTACCTCCCAGTTCATAAGAAGCCCTTAGGCATGCATCATCAAATCCTGGCTTTGGAAAGCATCAGCCTGACCCCATGACCAACCAGCCTTTCAGTCTTCCTTTTACTGTTCCTCCAGTTCTGTCTATAGATAGGCCATCTAGCAACTCTGCCCTGAGAATTCAGCTAGAGGGAGGAAGTGCTAGTTCCAGGGAAGAGCAGCAAGTTGGGGGTGGCTTTGCCTGTCGTCCCAGGTTTCCATTCTGGATCCAGCTGGGGTGGGTGGTGACAGCAGGATGGGTCTTAGCGTGGTTGAGAGAAAATAACCCTTCCTCCATTCACCTTCCCCACTCCTCCACAGCTGCCAGGCTGAAGAGGGGAGGTGAGTTGATAATGTTTTTTTGGTTCTTGTCCTCTTTTGAAGAGAAGCCTGCCAATATCCCAGGAAAGGCTTGAGCTATGAAAATTAAGGAACCCAAAGGAGTTGTTTATGATTTTAGGTGGACATTAAGATGCCTATGGGAGAGCTCTAGACCTGGGAAAGACAAAAGGAGTATGTTTAGTACCTCCACACTACATTGGTCTCCTGGTAGCTAGCTCCTTGTAACTGTTTAAATCATGTGTTGGCATTTGGGGCACAAAATGAGCTTTGGAGCCCGGGAAATGAGGGTAGCGTTGGGAAGCATGACAAGGGTATATCTAGAGAGGGAAGACATTTTGCATACCTGGGCTTGGGCCTGTAGAATTTAAGGGTGCGCTGCCAGAGCAGACCTCGGTTGGGGTAATGATCACTGAAGCTTTGCTGAAGACAGCAGAACTATACCCACTCCACTTCTATGAACTGGATGGGTGATGGCTGGGAGGCAGGGGAAGTGAAAATGAATCACAGTAACCATGTGAGACCTTGGGTTATCTCATACCCTAGGGGAAAAAAAAGACAGTAAAATTGCTCAAGCAAAAAATATGGGCAAATTCTCAGAAGCCCTAGGGCCGGATCAAAGGAGAAATCCCCTTCTAACTCCTTAGTAACCATTCTCATTCCAATCCACACTAAAGCTGTAAATAATGCTAAGCAACAGTGGGACCCAGGGGCCAAGTCCCTCTTCATTCCAGTCTTGCCTCTGAAATCCATACCATTAGTTTCCTAACCCCCTGTACTTTCAGCTAGGTTGATCTGTGGGAGAAACAGAAACATACTTTGGAACAAGGGTTTGATTATTATTACGTTGAATTATGTGATGTTGTTATAATTTGACCACTTCTGACCTACAAAAACATCTATTTTGCATCAACTTAGTAGTATTATTTAAAGGAATCATAATAGCTACCATTTATTGAGCAATTAGATTGTACCAGAAACTTTATGCTTATCATGTTGTTTATTCTTTCCACACAATCCATATAGGTAGATATTATTATCCTGATTTTTCAGATGAAGGAGCTGAGCCAAGAAAAGATTCCATAACTTACCCAACACCAGACCGTTAGCAAGTATAGAGCCTTGGCTCGTTTTCTTGATGGCATTGGCTTATCCTATAGAGTCATTAGGAGCTCTGGTAGCATAGTGCCTAGGCACTTGACTGCTAACCAGAAGGCTGGTGCTTCAAACCCACCAGCCACTCCTCGGAAGGAAGGTTGGGCAATCTACTTCCCTCGTGATACCGCCTCAGAAACCCAAGGAGGGGTCGCTAGGAGTCGGGTCCGACTGGAAGGCACATAACAACAACAACATAGAGTCATTAGCTACCATCAAGTCGACCTCCAACACAGGATGACCCCATGCACAACTGAATTGGACTATTGTGATCCATAGATATACTCTATAACTATAGAGTTTTCATCATCAGATTTTTCAGAAGTAGACCACCAGGCCTTTCTTCTTAGTCTCTAAATCTGGAAACTCCACTAAAACCTGTTCAGCATCATAGCAATACAAAAACTTTCCCTTGTAAACCAATGATGGCTGCACTGTGGTGCATCATACAGGAATTGAGGCTGGGAATCAAATCCTGGTCTCTCACATGGAAGGTGAGAATTGGTGAACCACCAATGCCCTTCATCCTATAGAGTAGGATATAAAAATATACTTTGGACTCTGACATACAAGGGTTTGAATCCTAGGTTCATTGTTATCTGTGTCCCCAGGTAGGTTTGTAAACATTTTAATCCTTAGTTTTATTATGGGTAAAGAAGAGTAAGAATAAAAAGTATGTCACAGCTTTGTTGTGAGGACTAAATAAAATAATGCCTGTAAAACTCCATGTTAAGGTGCCTGAAACAAGGTAAGTGCTTAAATAGTAGCTACTGTCGTCGTAATTTTTGCCTCTTCATGAGCACATAATGGAAAGGGCTCTTGCTCCTCATCTTTCCTTTGTCCTTTTTTAGAGTGAATCCTTTCCTCTGTGCTTCTTCCAGACCAACTCCTCTCTTCTGTGTTTGAATTCATCCTGGGGAACAGTGGAAAATGGAGAGTCAATGGGAAATCAGGCTCTGGGCCTGTAGCCCTAGGTGGGGGGGAGGCTGACTCACTGAGAGCTAGCCCCATCCTCACCCTGATTCCAGCTGATTCCAGTTCTAGGGTGATTTCATTAAGGGAGGGGACTGTCCAGCTAATTCTTCTCCACCATCTCCCAGGGAATCTTGCTGCTGTTTTCTTTGCTCCTCCAAACCCACCCTCCAGTCAGTTCTGCTGTTCCTGGAACTCGGAACTCGGGGACCTTTGTTCACTCAGGGGTATCTGGCTTTCTAGTATCCCATCCCTCTATGCAGTTTTATTTCCTGATACGGGGGTCCTGCTGTGTCCACCTGGCCCTGAACCCTCTTTTTGGCCTGCCGCAACCCAGGAGACACACACAGAGCTCCCGTCCATGCCTTTAGTCCTTCTCCAGACCAGAGCTCTCTACCTCCCCACGCTCCCACCTATGCGTGGCCCTCGTCTCAACCCTCCAGGGCACTATACCTACTCTATCCCTCGGGGTCTCCTCGGGTACTGGCCCAGTCACCCCAGAAGAACCCTCCTGCCCCGCCCCCAGGAGAGCGCCTGCTCCAAACCGGATGACATTCTAGACATCCCTTTGGACGACCCCGGTGCCAATGCCGCCGCGGCCAAAATCCAGGCGAGTTTCCGGGGCCACATGGCGCGGAAGAAGATAAAGAGCGGAGAGCGCGGCCGTAAGGGCCCGGGCCCCGGGGGACCAGGCGGAGCTGGGGGCGCCCGGGGAGGCGCGGGCGGCTGCCCCAGCGGAGATTAGGCCAGGTGAGGCGGGGCGCGACGGACCTGGAGGTTCTCAGTTCCAAACACCCGGGACCCGCCGAGGGCGGCCCCTTCTCAAGGGACGACTAAGGGTGGTTTGGCGGGGTGCAGGTGGGATGTGGGGCAAATAAGGGTGGGGGCTAGAAATCCCAGTCGCGAGGTGGATAAGTGGGAGGAGGCTGAGGGTACTACAGGTTCCAAGAATTCACTCGTTTCTCTCTCTCCAACCCCACCTTTCTGCCCACCTGGACTGAAGAAGAACTGAGCATTTTCGAAGGTAAAGAAAATAACCCCGAAGTGGCGGGGTGGGAGCCCTGAGTAAGAGAAAAGGACCACATCCCCCAGCCTCTTCCCTCAGCCTGCCCTCGCCCCCTCCCAGCTTGGGAAAATGTACCCGGAGCCCACGGGTTCTGTGACAAACCGAGACGCCTGAGGCTGTGACCGGGACACACACCTGGACTGACAAAAATGCGCAGTCACGCCCATTTGGCTGCACAAACCCGGCCGAGGGCCACAAATACACCGCGGCGTACACACGTACCTGCCCCGCGGTTCATTTCAGCTCAGTGACTCGGGTGGGGAGTTCTGGGTGACGGGATCCTCAGGCACTGCCTGCCCTGGTGTCCTGGTTCAGAAAAGGAGAAAGGGGTGGAGAAGAGGCGGTACAGGGAGAGGGCAGATTCTCAGACCTTCTGTCTCCTCAGTTCCCGAGGAGAGATGGATGCCGCATCCCCTTCGCAGTGACGAGACTTCCCTGCCGTGTTTGTGATCCCCTCCTTCCCACCAACCCGCCAGCTTCAGGAGCCCCCCTGCGTCCCCACAGACTCTTCCTAGGCAAGCTCCGCCGCGGAGTCGCCAAGTCTGAGCCCTTTTCGTTCTCCCGTCTAGTATGGTCCCCATTCGCTCTTCCTCCCCCCCCAAGGCCCTATCCCAGCCCTCCCAAATCTTTCTCTTGCCCCCTGTCCACCTATCCCGGCGCCCAGCATGCAGCTTTGCCTCCGCAGGCTCTGTGCGCTTCCCTGCGCGCACTGCGGAGGGCGCCCTAAACGCCGCCGAAGTATGCTCACTTAAAAAAAAAAAAAAAATCCTCTGGTTCAATGTGCAGCTAAAAGGGGCGCTCTGCTGCTCTGTGCTGTTTGAGCCCCAACCCAGCCCCAGAGATTTGGATCTGGGATGTGGAAAGAAGAGAAGAGAGTTTTTATGGTGTCTGATACCTCCTGCTCTGATCGGAAGGGAAGTTCCTATTTCACACCCCAATCTCAAGCCTGCCTGTAATCAGCCCTCCCCTCTTTCCAGCACACCCAGAAAGCAACCTCTGCAGCTCTTTTGTAAATGCAAACGCCCAGCGAGGGGAGGCTCCATAGGAGGAGTCTGCTGCGGCCCCGCCCCTGCCCCTACTGGCCCCGCCCCCGCAGGGCTCCTGGGGCTGTGGCCGGAAGGTTTTTAATCTGTGTGTGTGTGCATGTGACTGTGCTAGGTTGGAATGTGAACAATAAAGAGGAATGTCCAAGTGTTCACAGGGTACCAGGTGGGAGGGAATTTGGGTGCACAAAGCCAGTCCTTGAGTAAGTCTTGTCTGACTAGACCAAAAACTGCAGTGGGGTGGGGAAGCTGGGCACCCAGGTATAAACTTTTTGGCCACTTTGACACAATGAAACTTCCTGCCTACAGCATCATCTCTTGGACTTCAAGCCCTTTCTTTCCCTTACTGGTAATACTTTTCGGTGCCTAGAGGAATTCAATACACCTGCAGAAAGAAGAGGGAGACAGTATGGTATCCAAAGGCTTTAATTATTGGCATTTCCCCTCATTCTCTAGGGATCAGGAGGGAAGTCAGACAACCATAGGGAACTTGGACTTGGTGGTTGTCACAGTGCTGGCAGAGGAGGGCGTTTCCAGGAGCCCATTGCTAGAATCGTCCCTCACAGAAGTCTGCTCAGAAATCCCAGGAGCGATGGCATCCTCCCTGATGAATAAAGGCAAATTCTTAGTGAAAACCAGAGCATCCCTCAAGGAGCCCCATCCTCTAACCCAGGGGCTTTCAAATCTCTGTGCATGAGAATCATCTGTGGCTCTTGGTTAAAAATGATTCTAGAGCCCTGTTAACCCCAAACCACACACATACACCCCAACCTGGGAACTAACCTCTTCACCCTGCGCTCCTTGCTCACACACTCATATACATAGGCCATACTGCTTCCCCTTCACCAAATGGCAGGGCTGAGAGCATTCTCTACCCCTACACATTCCTAAGACCTCTGCATTTGAGGGCTGAAGGCATCAACTTAATCCAAGGCCTTTCATATCTTTCTGCATTCCTCACCCCTCCAGCTCACCGAAGTTCACTACCCCCATATGTCTCCTTGGGTCTCTTCCTCCTCTCCTTCTGGAGTCTGACCAGGCAAAATGCAGCAACTGACAGGAGCAGTACACCTAGGAGTATCCCGATTAAGGCCCCAGCCACTCGGCCTTTGGAGGGATCTAGGGAGAGAAAGGACTCTCAGAACAGCAGGTCTTCCTTGCCCCCTCCTCAAACAGCTTCATACAGCCTTCCCTGGTAACCTGGCTTCTGCCCACAATTCCCTACCAGTCACAGAGAGGGTCAGCTCACAGGATGCACTGCCTAGCTGATTGGTGGCCACACAACGATAGGTACCGGAGGAGGTCAAGGAGAGATTGGTAAGAATGAGTTGTCCAGATACTTCATCTAGAGGGTGAAAAGGAAGTGTTCTGTCACTCATTCTAATGAACAGTGAACACCTACTATGAGTAAAACATAGTTCTTTTAATTCTTAAAGCCATTCTACCAGGAAGTGGTTAACCTCATTTTATTGATGGGGAAATTGGCTCAGAGAAAGGAAGTAATTTGTTGGAGGTGACCCAAACAGTCCCAAAGCCACTGCAACCTCTGTGCTTTTTCCACCCTATACCACATGGAGCGGGGGGTAGTTCTGTACACACAAGAGGGGTTGAGAAATTTGCATTGGTTTTGAGGTGGGTGCTTACTGGCCAATATCGGGTTCTTAGTTGGGAGTAAAAGGCTCAATTGCTAGCAAATGCATCCCCTAAACTGACTTAAATACTAAATCCTTACCTTTGCTTTAGTAGGCAGAGCACAAGGCTTGGGGGAGAAGGGAAATGGGAGTGTCCTGGGTTGATAAAGGGATTTGCTGGAGCTGAGGCTGAGGGACAAGACAGGGCAACTGGAACCAGCTTGAGAAAGCTGAGAAGCCAAGGCTTTTAGCTAGTTACATGTTTCCTTAAAGAAACTGGTGAAATGAATAAAACTAGTCCATGCTACTGCCTCAGGTTCCCTTCCAGGAACTCTGGAAAAGATTCATGACCCTAAGGAATCTAAAAGAAATCCCCCAGAAGCAGACTAGTGGTAATCATCCAAATGCTCCCTGCCCTCCACTCTCCCAAGATGTCAAGAAAACATTTAGGTTGAGAAATGCTCCCCGATCGCCCAGCCGGAGAGTGTGGGGAAGAGAATAATGAAGTCACTGAAGAGGCAGGGAAAGGGTTTGTCTCATAACCTGAATCAAAGAACTATGTGTGTGTGGGGTTTAGAGGCCAGATTTGCTCAGATCATAAGTCCCCTGGGCCCTTACCTTGCACCATGCTCCCAGGAGAAGGTGTAGGAGAAGATCCAAGATGAACCCAGTTGTATACTGGCCTGGGCGCTCCCTTGGAAGAGCTACATCTCAGTGCAGCAGAGCCTCCCACAGAGGTTTGACCACTCTGAGTGCACAAGGGGCTACTGGGGGGCACTGTAATGAGAATCACAGAAAGTACCTTAGCAGTCTTCTAACCCAGTCCTCATGAAGTGCTGGAATTACTACTTCAATATTCCTACCAAATAGAGTTCCACTTCTGTTCAGATGGGCATCCCTAGGTTGCACAGTGTTTGGCTGGTAAAAGGAAGGTTGGAGGTTCAAGTCCAAGTCTACTCTGAGGCATCTCAAAAACAAGCAATCTATTTAAAAAAAAATCAGCCACTAGAAATCCTATGGAGCACAGTTCTGACGCATATGGAGTCTCCATGAATATAGCAACTGGATTTTTTTTTTTTTTTGGTTTCCTGTCCAGATACCACTGTATCCCCAGGAAGTGATTTCCACTATTGGAAATTCTGACTGTCATAAAATTCTTCCTCATGTTGAGCCAAAATCTGTGTTGATATAATATCTGCCCAATGGTCCCAGTTCCTGCTCTCTGTGCCCACAAAGAAATTAAAATGTCCATCACATGAGAGTCCTTCAGATATTTGAATACAGCTGTCATACACTACCTCCTTGCTCAACTCTAAGCAGGCTGTAGTTTGAAGTTAATGGAAGCTCTAAACTCAAAGTCAAGGCTCAGTAAAGGAGATGCCAAAAAATGGATATGGAGTCCATGTTCCTTTACCGGCCATTCCCTTTCTTTGCCATGTACCTTGAGAGGGAAACAATCTGAGCTTTGAATGGGCACTTACTTCCCTGTGGACATGGATGGAGCTGTTAGAGGTAGATTTTTCTCTCTCAGACCCTTCGTTACCAGGGCCTGAGGGTGGAGGCACTCTCTGTACATGATATAATTGACCATCTAGATAAGATTTGGGGTCGGGGCATTTTCCACTGGAGTCCCTGGTGAAATTGTATGCTTGGCCTTGGAGTCAGGATGTGAGGAGATTTACTGGGCCAGAGCAGTCTTTCAGAGTATGTGGGTAGCTAGTGTATCTCCAGCCGGCCTTACCCAGCACAGTAAAGTTGATTAACCCCAGCCCATTGGTGTAAAAATCTGGTGGGTTGTTAACTTGGCAGAGGTAGGTTCCAGTATCTGAGGGGTGGACATCACTCAGTCTCAGGGTGGCCACTCCTCTTGTGGGGGGGCTCTGAAGAAGACTGGCCCGCTTTGCCATAGAACCAATTGGATACAGATGACCATTGGTGAAGTACAGGATCTGGGAAGAGGCAAATGATATATGTGTGTGCCTTTTCTTGGCATCAGCTCTATCTATAATCCTTACTCACAAAGGTTTAAGTATAGGAGGTCCAGAGAAGCTGATATCCTATAGCAAAAACCATGAAGGTCTATCAGTCCCCAAACAGCATCCTCTTTCAGATGCTACATGAGCTAAATTCACTACTTTCAGCTGAGCATGGATTTCTCTATGTGAACATAATAATCCTGGAAAGGACTGCATATTGTCACATTAACTGAAATTGGGACTGCACTAACATAGAACCTATGGGAGAAGAATGATACAGGATCAAGTAGACTGAAACTCTGAGAAGATCTAGGAAAAGTCCACTTACCTTTCATCCAAGCATGCTGATCCCCAAACACACCCTCCTGGCCTTGGGTGGTTCTCCAGAGTGCAGCTTTCCTGAATTCCCAAGGCAACCCCTCTAACAGGTGGGAGAAGTCCCGCCCCCCCCCCGCCCCCACCGCGTGGCGCTCTCTGCTCACAGGATGAGAGGTAGAAATGGGTTTCCCAGGCTGCACAAAGCTCCACTCCAGGGCGAAGTTGTCTCCCACCGAAGTGCTGTAACTGCAAGTTAGCTCAGCCGTGTTGCCCACGGGCGCACTCAGCGGCTCAGCGGGCACCTTCACCTCCACTGCCAGCCCCGGGGCTGGGGACCAAGAGGTAGACTGACGAGAGGAAGCTCTCAGACGATGCCCGGGAAAGGGGCTGGGGTAGGAGTGGAGACCAGACCCAGATCCTAGTGATCGTAGGATTTCAACCCATTCTGTTGCTTCCACAACGCAGGCTGGGGGTCCCGCCCCCAGAGTGCAACCCTCTGCCCTGAATTCCTCCTCCCTTCTCAAAACCTGATTTTTCCGGGAGGGAGGAGCCTGGCCAGGTTTTTGTGGGTGAAAGGACCGAGACAGAGCCAGGTATGAGGGTGTGTTTGTGAGGGCCTAGAAAACAGTGGTGGTTAACCCTGGGCTCTGAGAGGCCATATCTGCCGGCCAGCTCTGGTGCCTCTCTCGCCCTGGCTCTCCCCCACCGCCACCACCACCCCCGGACCCCTGTACCCTGGCGGAGACTGAGTAGGCTCAAGGGCCTCAGCTCACAGCTCTCACCGTGGTTCCACCCCATGCCCTCTCCTCACCACTTGTGTAGACGAAGCCCAGCAGAGCCCAGCAGAGGAAAGGTCCAGGGAACCAGGCCATGGCCCAGAGAGACTTCTTGTCCTGAGGTCTGTTGGTTCGTTGCCCTGCCTGGGTCTAGGAATGGGAAGACAGCGCCAAAGGGCAGCTGCCTCGTGCTGGTCAGGAGCAGAGACTGGCTATCTCAGAGCAAACAAGGGGAGAGGCTGGCACCCTCAGGTAAGGAAATGCTCCTCCCTCTTTAAGGCTCAGTTCTGAACTCACTCTAATCTTCCTTCCTTCCTCTTTCCCCCAATTTCTGAAGCTGTCAGGCCCTGGAAAAAGGGCTGGACCTGAGGTGGGCACCTTAAGGAGATAAGATCAGAACTGGAACTCTGGAAGGAAAGTGACTCTGAGGAAGAGGGAGGCATACTCTAGGTCTAGCAGAAAGGACACCAAGTTCATCCCCTTGCTGTTCAGAGTGCCCTAAGGAGACAGGCCTAGCAATCTGCTTCCGAAAAGTCACACACAGCCTTGAAAACCCTGTGGAGAAGTACTATTCTGAACACAGAGGGGGTGGCCATGAGTCAGAACTGACTGGACGGCAATTGATAACAACAATAGACTTTGTTTCTCCATCTCTCTACCCAACAGCAAATGACCCCTTTAAAGCCACTAGAGCAATCCTGAGCTAGTTAGCACTGAGACTGAGTGGTGAAGCCCTCCTCCAGGGCTGGGTGCACCGCCTGGGTAGATGCCCATTTTGCATCATCCTTAATCTCAATTTCTGGGAATCCCAAGCTTGAAAAGGCAATTTGACTCTCACTTTCCATACAAGCAGAGTTTATTGATGTTTACAAAAACAAAAACACATTTCAAGCTAGCTTTTTAAAATATCCTCCCTATCCCCTGCCCCAGCAAAAACCCAATTAAGCCAGCAGGACAGTTTATATTAATGCAGGGAGCTGGAGTGAGGGGAGAGGTAGGGGTAGAGGACAGCCCAGGGGAGCCTAGAGGAGTCATTAATTAGCAATCCCCACCAGGGCCTAGGAAGTAGTCAATTTCATCACCATTCAACTGCAATCATTGGTGGAGTGTGGGAGAGAGTGGAGGCTCTTCCTAATCCCAGGTCCACTGCCTCTTCTTTTACCTCCTAAGAGTTAGAGTCTTACTGAGTCTCACTTTTCCCATAAAGAAAGGTGGGGGCAGGGGATCTGGGTCTGGAATGTGTCATCACCCTCCCAAGAGTCAGGCCTCCATGCTAGGAATGACCCTTATATAGGAAGGAGATAACCAGATGACTTAGCTAATGAGTGGCTAAGCCATCACACCAGAGACCCAGCCTGACTCTGGGCAGGCACCATAACAGGAACAGCACCCATACGGCTCAGGGCAGAGGAAGCAACTCCACCAGGGCTGGGTGATACTGGTTGAGAATGGGCCTCATCTGTCCTGGGCAGTCGTGGTGAGGGAAGGGCCTGACTTGACAGGCTAGGCGTGGGGGTCAAAGCGCCAGGCCTGGGAGGGCCTTGGGGTGGCCGGAGGGCTCGTGCTGAGGTGACAGAGGAAAGGGTTCCATTCTTGGAAATTGTGTCTGAGCCTTTTGGCCAGGGCAGGGTCCGGGGAGCAATGGCATCCTCCCTAATCATCAAAGAAGTAATAAGAGGTCAGAAGGTACGGGCTACTACATGCTTAATCTTACCCACCCACTACTCACCCTTCTGCCCCACTTCAACCCTCCTCTCCCTCTTCTGTAAAATCTTCCCAGAGGAATTAAGTTGAAATCTTTCCATTAGGAGTTGCCTGAATTCCCAAGCTCTGTAAGGGGAGCTAGGAGAACTCTCATCTTGGCAAAGACCAGGAACACTTACTTGATATCATTGGCTGGCTCCTCTAGAGCCTTGCTCCAGCGGTGGTACAAGAGGACCAGCCCAGCCAGCAGCCCCAATCCAACTAGAGTACCCACAACAGCTCCAGTAATCACTGCAGGCCCAGGCCCTGGAAAAGCCTTGATGTCAGAGAGAACACCTAGCTGTTCTCCACCCCTCTCCAGTCCCAGCAAACATTCTCTGTCTTCCCTGTTAGATAAGGGGCAACTGTCAATCAGAAAATCGTCTTTTGTAAACATTTGAACAAGCTCCCTGTCCTGTTACAACCAGTGGGCTCAGCAAATAGGTTGCCCCCCTTCTCTTGCAGCACCATCCCCCACCACCATTGACCATACTTCTTAACCACACTTACCCCTCACTGACCTGTGCTCACTTCCAGGGTCACATTGCACTGGGCACTGCCTGCCTCGTTGTGAGCCTTGCACACATAGACTCCAGACATGGAAGAGGACAGGTTTCTGAGGCTTAAGGACCCACGGATGTCATCTGTGGACACAATGTAGCTCTCAGGCCAGAGACCATCTTTCTCACCAAAAAAAATCCTGCTTCTCCTCTAAAAGGTCCTCTTCAACCTCCCTGGGAGACTCAGTTTGTCTGTTCCTTGATGGAGGGATTGGGTGTAACAGCCAGCATACTGAGTTCTACTCTCAGTTGCAAAATTGCTCTCCATGGCCACTCCTCATTTCTCCCACCCCAACTAATATCTGAAAGGAGGCTAAAGAAGAAGTGATGCACAGAAGAGTCAAAACACCATTTTTCCTTTTATTTCTGGAAGGCAGTGTGGTAAGAGATAAAGAATATTGGGCTAGGAACTAGAAAACCTGGGCTCCAGAATAGATCATGTGACTTTAAAGCAAGTTACTTGATATCTCTGTATCTCCATTTCTTCATCTGTAAAATGGGGGGAATATGACCTACCTGATGGTATTGTTAAGAATGACATGAAATAGTTATTAGAATAGATGATATTTTTTTGGCTACTTACTCAATGCAAAGGCTGTTCTAATGTTTTTCCATGTACTAACTTACTAAAATGTCACAACAAATGTATGAGATTCTATTCCAAAAATTTTTTTATTATAGAAATATTCAAATGAACAGCAGAAAAAGTAGAAAAATGGAAATAATATCCATACCACTTAGAATCAACAACTGTTAACATT
Source organism: Orycteropus afer afer (assembly GCF_000298275.1). Classification (NCBI taxonomy): domain Eukaryota; kingdom Metazoa; phylum Chordata; class Mammalia; order Tubulidentata; family Orycteropodidae; genus Orycteropus; species Orycteropus afer. The sequence continues at coordinate 2,311,891 of NW_006921912.1, read as the reverse complement.
TTGCCATACTTATTTTTTCTATCTACCTACCTATCTATCCATCTATCTCAATCTGTCAGACATATTGAATATTTCAGCATGAATGTTCAAGATATAAGAGCACCATTCTACATAACCACAATACCACTGCCACACCTAACAAATTAATAAGAATTCTCCCAAAGCTCTAATGTTGTTGTTGTTGTTGTTATGTGCCATCAAGTCAGACCCGACTCATAGCAACCCCTCCTTGGGTTTCCCAGGCAGTATCACTACAGAAGTAGATTGCCCCATCTTCCTTCCGAGGAGTGGCTGGCGGGTTTGAACTGCCAGCCTTCTAGTTAGCAGTCAAGTGCCTTAGGCACTATGCTACCAGAGCTCCCAAAGCATCTAATACTCAGTCTATATTAAAAATGTTCCCCTTGTCCCTAAAATGTCTTTTATAGATGGTGTGTTCAAATCAGAGCTATTGATATCCTTATTTTACAAATAAGCAAAAAAAGTCACACAGCTAGAGTGGCAGAGCTGGAATCTGAATGCAGTAATCCAGAGCCACTAGGCCATAGGGCCTCTCTAGTAACATATAAATGAATTCAAAAAAAAACAAACTCACTGCCATCAAGCCGTTTCCGATCATAGCAACCCCCACTGGGTTTCTGAGACTGTAAATCTTTATTGAAGTAGATTGCCCTATCTTTCTTCTGCAGAGCGGCTGATGGGTTTGAACCACAGACCTACCAGTTAGCAGTCAAGTGCCTTATCTACTATGCCACCAGAGCTCCTTTTTACATATATATTGCCCAATCTTCCTTCCAAGGAAGGTTGGGCAATCTACTTCCGTAGTGATACTGCCTTGGCAACCCAAGGAGGGGTCGCTATGAGTAGGGGCCGACTGGATGGCACATAACAACAACAACAACATGAGAGCACTAATGACATGCCTGCACTTGATAGGCCCTCTTTCTCTACTCCCCTCCCCATATCATCTTTACCCTCCTCTTCCCCAGTATTTTTCAGTACTGTCTCCCCTTTACACCCCAGTCCCTCTTATACCTCACTTCTTTCCCCTTCCCCAACCAAAATCTCAGTTGTTTCCAGAGGTTCACCTGAAACTGGTGCAAAGAAAACCTGGGAGGATGGAGGCAGCCGCTCCCACTGATAATGGGCGGCGGGCTTACTCCTTGGGGACTGGCAGCTGAGGGTCACGTTGGTCCCCACACGGGGTGAGCCCAGGAGACGGCAGGATGGAGGAGCTGGAGGAACTAGGGGAGGGGAGACAATAACAACTCACACCTTAGGGACCAATAGATCTTCCCTCCCCCTCCCCCCAACACACATTTTTCCTTTTGTGGCTCCATTTGCCTTTCCTCCAACCCTTACACTCAACCATTTGGCAAAGAGAGACCTGAGGATGGGGTAATATCGGAAAATAGGTACTTCTCACTCACCCAGCACATTGAGTTCAAAACTTGTGCTGTTGTAGCCTTTAGTTACGCGTTGACCTTTATACACATTCACAGAACAATGGTAAGACCCAGAGTCTTCCTCCTGGAGGCCCTGCAGCCGAAGTGACACATTCCGAGAGGGCATGGAGTGGACCAGGGATACTCTAGGATTGCTTGACACGACCACATTGTTGTAGGACAACACCTGATGTGGAACATAACACCTCCCCATTCATTACTGTATACACTGTATTCACAGGCTCAGCTAACCCCCTTCCCTCAAACTGACACTCTATAGATACTCCTCACCTGCATACATCCCTTCTAACCTGTACCAGCTCTCGCTCCAGCTGCCTTCTCACCACCCCTGGATACCTTTCACCAGAACAGTTCTTGTTTCCGTATACATCATTTCTTCACCTCCCATTTCAGATGTTTAGAAAGGTGATATAATGGGAAAGGGAGAGATAATGTGAATAGGAGGCTATGCAGATTGAAGGGGTAGACCCAAGTTTTATAAGGCCTGAAACTTAGCAATGGGGCAGGTGGGGTGGTGGAGGTTGCATCTTTTAAATAGATGGAAAAAAATGTTTTGTTTTTTAAGAGGAATAGAGATGACCTTGTGAACTCATCTTTCCAGGACCTTGGAAGGAGCCTATACAAGTGAGGGGCTCTGAAAGTGAAGGTTCATTCAGTTCTGGGTGACTCCGCCTCTGAGTCTGTCTGCTGTGATGATAGAGGACTAGTGGAAGATTGTGGGAGGAGATTGCCCCTTGCTTCCCAAGGAGGTAAAAAAGGCAGGGGAGCAGATGATAATCATCTGACAAGTGGCCTGTCACAGACAGGGGTGAATTACCCAGTAAGCAAGGTAAGCACAGGCTTCCTTGTGCTTACTTAATAATCTGCAGTGAATAGTTTCACAAGGCATCTGAAGTAAAAAAAAAAAAAAAAAAAGTGAGACTGTTCCCTATAGATTAGTAAGTAAGCACAAGAAAGCTGGTGCTTACCTTGCTTACTGGGTATCCCATGCTGCTGACTGTGTAAAACAGAGGATGTGAAAACAGAATGACGTTCAGCTTTTACAAGTTGTGTTACTTGCCCTAACCCTTCCTCTTTCTCAATAATAAAGTAAAATATCTCTCCACCTCCAAAGTGTTTTGTATACTGGACTAATAGGGAAAGTTGGAGAAAAGAGAATTCTTTTGGGAAGCCTCCAAAATTGGAACAAAAACTGAACCAGTGAGGACACTTGCTTTTCCCTAGAACTCTTCTCCTTATCCCCTTATTTCTGCCAGCTCTTTCCCACACCCACTCCCCCACCTCCGCTGGGCCCAGCTTGCCACTGGCAAGGCACTTTCTCCCTCACCTGCTTCAGATCCTTTCCATCCTGTTCCAAGAACCAGAACACCACCGGCACCTCCCATGGCTGGAACGAAGACACCTCCCCTCTTAGAGTATACCACACCGGGAACACCACTTCAGCTCCCTCCACGGCCTGCAACCTGGAGAGGCCCGCGGGCACGTGCAGCTCCACCTGGGCCCGCGAGGGAGATGCTAGGGGCAAGAGCAAGGAGGCGTGAGCGCCGAAGACTGACTCCCTGCTGCGCCCGCGCCTTCCACCCACAGCGGTTGGAGGAGAGGGTCTCGACAGTCGCGAAAACAGGAAGAACCAACGCCTCCGGTTCCACAATTGGAGGCCTCAAGGATTGCCCAGGAACCACTGACCCAGTGTCCCGCTTTCCATTTCACTAGTGTATTCTCCCGAAGGTTTTTAGCTGGGATAAGGACGCCTTTCTATGCGTTTATTTTTATCCAGAGATTTCTGGGCACCAAAAAGAAGGGGTAGATTTCTAGCGAGAAGGGGAAGATATGCAGCAGGAAGAGCAGATTTAATACTTTTGATCTCCACCGCACGTAGCCCCCTTGCACCCCCAATTACCCCCGAGTCAAAGGGTAGTAGCGATGCTAGTGGAGCCGCCAGGGTCCCTCGCTCCGGTGTTCTCGCCGGGACTTGCAGGAGTTGGGAGGCGGCCGCGTTGCGGATTAACCCAGCGGCTCCTTCTGAACTGCCACAGCTAGACAAAAGGCAGTGGCTCAGCGCCCAGGCCTTGCCCAGTGACTGTGGTGCTTCCCAGCTCCCGCTCTGCCTCGACTTCTCCAGGAAGGCAGGGGTGTGTGACCCAAAACGGTCCCAAGGGTCACTGTGGGGTCCAGGAGATCTAGGCGGGCCCTCTCTACGTCGCAGTGAATCGTGGGCAGAGCTGAGACGTGAATGAAGGTCTCCTGACAATTACAAGACTTTCTCTGGTGTGTCCAGCATTGAGGGGTGGACTGGAGTGTTGGTTTCAAGGAGGGGGGTCATGGAATCAACCCTTGTGCCATGGTGCCCAGGAACACTCACTTTTTGCCCTACAGGGAGGCAACGGAGTTTCAAGCTCTTTAAGGAATAACCTTGGTGCGGTACCTTGCCAGGCCTTGGATGCTGGGCCCCTGCTCCTTAACCTGCTGTTCCCTACCCTTAGCAATAAGTTATGGGACACCACCTCCCCATGAGGAGCAGGCATCCATGCCACAGGCAGAGGCCGCAGCCAGGACCAGCTCTGTGCCCTCCTGGGCCACAGCTGAAGACCTCTCTGGGCCAGGAAGCTGATCCCACCAGGATGCACGTCACCCCCACCTCTTTCCGGCTGCGAGTCTTTACGGAGTCCCCACTCCTATTCCTTGGCCTTTGCAGCACCCCCTTCCCATTTCCTGACGGGTCCCTGTGGGCTGGGCAGGAAACTTGGACCCGGTGATAAGCCAGAAGAAGACAATGAAGGGGAGGGCTGCTAAACTGGAGGATCTCCATGCAAAAACAACCCCCACCTCAAGGAGTTCGATGCCCCCTGGGAGCCTGGACCCCCTAGCCAGCAGCAGAGGCTGAGGCCTAGAAGACCTGATGTGTCCCTGCCTGTGGAGCCGGCTATCCCAGGGCCTGAAGAGAAACTTGCCACAGGGTCCCCTAGCTATGTCCCCAGGTCCCACATTTACAATTTCACTTGGCAAAACTTAGGGGTTAAAATAGATAGTTATGGGCACACTGGGGTCTGGGCAAATGCTCCTTGCTCCAGCCCCACATCAGAAACTAGGAGTGGCTGGGCCCAGGGCTTTCCTGCTCTGTCCTGGATATTTACTGGAGGTTAGCCCCCCTCAACTTGTCAGCTCTTTTAGTTACCAGGATCCAAAGTAGCCACTGAGCGAGAAAGAGTATGGGTGGGTCTGGGTGAAGGAGACTGGAGTAGCCCAAGAAAAGGAGCCTTTCCACTCTGCCCTGAGAGTGAGGGAGCAGGCAAGGGCCTAAGGAGAGCAAAAATGGGCGGGCTCCCCAGGGCTCCTATTTTTAGTCTCCCTCTTTCTCTGAGAAACTCCCCCCTTGCCTGCTTCTCACGCCCCAGGGGCAGCCGCAGAGACTCGAAGATTTGTATACCCATGTTTACTGCAGCACTATTCACAGTAAGAAAAAGGTGGACACAACCTAAATGCCCATCAGCAGATGAGAAGAGGAGCAGTAGGTCCTTTCAGAGTGCCTATCACAGCACCCACAGTGCTAGCAGGAGCACCATTTAAACCCCATATGGTTGGTGGGTGCTGGGCAACACACACACATACAAACAAACGCACACTACCCCCCAGTACCCCCCTCAACCAAGGAGAGATGTTGAACAGGGCATAACAGGGAGAGAAGAAAGGGGGTGCAGATGAGCTGCAGAGGGTTGTCCAGGATGCCCAGGCAGCAAACCTAGATTTTCTTCCCTTGTTTCAGAGATCTGCCCCAGCAGGAAGGGGGTGGGAGGGTTAGGGGTGGAATGTCAGGACACAAGGAAAGAGAAGCTGAGGTAGAGGTTAGGTGAGGGGAGCTAAGAAGTTGAAGGATCCTGGAGTAGGTCCACAAAGCCAGGAAACTGCCCTGGCTTTGGTGCAGTCAGATGGCTACATTTGAGCCTCAGTTTGTCTGGAGACCCTAATACATCACACTCCAATACCTTTGGGGCAAGACCCAGGCTAAAGGTGATAAGTGGGAGTTAGGTGATCACATCTTAGCCTCCATCTCTACAGCTGAATTTCATTCCATTGCCTTCCAAGTCTTACACCCTCTTAGGCCTCAGTGGCCTCTAACCTAAGGCTGACCTGCCAAAAGTACCTTCACCCTCATTCTAGATCCTTGAAGGGGATGGTGAGAAAGTCCAGAAGAATATGTGAAAATGTGTATGGGCTTAGTTCCTGTTGGGTCCTTCTCTTCCCAAATGTGAGGCTGAGCACCCTCCCCAACACTTGCTCCTTGGAAGGTTTCCTTTACCTCCAACTTTTTGCAGCTTCTAGTGCTTATTTCCCTTGTCCTTTTGGTTCTGGGATCCAACAGAGGTGGTGAATTTCTTTGGGAGGGGGGTCACAATTCTCTCAGTATTTGAACCCCTCCCCCATTTCCTGTGTCCCAAATGGCCTCACGGTCGTGCTTTTGGGGCACCTCCCTTGATTCCTAGGGCAGGAAGCAGGGGGAGGGGTAAGGGAGAAGATCTGGGCTAGGGAATTGATGTGAAGTGAAATGCCTGTGTTAAATCTGGGGACCAGGGAATTCCTGCGGGGTTCTTCTGCATCAGCTTGTGTCTGCGCTGTGGGGTGGGGGAGTAAGGCTAGTTGGAGTTAAGTCTTTAAGCTCTTTAGGGAATGTCTCATCTACCAGCTCAGCTCATCCGGATCTGCTAGGGAGAAGACGGAGAAGTAGGGGTGAGAAACAGTTGGACAACTCACCCTCGACTTACTTGGGTCTACCCCAGTAAGCGCTCGCTCCGACTTCCCCCTAACACACACTGCGCCCAAATTGGGAGCTAAGTTGGGGTGAGAAATCTACACTAGCCAGTGATGCCCTGAGGGACTGGGGGAGGGGAGAGATCACAAGCGGGAGCCCTGTTCTACTCAGTTGCTCATCAGCGCCCAAAGCCACCTCCCTCAGGGTCAGACTCACCCTACCCTTGGGCCAAGTCCTCTCCCGGTCGCAGGTTCACTCACCTAGGGCACTCAGCCCCAGGAACAAAAACCGCAGCAAGCTGGCCGCTGGGAGCCCAGGCAGGGAAACCATGGCCCTCCCCGGCCCCGACGGAGTCACTGGTCCTAGCTCCAGGACACAACGACCGACAGGTGCCAAGGCAGCACTACAGCTGGGGCGGGCCCGGGAGCCAGGCCACTGACACCAAGGGCGGCTCCAGCCCGAATCCGTGCGTGTGTGTGCCGGGGCTAGGGTGGGGACCGACGGGGACAGGGAGGCGGGGCATTCAGGAGGGCGGAGAGGTCGCAGTCCTCCCAGGCGAGACGCGCGGGTGACCCGCCGTGGGGGGGCGCTCCTTGCACTCTGTCCGGATCCCGCACTCCCCACACGGTTAGGCTCTGGTAAGTACTGGTGCCTTCCCGCGCCCGCCCGGGGGACAGCGAGAGAAGGCCCCTGAACAACCACTCTACTCCATACCCTTCAGTCTCCGCCGTGGGGGTAAGAAGGGGCGAGGAAGGGGAGTTTGGGGATTACCCAACGTCCAGGAGGCACCCGCACCCTTGACATCGTCGAAGACGGGGGCTCTGGCTCGACTAACCGGCTTGGAACTTGGGGATACTGCGTCTTTAGCCTAACCAGGTTTGGCCTCCTTGAGGAGAAAGCCAGGGGACCTCATTCTGCCTAGGCTCAAGCCTCGGTAGAAACCAAAGAGGCCCTGGTACCCGCGCGCGCGACTCCTTCTGCCCTATCAACCGCTTTCCCAAAGCCAGGGGCAGGAGAGGCAATGGGGAGCCAAGCAGGCGCTTGCAGCCGGCGGCCTCAGACCCAAAATTCCGCCTGTCAGGAAAGGTTGTGGCCCCTCCCGCCCGCAGCACCCAGAGACTGCACTTCAGCTCAGCGCGGGTGTGCTGATGCTGAGTCGGTCTCCACCTGTGGGCGGGGTAAGAGGAAACGCTCTGAGTCCTCTGTACCTGTTGCCCCCGAGTAAATTCCGACTCACAGCGACCTTATCAGAGACTGCCCCCACAGCATTGCAAAGCTGTAAATCTTTACGGAACAGCTTTCTCCCATGGAGCAAGTGGTGGGTTCTAACTGCTGACCTACTGCTTAGCAGCTGAGCGCTTAACCACTGCACCACCAGGGCTTCTCAGAGTTCGCTGTAGATCCCCTAAAACCCAAGTCCGATGATTATCACCCTGGTCTTTGAGTCTCATACCACAAGCAGGGAAAAGAATGGCCCAAGGAACTAAGCAGGAAACTGAGAAACCAACTGCTGTTCCTAGCGCCTCTCCAGTGAAAAGAACTGCTTATAGGCCTTATGCAGACTGGGTAGAGGGGGCGGCTTCAGGGAAGGGCAGACAGGACAAAGTCACTCAACTTCTTCCGTCCCCAGTATCTTCGCTGCCTCCCATCCCTACAGTGATGGGGCTCAAGCCTGCTCTGATCCTTTAATTCCCGGGATTAGAATTTGCTCGCGGAGAATTTAATTTAACCGCCCCCCTCCCCTGCCACTCTAGAAAAGGCACCTCGGCGCCCTCTGGCGGTCGCTGCTCCCTTACAGAATGCACGCACCTGTTCTTGTTTCTCTGTCCAAAGCCAAAAATAAAAGATGCTGCAAACATCCGGACATTGCTCAATCCCCAAGCAAAGGTCATCGAGAGCAGAAAGCATAACCACGGATTCCTGGCGCTGCCTGCTGTGGCTAGCAGCGTTGACTAGGAAGAAAAGCAGGCAGGTCTCCTGGATTCCATTTACTCTACACAGTTCTGCCCTCATTGTTAACACTGCTATGGTCTTTGTGAATGTACTGCCCCATAGACCTTCTCAGCTGCCTCTTAGTGTGACTTGCCTGGATCCACTTCATGTATCTGCCATGCAGTGGCTTTGAGCAATGCCTATGCAAATACTAGAATACTCGTGCAACCTCTGGAATCTAATACTTGGTAGCTCAGTAGCAGCAAAGGCAACAATAGATAACAGCCAGGCCCTACAAACTTGGAATTTTCAAGTAGATTGTGAAAGGGAAGATAGAGTGGTTGGTTTTGCTTTTTCTATTCTAGCACATTCATATTTTTCTTAGCTTTAATCTATATTGTAAACCACCTCTTGTAAACACTCCTCCTTTGTTTCCAGACTCCTTCCAAAGAAGGCAGAACATACTTGGTTCTAACCAAGGAATGCCAAGGCATCTAATTATACTGGATTATGCTCATCCCTATCAAGTGCTTCTGAAGCTAACTTTCCCTTTAGAATCCAAATAGTTTGCAACATCAGAAACAGAGCTGTAACCAAAGGCAGTGAATGTCTTCATGTGACACTGAGGCAGTCCCTTCATGATACTTTCACTCCAAAGAATTTTTCTTAATGTCTCCTATTCTAGCCACCAGAGGCAGTCAAGTGGTAGAAATTAGCAAAGTCGGCTCATTACTTTTTGATAGTTTTTGCCAAGATGCATTTTAGGGTAGGCCTTGCTCTCTACCCTTTTGTAAAATGAGAATGTTAACACATGACCTGTGAGTGGCCAGGGCACTGCTTATATAAACATGTATATAAGAGCTAAGTTCATAGTTTCATGTTAGAGACTTATAGGTCATTAGTGTTGTAGTAGTTAAGGTTGTGTGTCAACTTGGGATAGGCCTGGTTAAGTGGCTGGGCAGCTGGTGGCAATTATTCCCCATGATGAGACTGGCAATCAACTCCATGGTACGATCTACCACAAGCAGCTGAGTAGCTGCTTTAGGGATGTGGTCTGCTTCCCGTATATAAGCAACAACTTTGGGAAGGGTCTCTAGCTTATGGCACGCTTTAACCCTTCATGTAACCTGAACCCTTCATGTAGCCGAGTCGTCGTTCAGCAGCCTGCCTTGCTCTGCCCATCTTGGGACTTTCAATGGACTTGAATCAATATGGTCTGGTAATGTGGGGACTGTGCCTTTTTACTTGTCGATCTTGGGTTTGTCAGCCTCAGCAGCCAGCAGCTGTCCAAGAGAAGGGAAGCCTCTAGCTTCAGTGGGGCAGGAGCAAGAGGCAGAGCTAAAGCCCAAAGTGAAGGGGCTTTCATCCAGCCCCTAGAGCTTGGTACTTTGAACTCAGACTTCTAGCCTCCTAAACTGTAAGAGAATAAACTCCTGTTTGTTCAAGCCATTCCATTTGTGGTGTATTTCTGTTAGAACAGTACTGTTGTGTTGTTGTTGTTATGTGCCATCTAGTCAGACCTGACTCATATGGGTTTCCAAAGCAGCATCACTACAGAAGTAGATTGTCCCATCTTCCTTCCCAGGAGTGGCTGGTGGGTTTGAACCACCAGCCTTTTGGTTAGCAGTCAAGTGCCTTAGGCATTAAGCTACCAGAGCTGTCAGAATAGTACTAGGTAACCGAAACAGTGGTGGTGGTGGTGTTTTTTCCCCAAAAAACTGCACCTCATCTTGTATCTCTAAAGTATTTTCTAATACTGATTCTTATGCTTGAATACAGTGTCTCCATTACCCTTGAATTAGTCAGATGAGGTCTTATTAACATCTAAATAGCCCCATTCTTTGTTTTTAAGCAATCATACAGTTATCTGATAACCTGCTGCCTTCTTTTTTTTAGAGTGTTCTCACCAAAGAGACTGCATAAATTCAGTATTAGCAAGCTATTTTCTTTCCAGCCCTCTATTTCTCAATGTTCAGCTTTGTCCTTTTTGCCCCACCCCTCATCACACTCCAAGTCAAATGGTGAAAGCACATACTGGATCCAGTATTTGCCACTTCTTCTATGTGCTCAAAGTGGTCTAAAAATGCCCTACTCTCAGTAATGTTAGGTACTTTACTAAATGTTCTTGCTCTGCCCCAGCTAAGCAACTAGCAGCAACAGGAAGTGGGAGGAGGAATAAAAAAAATGCATGAAGCATAATGTTAGTTTTAGGGTTGGTCGATGCAAAGTTTTGGGGATGCCATCTAGTACTCCTGATGATAATTTCTTTACAGCACTGAATACTGAGATTATTGCTCCAAGAAAGTCAATGGAACCTCAGCCTTTAGGATTATAATTCTAAATTTGAGTGAAGAGTAAAGTCTTGAGAATTCCCTAAGGTCCATGCCTATAGACTGTGTCCAGGGAGAAGAGGTATTATACTCAGACATCCTCAGAATAGTAATACTCTCCCTGAACTACACCCATTTTTGGTTAACTCATCAGGGAATAGGCAACTCCATTTACAGAGGCGTAAATGACATAAATGAAAGTAATCCCGTTGACTATAAGCTTTCTTAACCACTAGAAATATAATCAACTGACTAAGAGGCATCAAAATGAGAAAATCACTGATTTGAGACCATTCAGGTTGTGGGAAAGAAGAGAACATTTTTTATCACACGCAATTTTGTCTTCAATAGTATAGAAAAACAGGGAGAATTAGAACTCTTACCTGGATGTGCAGCCCAATTAAAATACAGCACCTGAGAGAGAACTGGGGAATCATGAAAGATAAATAACCAATCTAACAGATTCCTACCATGAGACCAAACTGGTCTGTGATTATCCTACTAGTAAAGTGTTCTTAGCTAAGAGGATTAACCTCTTGGTGGAGTGCTAGGTGGCCCATAAGAAAACTGTGAAAGATCTATAAACATACTGATCTTCCTAAAGGGCTGATTGCCCAATTTCCTATCCTATGGATCTCTTTAAAAATGAATCATGTTTCCACCAGTTCACTTCTCATTTTTCCACTTAGATTCTTTGAGAGTTGCCCTGGTCATTGAGTGTAAAGATGTGAAAGGAAAGTCTCTTACAAATTCAAGTACTGAGGGTCAGAAGGAATATCCTAGTCATTTAAAAATAGAATACACAAAATGAGCTGTCCAATAACTTTGGTACTCTGACAAGAAATAATGACATTGGTCAGTGGGGTACAGAGTGAAAGGTGATGAAAACACCCTGCTGTGTCTGTCCTGTTCATTCTTAGCAGTAAAGTCAGAGCACAGTCCTCACTGTCAGTGAGGCCACACTCTGCTACAAAAAGCTCAATTAGTACGCCAAGTGGCCAGGAATTATTTTAATCTGTTTTTAAAAAATGTTTAAACGGCAACACAACCGTAGTTGGTACATCACAGAAACAAAAGTCTTTTTTGCAGGCAACACTGATTGGAAATAGCAAAACACTTGGTTGGTGAAAAAATGAAACTCTAAATTATATACAATAGTAGCTAAGGGTGATATTGAAAAACAGTCTTATTTAAGTGACTCAAGATTTAACTTGCCATTATCTATTGCTTATTTATTCAGGGTTGTAAATAACACTTATATTGAGACATAGATGTGTAAAAATGAAACATTGTGAAAAAAATACAATTTTTTCAATTTCATATGAAACTCAAAGTATAAGTTTTGTCCAATATGGAATGTACCTACATTTGTTCATATCAGGGCTCTAAAATCCGTTAAAAAATTTTTTGTTTTTAAAAAGAAAACAGCTGACCCACCATGCAAGTTCGTTGTAATATCTTGCTTGCTCTAAATGAGCATTTTCGGGTGAGGTCTGTTTTTTCTTCCCAAAGTTTACTATAATTTTTTAGATGTCGTACTGGCCCAACTGTGGAAAGATAGTTTCCATGAAGAGTCTGATGGCAGCATCTGGATGAGAGAGTCTGGGATTTGGGAAGTGAGTAGAGAAGAGGAAGGTAAGAGCCCAAATCCTTATGAAGGATGACTTTCAGTTGTTAAATTTTAAGGGGTATCCAATGGCTTTTTCCAGGCACTCAACTAAAGAGCCTGCAGAAAGAAAATCCCTCTCTACTTCTACAAATTTGATATAGATAGATTTTGGGGAAACTCCAGGATCCACAATACAGTTCTGAGACAAAAACCCATTAATACCAACCCAATCTTTGCTGAAGGTTTTGGTATTTGCTTGGAAATGTAAAAATAAGCATTGCTGCAGTGTCCTGACCTCAGCAATCCCGAGGTAGCAATAGATAATTCGGGTGGGCTCCATTTCCACCTGTAATGAGGCTTGTGCTGAAAGGGTTTCCAGGTCAACCCGGCCCTCCTTTCCTGGGTCCAGGGAACGCCGCTCCATGTGGGGTGAGAGGGGTCTCTCAATACATTCTTCATAGCCAATGGCATAAAGGCCTGGGCTTTTAGGAATGCCTCCTGGTAATAAATACTGAACAATGTTCCCACCAGTTGGTTTGGAGTGGGCAATGGGTATCCAGTCAATTTCCATGTGCAGCTCCAGGCATCTTGCTTCACTAATAGTGATCTCCAAAAATTTGTAGTAAACATTTTTCCAGTTCATTTTCTGCACTCGGGTCATAATGATCCGTCCCTCAGGCTTCTCCGAGTTGAAGTACTCCCGAAGTCGCTTGCCAAGGGGCACCTGGGAGCTGATCTCAGCATAATGGTATCGGATATCCTCTTTCCAACGAGTGTTATAACCAATTCCAAAAATGGCCAGTTTATTAGAAAGATGAAGCCTTGAAAAGTCTGTCCAGCTCTGAAACAGTTCCCATTTCAACTGCACTGATTCCAAAATCTGTACAATATTCTGCATGATATCTCTCTTCCTAGAAAGAGAAATGAAAATCAAATTCCTCAGGTGTCTAGATCAGCACTGTCCAACAGAACTTTCTGCAATAATAGAAATGTCCTCTATCTGCACTAACAGAGTAGCCACAAGCACTTAAGACATGGTAAATGATGTATTAAATTTTAGATTTTATTTAATTTAGCTCTGGTCACGTAGTGGGTAAGGCATTTGACTGCTAATCACAAAGTCAGTGGTTCAAACCCACCAGCTGCTCCATGGAGGCAGATGAGCAATCTACTTCCATAAGGATTTACAGCCTTGGAAACCCAATGGGGGTCACTATGAGTTGGAATTGACTCAGTGGCAGAGGGTTTGGTTTGATTTTCTTGGATTTAATTTTAAATTAAATTTAAATAGCCACATGTGACTAGTGGCTACTGTACTAGACAATGCGGGTCTAGATAACCACAGTACTAAAATCTGAGAAGCACTCACCCCTAGGAGATTTCTCAGAATTAATGACAAGCTGCTTTCCATTACCTATATAGGCTTGCTGCATCAAACCGAGCGACCACTGATATATATCAGACCCTAGGATTTCAGAAATCTAAGGATCGTAAATATATTGTAAGTGGCTATTGCAATGTATATTAGTGATGGCCTTCAGACCTGACTTCCAAAAGAAGTTTCTATATTTAGAAAAGCATCCAATGTTGCTGAAAATAATTAACAGCTTAATTTCTACCTGGGCATTTTGATGGAGAATATTCAATCGATTATAATTAATTACCTACTACTGCACAAATAAAATAACATTTTCTTCAATTTGTCTAAAATCTATCACTATTTCCAAATTTAAAAGCACTGTAAGTTTAGCACAGATTTAAGATCGTAGCATTGAGAAAGAAAATATCCACGTTTGGCTTAGGTTTTACAAGAAAGGGACTCTAGAGAATGAGCTGCACTCTCAATGAAAATCCCTTACAATGGGAAGCAAAAGCACAGAAATTACTTCCATTTTGATTTGTATAGTTAAGAGAATAAGAAAATGCAGGGAAATTCTTGTTTCACATGCTGTTTAAGATATAATTTGTAATGGGTACTTCATGATGATTGGTCAAGGAAGACACATAATTCCAAGTTTTTCCTCAGTTATGGCAAACCTTTTATATTGGAAGATTACAGTTTGCTAAATATTACCTTAGCAACAAACTATTACACTTTACATCAATTATAGGTTTAACCTACAAAAATACTCAGCTACCACACTCACATATAATCAAACATAGGCAAGCAAAGAGGGTGTGCATGTTAATTGGCTAACAGGTTCCTGGAAGGAGGCCTTGGACGGAGACAGATCCTTGAGACTCTACTTTTAAATTCTCCTACCTACTAGAAGAGCTTTTGGAATATTCTGAGGAGTCTTCCACATAGCCTTCTTTATCTGTCCTCTTACTCTCCCTTCACTTTTCATTAGTGAGATGACAAAGACCTAGTATTTTGCTATCTGCTGCTTCCTGGAACCAAAAACTGCCCCAGTTTACCCTCTACCCTTTAGTTTGTCTTAAAAGCTTCTCAAGTATCATCAGAGTGGCCATCTAGATGAAATCACCACATAACTAGGGAATTATTCATCTTCTCAGGGGACACAAAGGCACTTGATGATGATCACTTTTACAATGCTTGGACTGTGGTACTTGTGAAGCTAAAAATGTAGGACCACATTTCTGTATGGCTAAATATTTTAAAGAAAAACTGTCATTATCAACCTTCCTTGTCCACTTCTGAAATGTGTTTTACTGATCTCAAGGAGGACCAGATTAAGGAGCTGGGACGGAGGGCAGAGACTTTTGTCTCTTTTGCTCACTGATGTATCCCGATGCTTGACATATATAGGCACCTGATAAATATTTGTTGAACAGACGGGTGACTCTTCTTCATGGATGAAGAATGTTGTATTTTATTGCTGATTATGTTACCTAGCTCAGGTTAATGTCACCTATATCTACAAAGAAAAATAATCCAGTTGCCCAAATGAAGTTATTTTATTCAGCACTGTCACAGCCCTAAATCATATTGATGCTAATTCAGACACCACAAGGCATAGCTCTGAAAAAACTGTTACACTGAAAAATAAATAGCCTGACAGATGAGCCACACAGGTTGGAGATTTCAGGAGAGCCCATCAGTTTCCTGTGCTGCTGATCTGGACTTGGCCTGAAACTTCCTGGGGTCATGACTCATGTCAGTTTGCAAAGCCATAGAGCACAATGAGAAATAGACCCAGTTACTGAACCTCTTTGTGACCTATGGGACATATATCACCCACCAGGATTTTAGGGCTCTGAAGTTTCTGGGGAAAATGCTATACCAGTTGTAATACATATTGCTGCCTGGTAGGGACCTATATAACTGTGTTGAGTCTAACTCACCCCACCAACCCTACTACCAGAGTCCATTTAAGACATGTGTGTCTCATATAACTATCAAAATCCGTATTACCTCAAAAAATCTTTTTTTTTCCTTGATTTCACCCTTCCATTAGTGAAACACATGGTGTCAACAAAAATTTTGAAACAAAAAATAATCTAGTCATTAAAGGGTTAAACAGTTTCTGAGATCTGCTTTTATAGCTCCTGGTTTCTCAAGTTCCAACCATGGGAAAAGTTCAGGTGGTTTGGGGTTTGGTGGCACCAATCCTGTGGAGTTCGAGTTCACTCCTAGTTACATCAACTGCAAGGCTTCCTCTGCAGGTCCCCCCAAGTGGCTAAAGAGAGAGGTGAGACATTTTGTGAACAGCCAATGGCTGTTTTAAGTAATAGGGGTCTGAAGGTATGGACTTGTAATAACTCATTTTTAAAAATAGTAACCAGGATGGCAATAATGCTGGCACAACATGAAAAATGTCATCAATGTCCCTGAGCTGTAAATGGGGAAGTTATTATGTTGGCAAATGTCTTGCTGTATATGTTTTCACCACAATAGAAGATAAAAAATTTTTTTTTTAATTAATAAAAATAGTAACCATAAAGCTTACCCTCCTTTGGGACACTCTCATGTCACAATCTTAAAAGAGACCCACCTCTCAACAGAGATGGCCTCAAACTTACTGATCTGGATCATAAACTTTTTTTTTTTTTTTTTTTGGAGGAGTTGGATAATGGTTACAATTTTGGGAAATAACTTCTGATCCCTGAATTCCCACCCACTCCCCAGACAGGAAATCAGCTGACATTGGGAATTATTTGATTCCAAAGAGATACTCTGAAAAAGAAATGAGTATCTGTTAAGAGTGGTGGTGGTGGTGGTGATTTGTTGAATGAAAACAACTACACCCACTCCTCACTTACTGACATGGTTAGGTTCCAAAGACCAGGTTGTTATGGGAAAATCACCATTATGTGAAAATGGTGGGTAACTACATCAGATCACAAAATGAAGGATGCCTGTATCATTACATAACTGTCAAACTTCACCATTACATAATGGCCAAATTACATCATTACATAACTGCCAAACCACTGAGAATTATGGCCCAGCCAAGTTGACATGTAACCTTAACCATCACGACCAGTTATCCTTACCTTGCACCTCAGTGTTTACTATTGCCAGAGGTAAGTTGTTAATGCAAAAAATAATCAAATAGTAGATTTCTTATTATGATGGTAAATTTGAAATGTCAGATGACTAGACAGTCAATAAATGAGGGGTAGGTATAATGCTTCTGTACTGTATTACTTGCTATTACAGTCTTTTTTATCTTGCCTCTTCCCCTTGACTTTTTTTCCTTGTCTCACAAACATCAACATTACATGTGTGGAATGATGTATGCAAGAACTGGTGCTGCGTATGCTCCAAGGTTACCAGGTGAAACAAAATGATGTTCTTCATTTCCCCCCTAAAGTTCTCTTTTATTGTAATCTCTTCAGCAATTAGATTTAACCAGGGACTTACTTAAAGTTATTAAAAAGAATCACAAATACAACATCATTGGTAACTCACAAGTGTGATGTCCTTACAGAAGAGATGGTACTAAACTCTTAGGTAAGATTAGGAAATACAAGCCAGTGGAAGGACCTATTCCTGGACTTTCTTAGCCTTCCCTCCAGTAAATGCTTTCTTTTCCAAATTTTCCAAAAAAGTAGCTCACCCAAGAGTTTACTTTTTGATCCCCAGAATGTATTATTATAGAATCTAAGTGTCACTTTGGCCCTGCTTTCATCTCACTTAACCCCAGGCATTTCAGGCTCCTATGACTCATTTCTGATCCTTATTTAAATATCTTACTAGCCACACTCACACACAGGCAATCCACATAAACAAACTTATTTTCATGTAGCACACTTATTTCTTGTTCTATACAAAATATGAAACAATTTAGATTAATTACTGGAAAACTTAAGCTAACAAGTTGAAAAAGAATGAGTATATGTGCTTCCTCAATGGTATGGCTATAAGTTCCACAGTATGTCTAATTACAGTAGTGACTTTCCAAATCCTCTCAATAGTCATTAAACTTAGGCAGATACATTTTGTGGAAAGGTGAAACATCTACTTACTGTGCTTCCTCAGAAGACTCTTGTTTTATTTTTAATGTTCTCTTTGTAACAGGTATTTCATCTGAAAAGCAAAGTTTTTTAAACAAATTATATTTTCCTGCACAGTGGCACATATATTTATATAGATAAAAAGCTATGTTTAATTATTTTTGAATGCCTGACTTTAATTCTAGTGACTGTCAAACACCAGATTTATAAATATATTATATAATGAGATACATACATTTATATGCAAGATCAGAAACTAGCTCTGCATGTATAAAATTATTCAAGGTCACTAGTGGATTTCTGGCAAGAAGCTTAAGGCTTAATTTCACTGCAAACATGATTTTAAAAGAACAAGAATGAAAATAATTCTGTTCACCTTAGATTTTCTATGTAGGTTCTGCAGAGCAATTATTCCTTCAACATCAGGATAAACATTCTGCCCACCTATCATGTAATTTTTTTCAAGAGTTTAGGTGACTTAAATTTCTGGGGCAAAACCAGAATTATGGGATGCCAAAGTAATTCAGACTCTAATACTGTTTTGAAATTAAAAGTAGTGCTCAATTAGCATCTACCCTTTTTATTCTATAACATCATGTTACTCTTAAAGTTTTATAACCTCTTTCTCTTAATATTTGAGATACATTTTAAAACAGTATTCTTAAGAAATATATTTACATTTCCTTTCTGTCTTGGATTAGCATTTCTCTATCATCAGGAATTCTGTGAAATAGTATCCATGGACTTTTATCTTAAGCAAGGGAAGCACATTTTCACTGCCAATTCTACAAAGACTTCCCAGGAAGTTGCCTGGGTACCCAATGGATTTAAGAACACTGACTTAACATAAATGAGCACTCATCACCCAATTTTCTGTTAATGTACAATGGCTACAGAAGAAACTTGATTGCTACTTCCAAATTATGAAAATCAAAATTGGAGCATTTAATGTAAAAAGAAACTAACCAACCAAAAAAATAATTGGCCTCTAAATTAGGCCACAAACAGTTTTATTTTTCATTTTTAATGCCTCTGAATGTGTATGGAGCTCTGGCAGCGTAGTGCCTAAGGCATCTGACTGCTAACCAGAAGGCTGGCAGTTCAAACCCACCAGCCACTCCTCGGAAGGAAGGTTAGGCAATCTACTTCCGTAGCTTCCATAGCTGACACTGCCTCGGAAACCCAAGGAGGGTTCACTATGAGTCAGGTCCGACTCCATGGCACATAACAACAACGACATGAACTTGTATAAATCACCCCAGCTACAGTTGGGATGGGCTCAGTGAAGAAGTCTGATGAAGTATGATCCCTGACATAGTTCAAACATCAGCTCTTTTCAAGATAAACAGAGGCTTCTCCTCATTATCTGTTCAGACTGAAGTCTGGTAGGGGCCTTTTCCGAATCACAAATAGAAAAGAATTTGGAATAAAGGAAAAGATACAGTTAAATCTATAAACTGTTGGGACAAGAGTCAATAATCTCAGCAATGAGATGCAGGATATTTAGAACTGCACAGGATTCTACTTCTCAAGAGCTTCCTTGTATACAGTTCAGATTAAGAATCTGGCAGTTTAAGGCTATACCAAAGATGCCCACAGTGCCCCAAATACACGAGTTATATGCCTTGGGCTGACAGTGGGAATGGTATCAGAAGATAAGTACCAGTGTGCATATAAAGATAGGTATATGTATCCATTATTATTATAAATATTGGCTTTCTTACCCAATTCCTGATCTGTTGGATAGCCATGGAGATCCTGACTGTGGTTTCCCCAGTCCTCCTGTGAATACTCCTCCATAGTGCTGCCATCTGACTCCAGCTCCTGGTACAAGCCACTACTGTTAATAAGTACAGGCTGGCAGGGCTGAGCATCCCATCCTCCCTGACCAAACACCTGTTCCAACTGTTCAAATGTGTAACTGCTCTTTCTTTTCCCAACACCATGTTCTTTCACCCGACTGTAACACCTGCGAAGGGTCTAAGACACAAAGTCTTTTGTTATTCCTTTAAAGCTGTACTTCCTCTTCCAGGTATGGACCACAGATATTAATTACTATTAGACAGACACAGACAGACAAACATAGACACATTGTTACAGGAATGCTAGATTTCAAATTCATTATTATATTAGAAAAAAATACTAATTTAGCATTTACTCAAACATGTTATAATTCAAACAATTATTTTGCAGTTAATTATCCATTAAACAACAAGAAACATTACAACATTATTGCAGGTAACCCATATGCATATTTTTATACCCCCACCCCCATTTAAAAAGAATAAGAAGGGGGGGAAAAAAAACAAGAAATACCAGCCAGCCAATAGGATGCACACCTGCCACAGAAGAGTGAGAGCTGCTGTTGTGCCCAGAATTTGGAAAAAGTGAGGGAAGAGAGGACAGAAAGAAGAATTCCCCAAAGCAAAGAATATAACCTTCCTTATTCTTAAGAAGGAATACAGGACAAAAACAATTGCCTAAACCAATTAGCTAGTAAAACATATTACTCACAGTCTGTATTCCTTACTAATTCAGCCTTTCTTTGGGAAAGCTGCTAAAATTTAAAAGAAAGGTCAAATCTAGAATGCTACAAATTCCTAGTCTCAAATACCTATGATCAAGAAACAGTACACTAATACCTATGCCTAAAAATTAACCAATAATCTACCAACTCAAACGGACAGCTACTCAAACCAACAAATGAGGCCAGTAATTTCTTCTTGGAGGGAGAAAAATGAGGGACAAGGACGTTATTTCACTTCTTTTATTGCCACCAGGCACACGGCAAATATCATTATGCAAGTCCACAGATAAAACCCAGATAATTTTATTACCTTGTACAACCCTTCAATTTTCTTCATATTCTTTATCTCTAATACATACTTCTGATTATTAGTCCAGTTTCCTGAGTTGAATGGTATCTTATATTTCAAAAGATAAACCAAGGACTTAGTTTAGCTTCCAAATTTAGTTTAGCTACATTCATGGTCTCTTTCTCATCTCAGCCTCCCTTTGTTTTTTTCTAATCTCCTTTCTACTTTACTGTTTTTTATTCTAAGAGTTTCTTGAGACAAGACCCCTTTTCCCTGGTGTCTCCTCCCAAATACTTTATTACTCAACTATGTAAAATGATTTCACTTCAGACTTAAGTTATAGGCATTAGCCAGGCTATGAATTTCTTCTAAGTGTGATAGTACCTTTCATGAGCCAATAATCACCTATTCTAGCCAAAATAAAACAAGTCTCAATAATCTTCATTAAGCCTCCATGAATGTTCTATACAAACTACAATAAGACACTGTCCAATATTTTGCAAATCTCTCCCAAGGCCAGAAATCCAGGCAGACAAAAGGAATTTTAAAAAGTATGTCTCATACAATGATCGTCCTTACACATAAGCAGAGTAACGATTGGTCACCCCACTCTAATACCAGCCAGCCTTCCTCTGTGTAAACACCTGCTTCATCTTCTCTTTTCTTGAGATCTCCTCTGGTGCCTCAAGCGAGGGTTTAAAGAACTGAGGTTTCTTTAGAAAAATGTTCCTTCTTATTCTTTGTAAAAGACAGTCACAGATGCATAACACAAAACTTTCCAGAACAAATTGGAAATAAGAACTTGGGAAAAGTGTGTTATGGGCAAACCTTCCAATGGAAGCAAATGCCTGCAGATCTTACTTGACTTTCAACATGCTCCCTTTTCCCAGTGCCCTCTGCCCTTCTTGCAGGGATTGGAATTTGAATTGCAAACATCTCCTCCAAATTATTTTTATCTTACAATGTCTAGTTTCTGCCTGCAAGAACACCCCAACCACTCTTTCCAATTCCTCCAAGGACCATAAACAGAGAGTCCCAACCATGCTCCTGTCACCCTTCCAAGGCCATATATGGAGATGGAAACCATGCCACTGCTCACCACTTACTAGCTGCCTAGAGAAAAGCATTCCACACACAAAAGAGCCCAGTTGGCTCCGTCACTGAGGGTAATTTCAGAAGTAAACAAATAAAACTAATGTTCTTTGAAGAAAGGTGTTTTCGGAAACACTGTATTATCAGGAAGTGACATCAAAACAAAACAAAAACACAAACTCCCTGCCACTCTGGCTCATAGCAACCCCCACTGGGTTTCTGAGGCTGTAAATCTTTGCAGAAGTAGATCGTTCCATCTTCCTTCCACAGAGGGGGTGGTGGGTTTGAACTGCTGACCTTCTGGTTAGCAGCCAAGTGACATAGGCACAGGCAAAGCCACCAATCTTTGACAGCATGCATGGTAAGAAGTCACAAAAAAAGAGACTCTTACTTTTTCTGAAACCACCAAATTGAGCTTCACATATCACCTGGCTTATGTAACTGTGGATGAGGAAACTAGCAATATTTAATAGTTATAGATATGTGGAAAAACAGTCAGGTGATTTACTTTATATTTCATTAAAAAAAAAAAAAAGCTAACAGATCTTGCCATCTCTTACTTCACAGTGTATTTTTATAATACTATCTTATATTGTAATATGTTTATATGTAAAAGATCTATTAGGTATCTGAAGAAAAGACATTTGGTTAACTTCTAGATCCACATAACAGGAATCTGATGTATTCAAATGATGTTAAAAAGATTTCCAAGTTGATTTTAATTCTCTCAAGATTTAAATATACACAAAAGGTACCTTCTGGGTTCAGTAAAGACCACAGATCCAAGGAGAAAGCATTTAAATAGGATATATCAACTAAGATAGGGGAAAAAAAAACCTCAAATATTAGCTGCTACTACAGTAAACACTGAGATTTAGTTAAACATGAGGGAGTTCAGGAATGGATAAAAAGCACCTATTGAGACCTTCCAGTTCTTTTCATCCATAATAAATAAGAAAATGTTACATTTTTCATACTCTAAATGATTACGCAAAGCATAAAATTACAAGATTATGTCAACAGTCCTAAATAAAACAACTTTAAAAAATGCTTCTAAATCTGAGATTAAAAATAATGCTCCAGAATCTAGGAAAAACAAACTCTTACCTCCCCTTTGCAGATAGCTATACCAAACTCAGCAAGAACCTCAATTTGACTTTCTTGGAGAACTATGTCCTATTCAACACAAAGCCTTACTACTCTTCCATCTCCCTTTACTTCACTCATTTTAGAAATTTATAGTACATAAGCTGATTTTTTTTTTCAATTAAGAACTCAGAATGAGAAAGAATATGCTTAAAATTACTAAAGACCATCCTATCCACAATTAGGAACAATAATACTTTCCTTATTGTTAGAAATCTCCATGGTAAATTGGTATTATCTTATCTTCTCCTTCCTAGGGTAAGAGCTGTGAGGTATACATGTTGTGAAGGAGGTCAGAGGGACAGAGGTCAGGAGGAGTCCAGAAAATCTGGATGGAACAACTAAAGTAGAGGTAACAACTTGATCAGGTGGCCAAAACAGAGGAGTTCATGGGTATTACATCTGAAAGAAATGCCAGGTGAATGCTTACTAAATTCACCATGCCATGTATTTAATGACTACAAAAGGAAAGGAATCAGAGAAAAGATTGGAAAGATGTCCCATCACCAAAGCAGGAAGAAAAATAAGATGGCTGAAAACTGACAATTTATAGGACAAAGTGAAAGTTTTGCAAAAAGATTACAGTGAAAGGAAATGAGAGAATAAAAGAATGACATTCATTGTGGATGAATGTAAGGGGAGTCTATGGGGGGGCAGGTAAACAAAGGTAGGAACTTTAGATTGGCAGGATTTGGGGTTTAACGGCAGCAATGCAGAGAAAGACCCAGGGTTACAGTACACGTAACATTAAATACAGTGCACAATGCAGCTATCTTGCCAAAGTAAGTATATCCAGTATTGGGTTGTATAAGCAGAGGAATCACATGTAAGCTATGAAGGTGGCTCTTCCTCTCTATTCAGCACCGGTGAGGCCACAGCTGGAGCACAGCATTCAGTTCTGGGCATCGAACCAGCTACAAGAGAGGGAAATTGTAGAGTTCAGAAAAGGGCAAATAAAATAATGAAAGGCTTGGAAAATAAGATCTCTTAAGTAGGGCCAGTGGTTTCATCAAAGCCCTTCCTGACATTATATAAGCTGATTTTGGAATGAAAATAAAAGGTTTCTTTTGCTTCAATGTCCTCCAATCCCTCCTACTTTCAGGAAGAGAGAAGAATTGAATTCTTCCCAGCTATGGCAAGGTAGAAACTAAAGTAAATAAATCATAAGGGCATATGCCACCAATTCCGCTAATGACTCAATAATTTTCTCAAAATTTGCCCCATTTCATACAATCAAAAAATAATCACCATGACAAAACCACTGCTCTAACAGAACTAACAATAAGTAGAACAGTATATAACAGGAAGAACAGAAATAAGGCATAACAGCTATATAAATGTGTTGTTTAGAAAACATTGGCACAATCAGTCTAAGATGTCACATGAGAAATACAGTCAAACTGCAGGGAAGACAGCTTAGTTATAATAGCAGGAAACAATGTTACAAGAAAAAACAAGCAGTGAAACAGATTTTCAAATGTAGTCAAACTGGCCATACTAGAAATGAATTACAGTTTATCTTAACCCTCTGCCAACTAAACATGATTAATTTGAGATTCCTATTACCCAAATTATTAAATAAAGAATACCTTTATTTGTGATGAAAAAAAAAAAAAAAGCCTTAAAAATAACATCTTTGTTCTCATAGGGAGACAGGGAACTTACACTAGAAATAAATCTCCTGTGACCGATTTTCTTATAAAAGTTTAAAAACAGTACCTCAGACTAAACCAGCAAGACTTTGCAAATGAGATCTTTCTTTTTTCTTTAAAGAGGAAGCTAAAGTTATTGCTTTATTTTAACTCTTATGACTAGGTTCATAATTCATCAATTGTAGCAACAAAACAAATAATACCCAGTTTATTTCTGTATTTTAAGAAAGACTCAAAACTTCTTTTATTGCCTGTATTTTCTTACTGTGAGCACAAAGGTAGGAGAGAAAAAACTTTAAATAGCAGACATATATAAACATGCCCACTCCTCATTTATTGACATGGGTATTAGGTTCCAAAGATCAGGTCGTTATGTGAAAATCTACGTTATATAAAAATGGAGGGGTATTTTTTTTTTTCCTGTTTTTAGACATCCATTTGTCTGATTTTTTTTTTATTTAGAAAACGTGGTCATAGAAATAATAACAGCTAAGATTTAACTGATGTGCTTGCTCATCACGGTGACGAGTTCAGTTTTGGATTATTCCTCTGCAGAGAAGGAAGCTTAGAGGAGACAAAGCTGGGCTGCGTGACTGAAGGGCCCATGGCTTAACCATTTCACCCTCTTCCTGTTCTGGGTCAGAGCTTCCCTTGAGAAGCAGCCACCAGGGCTCCACTCCCACCCCTGTAAGATCTGCATTCACAATCCTGGAGTTCTGCTCGGTCCCCGTCACTAAGGCAGAAGCTTCAGGACCTGTTCAGCTCATTTTGGGATGTCATTAAATCCACAGGCATTTCTTCCAAATACCCTCTTTCTTTCTTCCATTTTTACCCCACAACAATTTTGGGCTGTAAGGCCTCAGACTGCAGAGGAGTGGGGAACCCAGATCAGACACTGCTAGCTGGCTTTGTGCTGCCTGTGCATCCACAGGGAGCCCACATAGCCACAGGCCATGCAAAAGGCTGACCTTGCCCAGCAGCTGAACACAGATCTCCCCAACACACACACCACAGGAGGAAGTGGAAGGTATGGGGCACTACAGCCCAGCTTCCGAGAGGCCAGCTGGAGGCCCTCCTCTAGCAAGGGGATGCTCCACAGACATTGTCACCGTGCTCGCAGCATCATTAATGTACAAAATAGCCAGATAGTCAATTGTTTACTATTGTTGGAAATGTGAAATGTTGGTAAGAGAGAATCAATAAGTGAGGAGTAGGTACAAACATTTCTGCACACAGCAAGAGGTATAAGGATATAATATAAATTACCACATATATCTTTTGACACAGAGTTGTAACTAAAGATTAGAAGTCACCTACAGCAAAATTCCCCTGGGACCAGCAGAACTCTTACTACCTATTGTCTTTAGTTTTCTGTACATTACTATCTAGCAAACTGACTTGTCAATCACTTAAATTCTTGAAAAAACAACAAGTACCAAAACAAAAAAAACCCCAGCAAACTAACTTTATACTCCCCCAATTCTTTGTGCTTTGGCAAGTTATTTTTTTCCCTTAAATCTGTTGCTTTTGTTTTCCCTCTCCAGAGCAGAGGTTCTTAACCTTTTTGGGTTATGGATCCTTTTGGATGCCTGATGGAAACTATAGTTTCCCTCCCCAGAAAAATGCAAACATACACAAACTTTTCTACATAATTGCAAGGGGTGCATGGACTCACTAAAAAGCCCATACAAGAACCTCAGGCTAAAAAACTCTGCTTACCCTATGTAATTAGTATTTTCTTCCATAAAAGAATGTAACATGTTGGTAAGCAGTCTGATATGTTAGTCAGAAACCCTAAAATAAGACTTAATTAATGCCTTAAGCTTTTTAAGAGTCTAAAGATTGGGACAACTGGTTTAAATATAATTTATCCAGTATGCTCAGTATCCTGCTCATTTAAATAAGAGTATTAATATTTCTTTTAAGAGTTATATGGACAAATTCCCATCTCTTGAGAGAAACAATTTCTATCAGTAAAATTATATAATGATATCAATTTACTCTTCACAAGAAATACAGCACTTTTTCCCACCTGTGGGCAAGAAATCTTCTTCTGAAGTGGCAATTAAGTAATATTAAAAGATTTGTTAGGCTGATTATTTTGTTCCAATTGTATCACAAAACTCTTGATCATTCATTATCTGATTGATTTATCAATATATATACTAGATAAATTACCTATGGTAACACCTTAAAACAAGGAAATTCATAAATCCAGAAAAAAAGATAGAAAATTAAGTTTTGACTATCTTCCTTCATAATCACAATGACTAAGCTTTAACATCCTTACTTTTGAACACTGCAAAAATGACTATTAATCCTAATGACTAACGGGATTCAAAGAATAGTAATGCCATTTCAATCTTTAACCCAGTGGGATCAAAGTCTGACCTATACTCCAATGAAACTGTTCGTATTACAGTAATCTTAGTTTTCTTTTCTTAGTTACTAAGAAGAATGATCCTCAAACTTTACCCTTCACTCATCTAATTTTTCTGCAGTATTTGATACTATTCATCACCTATCCATATAACGATCCTGGACAAATTTCTATTTAATAATACTTTCTGTATTATATTGATCTACAAGGAGTAGGTAGAGGTACCCAAGGCGCTAATTACAAACCCAGGTTTTAACTTCCAAAACGCTATAAAAGTTTTGATTGGAAAAGAGCCTTAGAGATCTAGTCCAACTTCCTCATTCAGTAAATGAGGAACGAGGCCCAAAGACAGACAAGTATTCTTCGAAAAGGATATGGCATATGAAAAGTACCAAATGCTACTCATAAATTTTTAATGTTTCCTAAGAGAGCTATTCAACTAGATTGTAAGCTCAATGAAGTAGGGATTTTGTCTGCATTATTCACCTGTTCCCCTGGGCCTAGAATAGTGCCTATCACATAAAGATTTTCAATATATATTTACTAAATAAATGAATTAAAAATAATTTTTAAAGTAGTTAATCACCAGCAAAGGGGAGAAACTTTTCCTTAGTGAACAAAATAATGTGATTCATTGTTTAACCACAATAGTGGATTATATTTAGAAAATCAATAAATCAAAGTAGGTAGGGGCTACTGAAGTCTTTTGAAAAAAGGAAAAGCAGAAAAGAGTATACAATATACAGCTATAATTAGCAAAGCAAATACATTCCTTTGTAACAAATGAGGACTGAATACAGTGGGAAAGACTTTTAAAAATATCTGTCATTCTTGTTTTATTTTCCTTTGGGACAAGGAAGGGTCACCTCCCAAAGGGAGCACTGAAGTCCTGTCCAAAATTTGTTATTTCTTATACTTTACAAATTAAGTAAGAAAAATATTCAAGAACATAAGGTAACTCTGTCAAGATAGAAAAGAAAAAAGACTCAATCGCTTCCTGGATTTTAAAAAGGTCAAACAGAAGAATGACCACCAGAAATAGAGATCTTACCTCTCAGGAGCCTCAGTCTTTGTAGGGAACTGTCCAGGGTTGCCTCCTATCAGCTGCAGCTCATTTTGAATCTGGCTATCAGTGACTCACTCACTTTGTTTAAACTGGTCTGTGTCTTCATGAGGGAGAGATTCTTGCATACAAAATATAATCCAGGAAGTTCTGATTCTCAACAAATATCAACTCCTAAGTTTTTTAGGTTCCTTCACACTAGCTGCTGAGGGTCTTATGCATTCAAATTATGAAGAAAAAACCCTCAAGAAGGACAATACTAATTGTCAAAAATCAACATCTTCTATTACTCAAGGAATTAAGCATTCATGTGACCTAAAACTTTTAACCATACACTATATGTATTCCATATGAACACTCATGCAATTATAGAGCAACACTCTATAAAAGCCATGCCTAGTATGATATTCACATTTACGGGCTTCTTTGGGATATGAAAATCCTTCCAGACATGGAATCCTCAAGTGCTTCTCTATTTAGAACAAAGTAAGTAAAAGGGAAAAATTAAATTTAGGGTATACTGAACTGCTTAACTATTTCAGACTTCAGACATAAGCAGCAATAGTTAAATTGACTTCACCAAAGATAGGCAGATAACACTATTTATCTAGAACTTCTTTCCCACCTGGAAGAAAAAAAATCAATTGCTGGGAAAGAACTGACTTGGATTAGAGGTTATTTTCATCCTACCTCCTACAACACTTCTGAAGTTGCTATGTCAAGCATCTCTGTCGAATCTTTTCTCTGTACCGCACATCCTGGACACCAACCACCTCAAAGTGGTATTCGAATGACATTAAAAACGTGATATCTAAAAAACACATTCAAGATAATTACCCAAAATACTTCTAGCATAACAGGGGAGACCAATTAATCTTTAAAGGCCTGCCATGCAAACATTCTCCATTATGAACTCACTGTTCCACAATCAGCCATATCTAAGTATTAAAGTACACACACACACAAAATTACCAAAAAACTTCACACAGCTTTATCACAACAATATTGTACTGTTTCCCAAATGCAAAAGAACCTTCTATTCACAAGATCAAAGTTTAAAGGGGAACCTGTCCAGACCAGGTCTATCCCCCTGAAAGAATAGGTCACTTGATTCTGAATTTTCATATATTGACCACGTGAGTTAGTCAGTCAGTTACTATCTACTAAAAACTACCATCTAGACTACAAAGATAACCAATAATATGGATTTTTTTCCATCCATAAATTTTATGTGATTGTAAAAGAAAGAGAATAATCCTGACATCCAGATAAAAATCATTTATAACTAAAGTTATCAAAAATCTTCCATTATGATATCTGGGTATAAGCATTAAGTCAAGATTCAGTCAATTGTGAATATGTAAAGACTGAATTAGTCTAAAAAGTCATTTTGCATTTATACTGTATAAATCACAGGTCACAAATGCATGAAAAGAACATACCCACATACTCTAACAAGTATCTCTTTCATGAAAGACTTTAAAGTACGCATTTTAAGCTTATCTTAAGCATCCGTCCTTTCGCGACCTGTACTTATTTTTGGACATTCAGACAACCGTAATACTTTTTATAGCTAAATTTGTGGAATTTTATAATTACATTCTTAGCTTTATAAGGTTTTAGAAAAATGGACATATGACTAAAGTCTTGGTGCCTTCTATAAAAATCAAACATTGCCTGCTATGTAGTTCAACATCCTATGTAATGAAGGTATAAAACCTAACTACCATTTCCTGAGTGCCCACTGTGCACTCAGATTTGTGCTGAGCAGTTTACATTTATTATTCCTAATGATTACAATAAAGCTAAAAGGCAATATCCCAGGAGACAGACTCTGAGGAGACTGTGCAGGAGGTTTACTGGGGAGGGCTCCTGGGAACACCACCCGTGAAGATTGAGGAAAGCCTGACCATGCAGAGAAAGAAGCTGAACTAACACATAGTTGCAACAGAGGTCTCAGATGATCCCAAACCGAGGTACAGAACTTGGGTGATCCTTCAGAGTTGTCCTGAATCTGGGCAAGGAGCCTGGACCTTTGTATTTCAGTACTGACCAGTCACTGGATTTAGGTTCCTTTGGAGAGAAAACCTACCTAACCTTGAGTGAGGCAGCTCCCTTTGGCAAAGAGAAATTCCTAAGGGGAGTTCAACCACTGCCATCAGCAGCCAGGGCCCCAGCTGGCGGGGAGGACTAATGCCTCACTGCTGGAGGACGGATCTGAGCAGCACATCATATATACTGAGAGACATACTGTGCATCCTCATTTTATAGGTAAGAAAACTAAGGGAAAGGTAAGAGCTTTCCCAAGGTCACCATCAGAGTGTCTTTAACACAACTACCTTTTGAAAACTAAAAAGTTTTCAAAACTAGGAACCAGTATCCTTCTCTTCAGCAGACACTGAAAATGATATAAAGTCACTGTATTTTCCATTTTGCCATAGTTGCCAGGAAGTGCATACCTCATTTTAATATTTAGCTGAAGTAACCATATTTACTTAGGAACTGCTATACTCCTTGCATTCTAATTTTCTGATCCTTTATTTAGTTGGGAGCTCTGGTGGTGTAGTGCCTAAGGCATTTGACTGCTAACCAGAAGGCTGGCAGTTCAAACCACCAGCCACTTCTCGGAAGGAAGGTTGGGCAATCTACTTCCGTAGAGACTCTGCCTCAGCAACCCCAGGAGAGGTCGCTATGAGTCGGAGACGACTTGAGAGCACACAAGAACATATTTAGCTTTCTCAATATGCATATATCTTTTTTTATATATATTACACATTACAAAATAGTCCATTTCATCTCCTTTATCTCCAAGGAGATGAGTACCCTAACCATCCTTCTTCAGGCATTAGGTAAACAATGGCAGGCATAAGGTAATGGGAGTTCCATGGCTCTCTTTGGTTAAGTCTTATCCTTGCCTTCTTTTACTGTCAAAAAGTAATTCTACACTCTAAATGTTTCGCCTGCTATAAACCAAACCCTCTGCCATCGAATCAGTTCCAACTCACAGCGACCCTGTAGGAGAGAGAACTAACTGCCCCATATGGTTTCCAAGGTGAAATCTTTAGGGAAGCCAACTGCCTCATCTTTCGCCTGTGGAATGGCTGTTGGGTTTGAACTGAGGACCTTTTGGTTAGCAGTTGAGTGTCTTAATACTGCACCATCAAAGCTCCTTCTGTTATAATTCAAATTTACTTCCTTTAAGAGGAATCAGTAGTTCAATAAATGCCATCATTTACTGACTTGAACGAATGCCTGGATGAATCCTCTATAATAAATGCTTTATTACATTTCAACATGCTTTAAGTTCTTTAGAATTTCCAAATCAATGTTTCTAACTATGTCCATAATCTTACCAAAATGGTTGCCATGGAGTTGACTCTGACTCATGACAACCCCATGTATGTCAGAGTAGACCTATGCTTCAGAGGATTTCCAACAGCTGATTTTTCAGAAGTAGATCACCAAGCCTTTCTTCCTGGGTTCATAATCTTAGGGCACTATGAACCATCTGCAATGATTCTTAAATTCTGTGTTTTTATTTCAAAGAAACATGTATGATCATTTTGTGTCCAACTGGGTGTTGCGATGCAATTTTGGTATTACTTTTATGACTAAGTATGATCATAATGATGTCAAAGATATTATTTTAGTTGTCAAAATTCATAAAAGTGGGCTGATGATTAATAAGGAGGCAATATAACCAAGTGGTAAAAAGCACGGATTTTGGAGTTAGACTACTTAGTCGAGTTTCACCACCTGTTGGCTTTGTGACATTAAACAAATTAGTATCTCTGTGCCTCAATTTCTATTATCTGTAAAGTAGGGGTAGTAATGGTATTTCTGCCACAGGGTTGTTGTGAGAGTTAAGTAAGAAAATTTAAGTAGAAAATTTAAACAGACAGTATCTGCCTAATAGCTTGCATTTAGTAAATGCTATTGCTGTTGTCAGATAACCCTTGACCCATGGCAACTCCATGCACAATGGGATCAGATCATTGTGATCATAGGGTTTTCACTGGCTCATTTTCTTCAGTAGATTGCCCAGTTATTAGTCTTAGTCTGAAAACTCCACTGAAACCTGTTCAGCATCACAGCAACACACAAGCCTCCACTGACAGGTGGGTGGTGGCTACACCTGAGGTGCATTGCTTGGGAATTGAGCCCCATTTCCAGCATGGAAGGTAAGAATTCTACCACTGAACCACCACTGCCCTCTAGTAAATGTTGTTGTTGTTGTTGTTGTTATATGCCGTCGAGTTGGCCCCGACTCATAGCGACCCCTCCTTGGGTTTCCGAGGCAGTATCACTACAGAAGTAGGATTGCCCAACCTTCCTTCCAAGGAGTGGCTGGTTGTTTAATGTTAGCCATCATTATTATTATCATATAAATGATACAGTCATACCATATGGAAACCAAGGTATTTTATGAATAAAGGTTAGTTCAAGTAGAGAAAAGGAGTAACAGCACAGCATTATCACAAGGCACATGACAGGAATGTCATATACCAAAAAAACAAATCCACTGCCATCACATCGATTCCAACTCACAGCGACCCCATTGGGTTTCCAAGGCTGTAAATCTTTAAGGAAGTAGATTGCCTCATCTTCCTCCCGCTGAGCTGCTGGTGGGTTTGAACCACTAACCTTCTGGTTAGCAGCCAAATGCCTTACTCACCAGAGCTCCTTGGAATGACATACAGGAAAAACAAACTCAAAAGAAGCTGCACTACAGCAGGATATATCAGTAATGTTGGGAAAAATAAAGATGCTTACGCAAAACACTATCATTCAACATAAGAAACTTATGCTATTTTGATTTTTTTATTTTTAGTTTTATGAAGATGTTTTTTATTAACATGTGAGATCTGTAAGTAACATTGTTATGTAATCATTTTTATGACCATACATTATTCACATTTCAGAAATATCTGGCTATAACCTTATAATGTCATCGATTTTTTGTCCATAGTTTATAGATAAAAGCTAATCATTTAACCATTCTCAAAGATTTATGGTCTTGGCAAGAAGATGGTAACTAACACACTGCCACAGAAACCGGGGGGGGGGGGGCAGGAGGCGGGGAGCTGGAAGGGGAATCCTAACCACCCATCCAGAGTGAGAACGAAGCCTCACTCATAAAGCAACCTGTTTAAAAGAAGCAGGAGGTAGGCAAAACCCAGCATGAATAGAAACAAGTAATATGAATGACCCATATATTTTCTTAATTTTGGATATAACAAAAAAGCATGTAGACTTTTCATTCCTTTTTAGTGCTTGGAAATTTACTGGAATTAAAATAAGATGTCCCACCACTTCTTGAAAAACGACAAAATGTTTAAAGGATTATGTAGTTATGTTATGGTGAGGAAGTTAAAAATATTCCCTTTTATTTTGCCTCTTAATTTTGTAATGTGATTATATAACTTATGTTGTTGTTGTTATGTGCCGTCGAGTCGGCCCCGACTCATAGCGACCCCTCCTTGGGTTTCCGAGGCAGTATCACTACGGAAGTAGGATTGCCCAACCTTCCTTCCGAGGAGTGGCTGGTGGGTTTGAACCACCGGCCATCTGGTTAGCAGGCAAGTGTCTTAGCCACTATGCTACCAGAGCTCCCTATGAAGAAAAAATTATTTTATATTTTCCTAAAACTGGCACAAATCTGATCTTCCTAAGCCCAACTATTAATCATGTTTCCTAATATGCAAAGGTGGAAAGTTTTATGAGGGAAGGGACAGTACCTAGTTTTGGTCAAGACTTTCATTGTGTAGCTAAGTATAGTGCCTGGCTCAGTAACAGATGTTTACTCCCTAATGGCTGAATGAACACTAACAATGGAAGTACTTTACAGCAAAGTGGTACAAACCTCAAGTGACAACTAGAGATATACAAAAAGGAATAACAAAAAATCATATAAATTATTAATAAAGCAAATAACTTCTTGATCAACAATAAATGGTTTTTTATTTCTTATCAATAATGAAACATAGAGCTCAGATTTTCCAAGATTAATAATGCGGATATCAAGGAATAGCATATTTGAGGGTGTTTTTTTTCCCCCCTAATTGTGTTGATTCTGCTTTGAATTACATACTTTAAACATCATATTTTATACCAGAATGTACTTCTTTGAACCAACCTACTGTCATCAAGTCGACTCCTACTCATAGCAACCCTTTAGGACAAGGAACTACTCCATAGGGTTTCCAAGGCTGTAATCTTCATAGAAGCAAACTGCTTCATCTCTTTCCCATGGAGCGGTTGGTGAGTTTGAACTGCCAATCTTTTGGTGAGCAGCGTAATGCTTTAACCACTACACCACCACAGCTCCTTTAGTTCTTTGATGTATTCCCAGCACCTAAATCAATGCCAGGCATGCATCATCAATAAATTTTTGTTAAATTAACAAAGAGAACTTTCTTAAGATTGCATACAAGCAGATGAGAGATCAAATATAAAATCAAAGTATTTTGGACCTATCATTTTCTACTTTCTAAATCATAATAAACCAGCTCTTCTCATTGAGAGAAAATTATTTTCAGATGTTTTAAAAAATAATAAAAGCAGTTTTTGGTGGATATGAATTTGATTCTGGCTTTATTAGGATCAATTACAAACACAATTGGCTTATTTGAAAAATGAAGTTATATGAAGACATATAGTTGAGAAAACAATATTGCGTGTTTCAAAACTTCAGGCTATTACAACAAAGTAGTCTTACATAGGCTGAGAAAATGCAAGTAGAAAACATGTCTAAGTACACAGCTTCTACTCTATTGTATCAATTTAAATTGAACAAAGTATTATTTGGTAGTTCAAAATATGTCATGATGAATATAGCTAAGAACACACATATAAAAATAAAATGATGGCTGTAATTCCTAAAATGCCTGAGAATAAATACAAGTTTGTATTTCACTAAGCAGTAACAACATATCCTACTTAAGCGACAAAATAATATTCACTTGATTAGTGCCAACAAAAAAAATTCTCATTCACTCTCAAGGACTCTCAGCTACAAATAGGTTAAGAATTATACAGATTTAAATACAAGTCTTTTTCCAAAATACAAAATTCTTTCAATTATTCAGAACAGGGGGAAAGATTCAGAGTGGATTACAAACTTCAAAAAATCCGTGATATATGCATATGAGGCAAAAATCCATTAAGCGTTCATTTTAATCAAATGAAGTTTTTCCCATGGTAAGTAGAAAGCATAAGAACACATTGTATAACTTACATAGCAGGAATAAAATTAAAAAGTACCTAATCAATACCTCAAGGCTTGCTTACTTTGGCCACATCATCAGGAAAGACCATTGGTCAGAAAAGGGCATCCTGCTAAAGTGGAAGGTAAGCAAAACAAAGGAAACCCTCAAAATAGCCATACAAAAGACTCAAACATACCAACATATGTTTGAAGACAGCACAGGATCGAGGAATGTTTTGTTCTGTTTTACATAAGGTCACTATGAGCCAGAGTCGACTTGATGGCACCTAACAAAACCCACCAGCCACTCCTCGGAAGGAAGGTTGGGCAATCCTACTTCCGTAGTGATACTGCCTCGGAAACCCAAGGAGGGGTCGCTATGAGTCGGGGCCGACTCGACGGGACATAACAACAACAACAACAACAATAAATGACAGTCACTATGATCCTAACAATCAATTTTTTTAAATCTAAAGCTATTTATAGTATTGATCTGTTACTCTTGAATCTCAGGAAGATTCCTCCCATCCTATTTTGTTCTACTTTTTAAATATTACACAAATACAACATTCCATGGGGGGCTGCTTCAACACCAACCTAGCATACTTTAGAGTTGGCTTTATGACAATCAACATTTGAAATCTTGGCACTGAATTTCAG
Source organism: Orycteropus afer afer (assembly GCF_000298275.1). Lineage (NCBI taxonomy): Eukaryota > Metazoa > Chordata > Mammalia > Tubulidentata > Orycteropodidae > Orycteropus > Orycteropus afer. The sequence goes on along the minus strand of NW_006921912.1, from coordinate 2,276,373 downwards.
TTCTTACCCTCTGGTGAGGGAGCTCTGGCAGCGCTCTGGTAGCGTAGTGACTAAGGCACTTGACTGCTAACTAGAAGGCTGGCGGTTCAAATCCACCAGCCACCCCTCAGAAGGAAGATGGGGCAATCTACTTCCACAGTGATACTGCCTCGGAAACCCAAGGAGGGGTCAACTATGAGTTGGGTCTGACTCGACGGCATATAACAACAACACCCTCTGGTGAAAAAAGGTAATGTTCAGAAAAAGAGAGAAGAAAGAAAGAAGGACAATCAATCTTAAAGTTTGAGGAACAGATCAGAATCAAAGAGTCCGTGCAGAGCGTACCCTAGAGGCAACAATAATAACCCTGTTTTAGTTGGATCTCACTGGGATTTAGCAATCAAGCTTAAAAACTACCCCATGAAACTCTGTGATCTTGTGTGACTACAGCAAAGAATCCTCTGTGTAAATGAGAAGTAGAAAGTGAGCTGTGTCACAGGTTAAAATCTAAGAAATGCTGTAAATTAAAATTTTCAGATTCTTCAAACAGCTTCACAGTTTACATATATCTGAAATCTCTTCACTTCTCTCCATCTTTGTTGCCTCTACTTTATTTCACCTCTTGTCTAGATAATTGCAAAGCCTCTAAATGCTTGGTTCTTCCAGTATTGCCCCTTGCAACCCACTGTCCACACTGCAGCCAGGTTGTTGTTGTTGTTAAATCATTTAACAGCCAGGGACTGTTTCAAAATTTAAGACTAACCATGTCACCCCTGCTTAAAATCCTTTGATGATTAAGATAAAGTCCAAACTCCTTAGCATATCATCTGACCTCTTGTTTATGTCTCCAGTCTCGTTTCTTACCACTCTCTCTACCCTCCTCAGCCTCCACCCTCAAACCCAAGGTTCCAGGTACCTGGGACTACACAGATATGGAAACATTTCACCAGAGCACCTGGGGCCTTACCTGTGTCAAGGTAATGACACTTCTGGAGTTTCCGTAATACTCTAAAAGAACATAGTGACTGAAAAAGTCTGGATTTCACCTCAGTGGGATCTAATCCTCTTTTATCTACCTGTGGGTTATGGTCCATTAGTGGGTTGGGAAACCAATTTTAGTGGGTCGTATTCAGTATTTTAGAAAAAAAAATTAAATAGAACATACCAAAGTATATCACACATGTTTAAGTATTGTGCTATGTAGATTAAAAGAGTTAATAGTTGTAATGCACTTAGAACATGCATGGCACATAGTAAATGCTACCTAAGTGTTAGCTCTTATTATTATAAAAAACAAATCAGATGCTATCAAGTCAATTCAGAATCCATGGGGTTTTCAATGATGGGCTTTCTTCTGAAATGCCTCTGGGTGGACTCAAATTTCCAACCTTTTGGTTAACAGCTGAGCAGGTTAACTGTCAGACTCAGTTATACCTACATACTGTGTTATGTGAATACTAGGTCCCAGAGTAAAATATTTTTTTCTATCGTGGGTTGTGTGGTGGCGGTGGGGAAATGCACTGCTTCAGTTTTTCTTTCCAGTATATAAATTAATGAATGAGATGTTTAATGACTATTTGCACAACTGTAATTCAATGCTATAAAAAGGTGTTACTCATCAAAACATGTAAATGACTAAGAATTGGTGTATCCACTATAATGTTATCCCAAAACTGTCAGTTCCACCACCAACCATACTACCACCAACCACCTCCTAAGACACCTCCACAACATTTCATGTATTGCTTTTCAAACAAGAGACATGGCTTTCTAAATGTCTTATCATTTATCAAATTTCTGAAACAATTTTATTATCTGAATACTTCCAGTTTTAGATTCTTGGATAAAAATATCTCCAGGATCTACCACAGGACCTGGCACTGACTAAAAACCAACTGCCACTGAGTCAATTCAGACTCATAGTGACCATAAAGGACAGAGCAGAATTGTCCCACAGGGTTTCCAATCAAGGATATAAGTCTTTACAAAAGCAGACTGCCTCATTTTCTCTCCTGGAGCACCCGGTGGGTTCAAACTGCCCACCTTCTGGTTAGCAGCCAAATGTTTTAACTACTGTGCCACCAGAGTTCCTTACCTGGCACCCAAATATTTATTGGTAAATAAATGAAAAATCAGAGTTCTTACTTCATATTTAAATGGAAGCTTGTAATAAATCTGTCAGTTGAGCGTGGTGGAAGGGAATGGACAAGATCTCTAAATCCCTCCTCAGACATCTGAATCTTAGTCTTTCCCCTATAGAAACTTCCCAGTTTCTCTCCTGCCTTTCTAAAGGCAGTGGTTTCCAACTACCCAGTCCCACTGTATCTGCCAAGAAGGTTGTCAAAAAGATGTTCAGAATTCTAAAGCAGTGATCTTCAATTGAAGTATCCATATTATCTACAGACATGTGAAGACTTACAGGAGTCTTTTTAAGAATCGCATCCAAGAACAGGTTTAAGGGAAACAATTTCCAGGTCTTCAATTTCCATATTTAAACTTTTCATTGGTCACAATAGCCCTATGGACCCTTTACAAAAGAAAGACACATCTTCACCCATCACAAACCTTACTATCATATACTGCTCTAGGGTGTATGTAAAAACCTCCAAGGAGCCAAACAAAAGAATCAGAGATACTAATTTGGAAGCACCTCCTTTAATTTATTTAAGAATGTATTTAGGATAACAAAACTACTGTAAGAAAACAAACAAACTCACTGCCATCTCACAGGATCCCTTCTTAGGTTTCAGAGGCCCTATCTCTAGGGAAGTAGATTGCCTAATATTCCTTCTGAAGAGTGGCTTGGTGAGTTTGAACCACCAACCTTCTGGTTAGGAGTCAAATGTCTTAGGCACTAGGCCACCAAAGCTCTGAACAAAAGTACTTTAGGTTAGTGATACTGTCTCTTTTAAATGTCACTACAGTATTTCCTGATTGCTAAATTTTTCAATATACATTTGATAAAACATATAAACCAAAAAACCAAACGCACAGCTGTCAAGTCAGAACCAAATCATTCCAACTCCTCCTTGGGTTTCCGAAGTGGTATCACTACAGAAATAGATTGCCCAACCTTCCTTCTGAGGAGTGGCTGGTGGGTTTGAATCGCCAGCCTTCTGGTTAGCAGTCAAATGCCTTAGGCATTATGCCACCAGAGCTCCTAAACCAAATTCACTGCCATGGAGTTGCCTCCAACTCATAGTGACCCCTCCTTGGGTTTCCAAGGCGGTATCACTACAGAGTAGATTGCCCGATCTTCCTTCTGAGGAGTGGCTGGTGGGTTTGAACTTAAAGTGAAGGGCACAAAACAAGTTGAACACTCAGAATATGGAAGGAAACTCTGAGTGGCACATTTCTTGGAAATCCTTCAAAGATAATGCAGAAAGAAATTCCTGTTTGCAAACACAGAGAAAAGTCCTCAGAGACAGGCAGAGTACATTAAAATGCTCATACAGGGACAAAGGAGCTTTGGTGGCATAGTGCCTAAGCCATCTGACTGCTAACCAGAAGGCTGGCGGTTCAAACCCACCAGCAGTTCCACGGACGGAAGATTGGCAATCTATTTCCGCAGAAATTTACCACCTCAGAAACCCAAAGGGGATCCCTATGAGTCAGAATCAACTTGATGGCAGTAAGCTTTTTTTTTTTTTTTTTTTTTTACACAGGGACAAGGTATCTTTTTGGTTCTGAGTTATCTTTGCTCTGTTGGCTCTCACAAACAAATAACTGCCAAGGCTTGACAGCTAAAATGAAAGACCAAATCTAAGTATAAAAAATAGTAAAATGAAAGACCAAATCTACTGTGCTATGTGTTGTCTGCTAAAATACAAAGTCTGTTTCACAGATTATTATGATTACTGATGAATAAATCTAAGCAATAACCCTAGAAAATGAATCATTTTGTTTGCTAGGCATTAGACTTACTATCACTTTTATATCTGTCTGATGAGCAACCAGCACTGATGCAGCAGAGACAAGTCTTTGAGGCCATACAACCACCTTGCATATCATCTTGAGGCAGAGTTAGAAGTGCACATCTGTTTGAAAGACATAAAGCCAACAACTCTCAAGAGGCAAATTTTTGGAGAACACCCAAAAATATGGGACTTGGGAATGAGTTTTGTAGCGCATCAGATTAAGTGACTGAAGTGTGAATACAGCATCTGGCTCAGAGTGAAAGCTTTCATGAATTCCAAGTCTAGCTACATCTTTCAAACCTAAGTACCACTGTTGTTGTTGTTGTCGTTATTTGCCATTGAGTCGGCCCCGACTCATAGCGACCCCTCCTTGGGTTTCCGAGGCAGTATCACTACGGAAGTAGGAATGCCCAACCTTCCTTCCGAGGAGTACCACTAGGACCATGATAAAATCTCTCCCACCTTTGAAGTCATCATACTTATTCTATTGTACTCATACTATGTTTAATCAAGTATTACTTTGCCTTATCACTCCTTATGCTGTTTTATAGGAGCTCTGGTAGCACAGTGGCTCAGGCACTTGACTGCTAACCAGAAGGCTGGCGGTTCAAACCCACCAGCCACTCCTCAGAAGGAAGATGGGGCAATCTACTTCCGTAGTGATACTGCCTAGGAAACCCAAGGAGGGGTCGCTATGACTCGGGGCCGACTCGAAGGCACGTAACAACAACAACAACATGTTGTTTTATATAGCTTGTTAACTCTGATGTTGCATACAAACTCTTAAACTGAACTGTAAACTCTGAGACCACATACAGAATTACAGATTACAGTTCTTCTACTAATTCTCAAATCTAGCTGAGAGCCCTGCACAAAAAAGCACTCAAATATATGGCAAACATTAAAATGAAGAAAAGGCCCACAGAAAAGGAGAAAAGTAATGCAATTAATAGAAAACTACTTAGACTTGTTCATCTGACTCCAAATTATGCTAGAATTGTTAGCAGACCAATTTTCTTCTGGCACTCAAACAAAAAGTAGCAAAATGTCAGAAGCAAACAATCTGTATAGCAAGGCAATCTCAAACACTTCCATTTTATCCAAATGATTGAACAAATACTAATAAGAGGACATGTCAGACATTAAAGTGAAACTCTTTGCAGCAATAAACAAATGTTTATCTGGTTATAAATTAAAATTTTGTGTGTTGAGAAACATACACATTCATTCGGATAGTATTAAAAAATAGGACTTGAGTAGAAAAATCCAAGAGTTTATTGATTCGATGACAATATTTAGTTTTACAAAGGGGACTGAGGAACAGTCCAGAGAAGGTAGTTATTCAGGAAAGTGGTCAGGGAAGAGGCTGAGGTAGGACTCAGCTTTCTGATGCCTTAGCCTATGTTACAGATTTAATATGATGAGATGAAGGCTGCTACAGCAACACCTCGAGACTATTTGGTAAAGGGAAAGTTTTCAGGAATACTACTGAATCTCTTTCCCCCTTTTGAATATAGAAGAGATTTCTTCCTGAATTTTCATAATTAAATATTTCATAGGTATTTCAAATATATTAGACCACAAATGTAACGAACTCACATGGTGTTCCTGCTCTAACATTCACTTTACATTTACACAAGCTACATTATTGGTACCCAGTTTCTCATTGTCCACATTGTACAGCACTACTTTACCTTTATTTTGTAAAATTTAAAGCAAAAAAGATTACTAAATTTCTGTTTTTACAGTTTTCATCAACCCAATAAAGTGTAAGAGAACTCTGAATTACTTGTTCTAAACAGGCATTTCAAATACTAGGATCTAAGATTGTGTTTTCAGGGGTTTGAGATTCTCTGAGAATTCTTTTTGGCGTGTGTTTTCTATTTTCATCAACATAATCTGGGTTACATGGACCTCCACCTCATAATTGTTTAAGACTATGATTTCAGTGGCCACATTCACTTCTTCGCTTAAGATTACATTCATACTGAATCTCCTAAATGGTGAAAATTTCATTTTTAATGCCATATTTTTCAAACTATTCTAGATTTTAATATCCAAAACTTTTTCTAGCTTTATTTGGTAAATTTAATAAACATGTATATGTAGTCACTTGATATACAGTAGTGAATAAGACAGACCTGAAGCTGTCCTTATGAAGCTTATAATTCTAGTAAGAAAGACTAACATCATTAATGGAGAATTTGGATTCCTTAATTGAAGTCACTGAAGAAGTAGAGCAGGAAACTCTGGTGGCATAGTCAGTAAGGCATTTGGCTACTAACCAGATGGCTGGTGATTCAAAACCCACCAGCTGCTCAGTGGAAGATGAGGCAATCTACTTCCATAAAGGTTTAAAGCCTTGGAAACCCAACGGGGGTCATTATGAGTTGGAATCCCCTTTAGGGCAGTGGGTTTGGCGTCCCACCCCACCCCCGAAGCAGAGTATCTTTTTTTAAATAAAGCAGTTATCTGTCCTGCTTGTTAACTGCTACTGGTCATAGTAGTTTATAGTCAGATATTGTCTACATATTCTCAAAATAGTCTAAGAACTTGAGGTCACCTTGGCCTTATCTGTCTGGAGACAAGTAAATTGATCCGCCTCTTAAAATTCTTCAGAAAAGTCAAATCGCCTTTTCTTGTTTTAGGTTATTCTTCTCATAACTGGACAATGAGGCAATCCAAACAGATTACTCTGGTCATTTAAGAAGCAATTTTATGGAATGATTTATGTTACATAAGGTTTTATAAGCACACTTTTTCTCTCTGGTGGTGTAATTTCTATGGATAAAAATCAGTCAAGCTGAAACAAATGTTCATGGTACACATCTAAACTCAACAAAAATTCATAGATAAATGTTAAACAGCACAGTGCAAAAACTCTCCCAAAACTTTAAGAACTTGAATAAAGGAATGAAATTCAGAAAACAGTAGCTTATTACTGTCTATTAGCTACTATAATGACATCCTCATTAAAAATGGAGGAAGGGTGCATAGGAAGTCCCAAAGATATACGTAATCAAGTAAACTAATTTGATTTTGTATTTGAGAAGTGGGTACCAAATCTCTTGAACCATAGTTCCTCCTGCCCTAGTGTGGTGGATTCACAGAGACTTGACAGGACAAGTAGAACTGCCCAATGGGGTTTCCAAGGCTATAATCTTTAAGGAAGCAGATTACCACATCTTTCTCCCACAGAGCTACTGGTGGGTTCACCGTGCCAAGTGCTTTAACCACTGCACCACTGGAGTTTCCTGAATAGTAAGTTTGAAATATCCTAGTTTCTGGACCAAATTTTCTAAACAACAATGTCCCCAGATGAATACTACTAGAGCCAAGACCATACAAACTTTGGTGCAATATCTCTCTGCAAATAATACATACAAGAAAAACTCCTTTACTGTGACCGTGATTGTTCTTGTCAAAGTTCCCGAAGAAAGTGTCACCCTACCAGAAAGGAAGTACAAAGATACTATGAATAGGAACAGGAAGTTATTTTAGTGAAAATTAGAAGAATCCTTTCCAAAATCTAACTCTAGCAGACACTCTGTGATGAAGGAACTAGCTTAACTAAAATACAACTCCATATCTGCCAATAACACACATTTGAATGCCTAGATTACAAATCAGTAAAAAACCGCAAAATGGCCCCGACAGCTGGTAAAATTTCTAGCCCAAATCAAGCCTCCGCATTTAAACATTCAGATGTACAAGGAGAGCCAGATGCAACTGAGAGCTTTACTTGTCACCACATCCGGCACAATAACTCAGGCAAGGAAAAACTGGCTTTCAAGAAGGAATCTCATCAGAAACAGAGCAGGACCTCAAGCCAATCTAACTCTGGAAGCATCAATGCTACAAATTAAAGACCAACTCTCAGCTAGGGTACCTTTCATTGTGCCCACCAACTCCACGATGATAACACACAATCGGTCTGCAATCAACCCTTCACAGTTCTCCAAAGCATCTCAAAGTCTTACTCATCCTTCGTAGCTGAAGTTGGAAGCAGGGCGAATGACACAAAAGCCAATCGTCCGAAAGCGCTTTTCGTACAGCTCAGTCACCGTCACTCATTGAAAATTCCTAAACTAGGGGCTCACAACCCCCCTCTTCTGCCCTTCCTCAATCCCGCCCCAGGCCGGTAAGCCTCAGCCTGAAAGCCCCTCGGCTCGAACAAAGCGAGGGGCCCCGGCAGTGGGGAGCGAGAGGCGCAGGCAGCACCGGGACTGCAGCACAGCGCACAATGAGAAACTACCAACTTCAGAGCGCAGGAACATCGTCAATTGGCAAGAAAAAGGGGCGGCGGCAGGCACGCCCAACTTCAAACTCAGGAAACCTACGGGCTGGCGGCCATCTGGAAAAAAGCCCCTTTCCCAGGGAGAGAAGAAAAAGGCGGAGATGCGAATCGCCCCCCTGGGCCCCGGAGGGGGAGCCCTGTTCTCAGATCGGTCCCCGCCCCCGAGGCCCACTTCCCCGCCTTCTCTCTGCCTCTGGTTCGCTGCCCCAAGCCGGGCGGCCGGTTACCTTGATCCGCTCCCGGCACTGAGACGGGGTCCGCTCGTAGCCCAGCTCGGCCAGAGCCCGGGACACGCGCTCGTACATGGCTGGCCCGGGGGCCTTGCTGCCGAACACCGTGCCAGCTCCCTCCAGCTGCTGGTACCGCGCCTCCACCAACCGCTCGTTGCCCCACACTGCGATGAGCGCGTTCGTCTCGGCGGGCGTCCACGACATGCCCCGGCAGGCAGCTGCCGACGCAGCCCCACCACCGCCGCCACCAGGGGAGAAGGAGACGGAGGACGAGGCGGCGCTGCGGCCCCCCAGCCCCAGCCCGAGACCCCCGGACGCCGCTGCCCCCGAGCCCGCCGCACTGCCCGGCCCAAGCGGGGAGGCACCCCGAGGCGTGGACGGGTCGGACAACGAGGGATTTCCATCGCTTAGGCCACCAGGAGAGGCCGGAGAGAGCACCTCCATCTTCGGAATTTTTAGCGGCGAGTTGGCGGGCAGCTCCGAGCCACAGGGCGCAGCCATCTTCCAAGCGGCCGCTGCTGCACCGCCCGGAAGTGACGCGCCGGCGCATCCGGCCACCGCGGTCTCAGGGGCTGTTCTCGGGCCTGGTTTGCGGGTAGGTGGGTGGCTACCCACTCCTGGTGCAGAGGATAAGGCTGAGATGCTGGGCTCTTCCGCTCTCCGCAGCCTTTCTCCGCGAGCCCTCCCGCGCCGCCCGCACCTCCCCCGGGGTGGGGGGCGGGAATGGGGCGCGCCGAACCCCGGAGCTGAGGAGAAGGGTGGGGGCATGAGGGCGCTGGTGTGAGGAACAGATTCGAGCCTTCTCACTTCCTCTACTATCTCAACCTCCAGGAGGAGGGGTGAAGCCCGCGAGGAGGCTCGGAGTTAAGGAGGAATTGACCATTTCGCTCTCTTCCCTTCTTTTGGTCTCTCTTCGTTGATATAGAGGCTGACATCCAAATTGGAGGTTGGAGAAACTTGCCGAGTGAGGGTATATCCAGGATGGGGCCAATGTTAAATGGGTAGCCTTTCTGGGGAAAGTTTAAAAAAGCAGATAGGGGCCAGTGTTCGAGTTCGTATGCTATAGCTTTTCAAGAAATCCTGGACCATTATTTAATAATAGCAATGCTTTGGTTCCAGTTATGATATATTGTTTTCTAGTTAGTCTGGGTATGTATGACCGTTTATAGAAGAATTAAATGGCTTTGTTGCATTTGTATGGTTTGAACCTGCAAGAAGTGTGAGCCCAGCAGAAAAGTTACTTCCCAGTAACTTCAAAATCCGTTTCTGATTTGGAAGTTACATAGTTTTGCCAGTTTTTCATACCTATGAGTATAAGCAACGAGCCCTGGTGACGCAGTGGTTAAACCACTCAGCCACTAACCAAGTTTGGCTGTTCTAACCCACCAGCTGGTCCACAGGAGAAAGATGGTGGCAGTCTGCTTCCAGAAAGATTTATGGAAACCCTATGGGGCAATTCTGCCCCATCCTAATAGGGTGGCTTTGTGTCGGAATCCACTCCATTTTGCAATGAGGTTTTGTAGAGTATGGTGACTGTCAGTTATGACAGCTCTTGTGACCTCTGGCAGTAAATTAGCATATTAGTCACCCCTGAAAGCACCTTAAATCGCTGGAACATAATAAACATTAGGACACTTGCCATTTGATTGTGACCCCATGTGGTACCAGTAGAACTCCATAAAGTTTTATTGGCTGTAATTTTTACAGAAACTGATCACCAGGGTTTTCGGTGAAGGTGCTGGTGCCACTGGGTGGGTTCCAGCCATCAACTTTTAGGTTACCAGTTGAGCAAAAACTTCAAAGCTGAAAACCAAATTGTTCAGCTTGGATCTTTATTTTTAAAACTTCAATACCCCACCCCCTAAAAAGCAGACTTGTAACTGAAGCAGCTGGCCAATGATTGTAAATAAATTCCAACCAAAACCAATTCACTTCATATGGTCCATTTTGACTCATAGCAACTCTATAGGACAGAGTAGAACTGTCCCCATAGAGTTTGCAAGGCTGTAAACCTTTATGGAGTAAGACTGTCTCATCCAGGTTCCAACTGCTAACGATTTGGTTAGCAGCCAAATGCTTTAACCACTGCTCCACTAGAGCTCTGTAAATAAATTATGCAGTTGTTTTCTTTTTTT